>NC_091929.1:2235478-2548309 GCF_041260155.1 Ptychodera flava
ACTTCACACCTGTATCTTTCATATATATATATATGAAGGAAACGATATATCATCGACATGGGGGGGAGGCGGGGGGGCTGGGGGGGGGGGGGGGGGGGGGGGGGGGGGGGGGGGTGTGGGTATTCTCAATATTTTCATACGGGGATGTTCGGCCCAAGTTTAAAACATCTACCCATGTGTATTGTTAAAAACAGACCAATTGTTAGGGACTTTTTGTCAAAATCAGACCCATAGTTAGGGAATAATGCAGCGAGCTAAAAACAAAATAAGCCGACCAGCTGTCAAATAGAATACTAGCAAACAAAAGTTTTGAAGGCCCGTGAGCTGCAAAGTCATTGACTTTGTTCAATTTCAAATATTTCCAATAATTTTCAGATATTATTTCTACCAATAAAGTGATTTTTTCTTGCACTATTATGAAAACAATAATTTGTTACAAAACAGCCAGGAATTTTACATAGTTTAGTTACGGTAATCTTAAATTTCCCACAATTTTTCAAAACTTCACATATTACAATGAAAATAGAGAATACCTTGTCTCAGTGAAGTATATTCAGTCCCATGAGATCTGTTGGATGGAATCATGTTGGTCCGTAAAAATTCTTATAGGTTTATGTACTGATTTCACTGTCTGTTTGAAAATTCACATGGGGCTGCCACATTTGGGTGTGGCACCACTTTATTATTTATCTGGTTAAAAGTTACATATGTGCTCACATTCAGTCGACCTAGAAATCGGTGTCTTAAATTGTCTTTAGCAAAGTGGTACAATTCCCAGCGGACCAACTTGTCGCAACAAAAAATGGTCAAATAAAGGAAACTATACACAAGTTGTTGATAAATTTCCTTATTCTTATTTAAGAACGTCAAGTAGTGACAGCAAGAAAATAAATTTACAATATTGAAATTATCTCTACTTTCAACGTGACCAAGTAACAAAATATGTATTTGTTTTAGCTTTAAATAAATAACAGAAAGTGTCCACAGGCCCGATGATGAGAGCTCTCTTAACTTGAAACACGCTGGTCCACCGTGCCAACTCCGTCCAGATGAATCAGATCATGGAGAACAGCCACGTGGCAGCTCGACGCACAAGTACAAAAATCTTCAAAGAAAGTCACAGCATGAACTCCTACCACTAGGACATTTCCAAATAACTGCAATGTACTCAAAGGAACTCTGATACCAGAACGTCCTTGGGCGTCAACAGGCACACAAAGTTTCTAGACTGCAGTCACAATTTTGGCACTAGCAGGAAAAAGTCTGTAAAGTCGGCCTTGGTCTTCAAAACTGGGAAACTCAGCGGACATGGACTTCTGACAATCCCAACACTTACGTAAAGTCAAAGCGACGTGGCAATGCACACGTTTATATATGACAAAAAATACATTATTCATAAACACCTGGTCATGCAAATAAGCATAGAAAACAAAGGGAACTCAAACTATCATGTCACCTGGTCACTAGAAAAATGATGAAGGGGCCGTTTCCCTCATAACGACACCTTTGCCATTTAATACCTATGTTTCATGAAAGATATTTTCAGGTGATTGGAGAGCACAACAACTTTGACTCGTCAAGTTATAAATCACGCTCCTTGAAATGCTTATTTGTTCAGGTTTTATCAAAATTTAGGAGATCATTTATCGTGATTTAGTCAAACATGTTCAACAAAGTCACAACATACCCATTATACCTGGTAGACTCTTGATAAATATACTGGTCAACAAGCCTACGATTTAACATAAGCAGTAGGAATACTTGTGATCTTTGAGGCCAAAAATATCATCTACATGAGTCACTGTGAAGATATGTGACCGAACCTTGGGTTCTACAGCAGTGACTTTCTTGCACGACAAAATGACTTGAGAGAGTACAGCCTTGTGAAAGGAGGTGGCTGCTACCTCCATGGCCTTTCTAAAACAATAATCTCCAGAAACAGCTAATAAATGCTTCCATATAGAGATACAATAATCTTCCCATTTACATATGCATTAATCTACAATGTCCATCAGCAAACAATATGAAGCTCCTGCCTTTTTTTTTGCACTTTGTCTTCCAAAATCATACCTAATTTTGAAAGTACGTCACAATTATGGTTCATTTATGCAAATTATGCTGATTACAATCTCACAATCACAAGCATACTTACAATCAATATTGAATATTCACAATCGCTTAAAAACTTTTCTAGGGTATTACGAAAATTTGTAATCCGTGCTGATGGAAGTTGTGAAGTGGTTTCCAAACCTATGATTTCAAAAAAAGGATTTACTACAAATTTCGAATGCAAATCATGCAACCTTGAGTTGGCACATTTCTGGAAACTTGACATAGTTACTAACTATTGAGTCATACACCTGATATGTTTAATAAGATGATAAATTGAGGACACAGAGACTATGCACGTTAACAAGATCCTTGATGTGCAATAGATTACAATCTGAAGTCAGTTGACCCTGCAAACATATATTTCAGTGTTGGCGATTGATAATTCATAATATTTTAACGGGATTATTTTTGTTTTTCTGATATACTTTTATCAACATAAGAACGCACATACGGTTCTTCGTGCATTTTTATAGATCTGTCCCACACTTTTTGCTTATTGGACGATGCGCATCCTTTACCTATTAAAATTAGATTGTGTTGTTTGCATACTTACTAGCACATTCTTCCTTGTGTGTTATTTTTCAATTAAAAGAGGATTTTATTTTTCGGAAATCTTTTAATAAGACCATTGTGGAACCTTGCAATCATGAACAGCCTCAATCTTGATAGCTTCAGTGGAAAACAATTATGTATAAGTACATGGCAAATATTGAAAGGTAGTGAAATGACTGCAGGATGGAGACAGCATCATAACTCATAATTGTGATATTTTCATGATTGCTACTGTAATTGGTTTTACAATCAGTAATGTTGGAAAGCGTTGATTTCATCAAACGATCTATAGTATACAGTGTTGAAGATATGTTAATGCTTCAGTAGTAACAAGTCATCCTCCAGTCCTGTCAACTGGCAAATAGAAATTTGCCACATGTCGTTATCACATTTGACAACACACCACTGATTGCTTTCATCAGAGCAACATGAATAGCGTATTTGTTGAGCTGAAGTGGTCGACGTCATTCCCAATGAAAAAATTCAGTGGGATGAATACATGAATAGGAAGACAAATGTAGCAAAATACATCTCTGCGGGACGCTCAGATTACAGAGGATTGCAAATAAGGTGTATGATGCTTAATTTACTTGGGCAGAATAGCCATACCTGCCTTCACCAAGTTATTGTCGCCATAGAAAATCATACAGATGGCAAGTCCTTGTGAAATGGTAGATAATGACTTGAAGGGGACAAGGAACATACTAACGATTGGATTTGAATCAACTTGACATGTCATAGACCTTGAAGGGCTGCTATTAAAGTGACTTTTTTCAGTATCAATCAAAATCTAAAGTCAAGAATTTATTTGTACTGCATTGAACCAATCGATCGCTATCCAATATTCATTGGAGTGCGTCATTCAAGAGTCCTTCATGTTGGTGTTTTCAATATAATGTAATTCGTTTTACGTGCAACTTATTCTATTGCTCATTCCCTCCAATTTACAGTTTTTTTCCAATTGCAACAGTCATTCACTGATTTCTTGATAGTCAGCAGTTTTTTACTATCCTAAAATGTGTGCCTTCTGATCATTATAAGTCTGTTTGCAAAGAGAGTTTTATTTCTAGCGGGCATCTACTCAACAGATGTTCTGACTGATTTCAAGAGGCCAAGATAGATGTCTGCACGGTTACTGATGCTACGCACTTGTTGTAACCTATCAAACCTAGATATTTTTTCTGCGAATATAAAACAATTTGTAAGTCCCATGAAATTGTGGAAATTTGCCGAATTTAATACTTATTGATCCGCTGCTCAAAATAGAAGGATAAAATCCCGACCCACCTGCCTAGGTTTAAACACAGCCATTATAAAAGAAACAATTTTTGTCTCTTCAAAATTGTATAAAATTACCGACACTTTTTTCTCTGCAAAGAAATCACACCATAGGTTGTAAACCTCCCCCGGATTGGTGCAATATGACAACGATATCTCCATTAGTTCAATCTGAAATCAATCCTAGTGCTCAAGTAAAAATATCATGACAGATAATGCTAACAATGCTGTAGGGTAAAACAATTAACTTATAAAATTATATTTTAGTTAAATAAGTCCCTATCAGATTACATCGGCATATTCCTACAATTTGCAAGATGAGATAATTGCTTGATAGGAGAATAGCAATCATTTTGTGATGGCTGACAAGTAATCATAAACGTGCCATTCAGTGGATGTCAATTACAAAAATTAAGAAATGTTGATTCAAATACATCTCTTAAAGGTATACAGTCACCTGTAATCTAAATATGCCCATATATGGTCAAATGGGCGTTCCTTTGTATTCAAAATATCCATGTGAGGGCGCTGTTTTTAAAAAGTGACCACCTGCTTAAATTCTGTGATTGGTTTGATTTTATCTTTCCATTGTATGCATTGGTAACTGTGGCAAAATTGGAACAGGTGACAGTATACCTTTAAATGAATGTTAAGTGATCTGCTTGATTGCTCCTCTATATGCACCAAGACTAGAACTGTGTAACATACAGTTACTGATAACCTTGAACTTGGTCTGTGACCTTGCATACTCCATGTACTGTTAAATATTTTATATAACTATCTATACTGGACAGTATAACTTCTATCAACTCATTAATCCGCTCCCTCTGTCATATAGTAGGTTTGTATCAAAATCTGCAAGGCCAAAAACTGTGGTGCCACAGTAACATTGGTTGGAAATCCTACAAATGAATTATTGAACATACTTTGCTCATGATTCAAACAATGGTTTGTATCTGTTGTATTGTTTTCTATGCTTCAAAGCAACTTGTTCAAATGTCCATTCAAGAACTCAATATCAATATTTGTAGAGCAGACGATTTTTCTAAAAAGCTCAGAAAACCTTCGTTGTTGATACCCTAGCTATCACTCGATATATGATGACTCTCTTTTGATGGATTAAAGGAAGGTGATTATTGTAAGAGATATTTTTAATATGTTAAAGTTTAGTAATTTCTCCCTATTATTTATGATTTTAAGTGCTCTAAAAATTGATGTTATTCAAAAAGTAACCATTTATTGTACCTATTATTATTAAGAAGGTTGATCGGTAGTTGTCATGTACTTGTCAGGATACTGAAACAGGCTTTACACGTGATGAAAATTCATCCCAGGCCAAATAAAAATATATGTGCTTCTCCGGTAACTTGACCTACCCTAGAAAAAGCCAGGCAACCCAAGACATTTTTTCCACATTTTCAAAACATTTCAAGAAAAATTATCTCAATTTTACCGTATTTTATGGGTCTCAACCAACACAACAGAAAAGTAAAAAAACATTTCCTCCGACCTACCTACACAAATTTTTGGAGGCATGTTACTGGAAACAAACATATGTCTTTATTTGGCCTCATTCTTACAATAAAACTTATTCAAAAGCAATGCAGGTGTGATGTCTAAATTTGATGAGATTTTATTAACTTGTTGTTGAATCAGTTCGAGCCAGACAGAAATATTACCTGAGCTGCAGACCAACTGCAAATGATATTGATGACGGTGCCATGCTTTCACCCAAAAGTTCGCCACAGGGTAATGAACAAAATGAAAGATTTATCCTGCTTTGAACTAAAAGTACATCACCCTGACTATAGAATGCCACAAAGGTAGACCAAACATCTTTCTTACAATTTCCGTTTGTGTGATGTTGATCGATTGAGCCAATTTCAATTACCATGGACTCTTATATGTGGAAATCACCTGATCAATGTAGTCCTTTATGAATGTTGTGCTTAAATGTACATCAAACACACATTCACAAATGTATTTCTTAATGCATAAAGCATTTAATAATAGTTCTACACCCGTAGACTAATTTCAATTAAAACAGAATATTGCATAAGTACAATATGACTTTCAACTGTTTGTTTCCTGTAAGTTAAACCATAGTCAGACCTGTGAGCCCCACATCAGGCCAGGAAAGTACAATTTCCCGATTACTTCTGCCATATGTGTGAGCTGTGTAGTCATCCCTAACAAATTCATCATCAGAATATCTTATAACAAGCTAGTGTACATATTTTTTTCCCGAATGGTTTATGCTGAAGTTATTTATACTTCTGTCATATTGGATTCAGATTTAATTTGTGACACATCTATATATTAAATGGCAATTCTTTATGTAGAAGAAAATGACAAATTTTATTTGGTTGGCAAATTACAACAAATTAGCAAAAGAACTGATGGAAGAAGGCAAAGCCCGGTTATGGCAAGATTGCGTTTTCTAACTATGACCGGTTATCTGAAGTACCTTGTTTCATTGTACTGTCTTTGACCTTGATGTCAAAACATAGAATGTGTACATATGAGAACAGCTATCTCTTCCAGCAGAGTCATAAAAGTTGAATCTACAATTTCCTTTTTTTCTTTGCATTCTAAATCAAATTATCAATGAGGCAGAAGTTGATTGAATATTTCTATACTCCATCAGCTACAATTCAATGGAAGAGCTTTTTATGCAAATTCTGCATTCATTACAAGATCTGTAATTGATTCAAAAGAATTCAACTGAAAAGTCTTTTTCAAAACTAAGACAAGGACATGTTGTATCAATAATTGAAAGGCAGCAAAATTCAGAGAAAAATACTGAAAATTAAGTTTTCTGAAGAACTTTTGTTTCCAATAAAACAAGAAACAAAACAAAGAGAAACAAATTTTGCAAAAAAAGCCCCGATTTTGGGGTCAGTTATACACTGTTGCGGCAATGAGCACACAAAATAAATATTATTAATCTTTAAGGAATAAAGAACATTCCACACACTCACACAAAATACAAATAGATTTAAAAGATTCACCTTGATAGAGCTGCTAAGTTTGTGTTATACTGCTACATGTCTCAAAGTAGTGAATCCTGAAGTTTTCTTACACAAAGACTTGACAGTTATTCTTATATATCTGCAAAAAAAGGAAAAGATGTGATCCATTAATATGTAGTACCCCAAAAGCTGAAATGTATAGCCTCCCTGATTCAAATAGGCTTTATTGAAATACATTTTCTGTTGTGTTGTATGTTCTGATTTCTCTCAGCAATGATGGATTGTAGGCAGCATACAGATATAACTGTGATTTACATGAATTATCATGTTGTTGTAGTTGGAAATTAATGATTTCGCTGAAAGTCAATCTGGCAAAAGTTCCTAATGCCATGAATCCTATTCCAACATCAGTATGTCTATGAAGTAAGATTAAATAGTTGGTCTGCAAACCTCTTTTTAACTAGTGGAACTATTTATATGTAATATACATAAGTTCTTTCAAACTTATCACATATTGGGAGTTGTATACAAAAAATGAGTTTTTCCTAATTTCTGAGATAGATCTAGCCTAGTAAAATAAAGAGAAACAAAAAGGATAAAGTTGACACCCAGTATAACCTGGATAATATGAACATTTGATAGAAGCAGCATGCATTTGTTCTAAGTAAAAAGAAAATCAGTAAAGAAACTTAAAACAAAGATGTAGATTAGAATCTATATCTTTGAGTACGCAAGTATCAGTGGAAAGTGCACTCAAATTATAATATGTATTTCAAGCACAAGAGGATGATGATCTAATCCAATTATAACTAATTATCTTAGAAGGAAACTTGAGGGAAATCCTCCAAAACTCATTGTGGCTGCAATTATATCCAAATGACAATGACCATTGAGTTAGGTGGTCAATATTGGTTGCTATGGTTACAGCTGAATTATTTCACTAATACTTGGAAAGAGTGAGTTATCAGTTGCTTTATTTTAATCTAGAATACAATATCCTTCACTGGCTTATTACTTTGAGTTCTTTCAACATCTGAACCATGGGCAGATTACTATGCATAAATATCTTATTTGATTTGATATACAGTAACGTTTCTTGATTCTTCATTTTGGAAAAACTTAAAATGACGGTGGAATATCAATTATGGAGCATCAGTTTTTCATTTACATATCTTAGTCAGTTCTAGTTACACTGACAAGGCAACGTTGCATTTGAAGTCATTGGCAGAAAGTGAGTTTTAAAGGCATTGTCTCCCGGGAATCATTCCATTAAAACAAGCTGACACTATCACTGTGTTCAATCTATAAAGACAAGATCAATGGCCTTTCGTGTCATCTTCTCATGAAACAATAATGGCAGAGGCACAAGCAAAGATTCTAAACCTTTGCAATTTGAAATAAAACCTTTTGGGTTGAAGTGTTTTGAAAGCCAAGAATAAGTTTAATTATATTAGAGGGAAATTCAAATAATATCTTCCATGCTCACAATTATAAAGTATGTTTGTGTTACAAGTATTAAATGGACATTGTATTTCAAGGAAACTTAGGGATCAAAAGTCTATAATTTCTCAAAATTTCCTGAGTCAGAAGTCTACATGAGGTGAACAAGGGAGTAGAAATTAACTTTTACACATTTATCGATACCCTTTAAGGCTGTGCTCTCCCCCTCCCAGGGCCTTTTGAATATTTGAGCAATGAAAACAACTGATGAAGAAAATACACTCTTTCTATTCTTTAGGGAAAACTAATCATGATGATAAGAAAATTAAAAAACACAATTTGACGACATATCCTTGCTTTAAAATAACAAAGACAATATTATCTTCTGACTTTCTGATATCAGTTTCCTAGGCAACATGACAGGAATAGAAGCAATTTAACTCATTTCTTTGTACAAATAAGAGAGAGGGAAAACTTTACTCACTGCAGACAATGCCTCATTGAATGACATTCTACCATATAGAAAATGTCAGCAATGAATTTACAAAATCAGATATTCCATAATCGCTGAGAACCTCAGTGAGATTAGCTTCCTCTGAAAAACACATTATGTCTCCCAGCATCTTGAGAATCAATAGTTGGTAGGTTTTTACAAAAGTAAATTTTGCTATACGATTTTACTCAGTCTTTAGAAATATCTCAAAATAAGAAAATCAAAATACACATTATAGTGATACATGGTGGGATACTTCAGCAAGGCAGTAATTTCTCTTTTTAAACATTTTCAATTTGGAGGCATTTGAAGGTTGTCTAGCATTCTTTGCAATATTTCCATCTAAATATGATTTATTTTAGCTGATCATCACTGTGCATATCCACATTTTGCATTCACCATGCTCTGTAGCATTGTAAACTGTGCAAATAGTTATTGATTCTATGTATATTCCAAAGAATTGTCTCAAACTGTTATTGTGTAGATTCACATACGGCTGGTGACTATATGTCAACTATTTCTGAGTCTCAATAGAATGGAAACCAAAAAAATCTGTTTTTTAACAAGTCTTATAAAAAGAGGATCTTAAAAGTTGACTGTAAAAATTATAAGCACACAGTTCTGAAAGCTTGAATTCTGGTCAATCTTCAGAGTACGATATTTGTGCAGGCAGGCATTCTGACTTCCCATGAGAACAGCAATATGTAAAATTGTTGATGAGGATTATTACCGTATGGGACTTGCAGCATGCCCACCTGGCTAAGAATCCTATTACATGCTGAGACAACTGACTCAATATTTCAACTATTTGTTACTTTAGAGTTCATCTAAGGTGGAGATTTGGCTCATGCAAAAATACCCGACAGCTGGCTTATGGGTTTAGACAAATTGCCAATATTATAACTATGTGTACCTCCTGTTAAAATTTTTTATGCAGAACCATGTTATTTTTACACAAAATGTCTGTTGTGCCATCTATACCAAAAACATTAAAAGTTCTTGTATATATTAAAAGAGAAAAAAGATATCTGGATTATGACTTTGAAAGGATTAATGAGCAGTACGTATTGTGCATGCTTAACTTTAACCACAGAAAGTGAAATATCCTGAAATTGTTAGTGCAAAAGTAAAATTCACCTTAAAGTTTAGACTTTACTTAAATTAAGATTTATTTTAAAAAGAAATAAACATTAAATCATATGAATGACCCAGACAACATTATTGTTCTTTTACTAAATATATACTTTATTTGTGCCGTTGCCAGTGCTATTAAAATTAAAACCTCAAATAGTAAGATGTGACTTTTTCTTTTGCACAACAACTGGGAGGATATAATCCAGAGCAGTTAGAAAAGATACTTCAGAAAAGTGATCAAGACAATCTCTGACAAACAATTCTAAAATGCTGGAAAGCTGCACATTATCAATCATTAAAGCCTTCATCAATAAGGAAGTTTTGCCTAGGGTATTTTTAGCATCTCATCTGTCAATGGTGACACCTCACTGCTTTGTTCTGCTCTGGTCATCACCTCATTTCTGCTCAACCATAAATCACTTTTATGTGCTGTAATTCTTCAGGGGTTTAGCTTCGGTTGAGAAATCACATATTAATCCTTCCCCTAAGAAACACATGAAAACTCAACCCAGGAATAACATCTACATCTAACTCAATTAGGACTATTTTTGGATACCACATGAAGTGGAATTTTCAGCATTATTTTGACACAGTTTATGACATAGCTAAATAATCACCATTTTCATCAAATATATAAAAGACCCTATAAGATAATAAAAGAAAAAGTAAATACCCCAAAATAGTTTCAATCATGAAGCATAAGTGCATTTGTATAACATTTGTTTATTCTTTGGGTGTCATTTACATGAACACAAAGATTAGTGGACAACAGTAAATATGTACCATATAATATGTCCATAACTTTTAGCTACAATTTATCTATACCTATTGATTGGTTATGATATTGTTGCTCTCTAATTGTCATATCTCATTGCATTGATGGAAATAGGTACTGTTCAATAATTGTTATCTTCCTGATAAACATATACAATCAAAAACCTGAGACAAAAATAGCCTCTTTGGTTCATCCTTGTTTTGTTCAACAAATTATAAAACGACACCAATAATTAATGAAATCCTTAATCCAATTTAGCAATGAGTAATTGAATTTCATTAACAACTCTCTTTGACTGATATTTTTTGTTGAATACTAAAAACATAAAGTGAAGTTCAGACTTGGTCAAACCTGTATTTCTCCCAATCAATATATAGCACTGATATAACTTGTGAACTAAATTGTTAATGCCACTATGTGACTGCCTGAGTAACTGTACTCACCATTATATTTGTACTCGTCAAGTAAATAAGCTCCAAGTGTCGTATACAGCGAAATTACATGCTTAACTCTCAGTTTACAAAATTCAATGGTTTGGACGAGCAAACATAAGGCAATATCATTATTTACTGTAAATTGTGGCATTTTACACTAGTATGTACTTGAAAATGGGAATTGGACACATAAACACTGAGAATATTGTTTAGTTGTCAATATTAATCTGTGATGTGGCAAATGGTGTCAGATTTTGTAAATTTGTAATGATTTTGATGTTTTGCAATTGTTATGGCAGAAATTTAATCACATAAATTCAAGTATAGTGATATTTTTTAGATGACTGAAAATTTTGTCAGAGTTGCTAAGCATTCTGAGAACAAATTGATACCTATTTAACTCATGAAATATCCGTCTTTCCAGCAAACATTAATATGACATGTCAAGTACAAACCCTTCAAATTTCAATGATAAAAATTGAAGGCTAAAAACTGAAGAATAAGAAAGTCCTATGCTTAAAGCATAATATTTAATAAATTCATGATGGGATTTGAACTCATAACACACGGCACTTAGTCACTGAGCAAATAAGGGAGCCATCATTATTTATGGCCTGACGGTCTAGAGGAGTCTGAGGGGGGTCACTCAAAAAGTGAAAGCTACAAGGGGGGGGTTGCTCAAAAGTGGAGAACAAGAATGGGGGGGGGCTACACAATTTTGTTGATATGTACTGAAGCATTTAGTGAAGTTATGAATTAATACAACAATAATAGTAAAGAACAGCAATTATGCTTGAGATATTTATGTTCATACCCGGTATATGTACACACACACACACACACATACATATAATATATATATATACTCTTGTAGCTAAATACTTTGTATCGGTACTGCATGGGAGAATTATTTCTCTATCCAGAGCTTTCGACAACTATCCAGCCGTCTTTATCAATGGTGTTGATTAGTACCACTGCGCATGCGTGATCTTAAAATATTATCCC
The DNA here is from genome assembly GCF_041260155.1 of Ptychodera flava. NCBI lineage: Eukaryota > Metazoa > Hemichordata > Enteropneusta > Ptychoderidae > Ptychodera > Ptychodera flava. The sequence goes on from NC_091929.1 coordinate 2,247,674, forward strand.
AGATTCGAGGAAGTTGATACCGTCCGCCATCCCGATTCAGCGTTGGTTTATATGTGTTCTTATGTATATCGCTTCCTTAATACCTCTCTTGAACCAATCTGGCTCCCGATCCAAGATTTTCACATTTTCTACCATGAAATTATGACCCGGGGAATCATTGTGAATATGTTTAAAAACCTCTGAAGTGACACAGCTTGGATGCCGATGTTCTTTCACTCGGGCTTGCAAGGATCGTTCTGTTTCTCTGATATAGTCCATTTTGCATTCATTATCTCCACAACCCTCACATCAGATGTGATAAATAAGTAAATTTTAAATAAAACAATAAATTTTCATTTTGACACTTGATAAATTTGAAAGAAAGACATATATCCAAGGGAAGAGCACAATTAATATTTACAAAGATAACATCCTCCCTGACTATTTGGGAAAGAAAGCTGTTCTTGTGATTGCACTGATTCTCGGGTTATATATTTTTGATTCTCAGGTACTCTCTTAGCAACCAAACAGATGTTTATAAACTGACATATTGTTTGATACTCTCGATATGACTAATATGCTGGAAGTGAATCAGGTTGTGATGAATAAATAAAGTTGGCTTGAACCAATTTCCTCACTTAACATCAAACAAGGATTTTACTTACAGTAATGACTTAAATTCTTCAATTAAAATAATCAGTGGATAGAAATATTAATTGAGAAGAGATGAAAGCTACATAATACAATTATTAAATTTACCATTATATATTTAATTGAAATACTTGGTGATTATGGATATCCTGCTGACTAATTATTTTATGTGGGACATTGCTTTGCTGTACTGTTCCAGTCAGTCCTGATGCAATGTCTAAAAGATTATATACTTTGATCAGACAACGTTTTGTAAGGTTTTAATATTTGAGATGAATTCATACAAAAATGTACAATACTGGCACACGTCACATCACATCACATCACATCACATAAAACTGATTACAGACAGCATTGGTTGTCTGATATTAAGTTGTGGAGTTTAATGTGAAATAAATAACTCCAAATTGTGGCATAAATTCAAATTTCATTCCATAAATGAGATGCCATCCGAAGAAAAATACTTCGCCATTGGCTTGAACAAACAGCATAAAATCCTTTTTTCACATGAAACAAATTTGATGACGGATTCCAAACCTTACAATTTTGAAAAGAGTCCGTCAATTTCATAAAGGAAGTAAAAATGTATTGTATGTACGCTTACAAAGCATATTGTCAAACATGTATTTCATTGAGTCCATCTATACAAAGAAAGATACTGCTTCCATTCCTCCATTGTAGCAGTGAGTTAAAAGATTTATGTAGCCCTTTGTATTACCAGGGTATGATAGTGAACTAGATTGTAAATCATGGATAAGTTCTCTCTGATATTTTATAATAAAGGGAAGTGGTCATTGGATCTGCGCATGTGCGACTTGCTTGTTTACGAACAATGTATTTTGTGCACTATATATAGATGGATCATGTCAACACAGCTGCAACATTTGAATTTTACGATGTACATCATATGACAAACACATTTTAACTTTCATCAATCACCAATGTACCTTGGATGCAGTACGTGTTTACATCGGTCGTAGGGGTCCCTTGTGACCTTTGAGCACAGTTCCGACAACCATCCCCCTCCTTTATTGTATACCAACAATATTAAAATTCCTTATTGATATATCACAAAGCAATTAATTTTGGAATCTTCATTCTCAAATAATGTGCGATTGAAAATTGCAAGAAACAATTTCTTTCAAGCAAACATTATCATGACTGGTAATAATTTGAGTTAATATTGTATTTCTGTATGTGCTACTCTCCAAAGATAGTAATATGGTTGAACTAGATGCCTTGTATGCAATGAGTATCAAACAGTTTACTTTTAACTTCTCAATTCCTAAATCACCTCACTGAACAAGTCCATTTTATCAAAATACTGTCACTATGATTTAAACATTTAACCCCCAGTTCCCTGTATACAGGTCCAACTTTACCATAGAAAACAATGGATTTATGACAAACCATGGTGGAGAAAGGGTTAACATGTTGATAATTACCGATGAGCCAATACAGCACACTAACTAAAAAATACTGCAATTAATGGCAGTTTGCTTCCAGTCAAGCAATTCTGACAGTGCAGATAGCTGTAGGGCCATTGCTATCATGAGGTTGTACCGTACAACCATCTGTGTTACTCATTTTCATATCAGTCATTCTATCAACTTTGTTGAAACAACCTTGTAAATCATGGACATCTATAGCAAGTACTTAAATCAAAGAGAGAGTAACTGTCTGAGTGTTGAATTTATTTTGTTTATAGGATTTATTTTTTCACGTGCATACCACTCATCCGATCAATTTGATTTGGATAATCTGTAATTTGTATCAAAACATGAATATATTTGCGGAGTTTTATATTTCCAGGGCAAGTATTTGATGAGTTTGCAATTTTTGACCATTTTTCACATTCAATTTTCTCATTTGTGAGTCAGTCACTTATCCAACGTTGATTTGAACAAACAGTGCATGTAAATGCCATTAAGAACATCTGTACCAACTTTTAAACATAGAAAAGGAACTTTTTGGACGTAGAAATGTAAAAGATGTATTTTCCTTATTTGCATTATCGTTATCAACCTGGTAGGCACACCAGATTTTCAACAAAATAGGTACATATCTACCAAATTTCAAAGCTCTGGAGCTAGAAGTTTTTGAGTTTGTTAAATTTTGACCATTTTTCACATTGATTGCTCATTTGCATCAGTCATTCTACCAACTTTGGTTTGAACAAAATTGTACTTAAATGCTTTTAGAAATAAAGTCACAGGGAGTTTCAAATTGTTTCCATTTTGTAATATAATATCTGTTCATTTGCATATTAGTCATGTGATCAACTTGGTTTGAACAAACCAAGACTTGCATCAAAATAAGAAGCTTCCATACATTTCAAGGCTGTATAGAAAGTATACTTTCTGAATTCAACATTTTTGACCAATATTTGAATTTATTTTGCTCATTTATAAAATTATCATTCGATCAACTTGGCTTGAACAAACTAAGACCAACAACCCAGTAGGGCTGTTCTTGAAATTTCAAAAGTCTAGATGAGGTACATGTAGTTCTGGCATTTATTATTTTCTGCATTTGTTGAGCTCATTTGCATGTTTTTGGAGCCATGATATTAAGATCTTAGATATTCTATCCTTGATCTAAAGGATAAGTGCCATTGTTTCTGAGGAAACTGAGTAGATGGACAAAATGACATATACATACACATGCATACATGTACATACAATACATACAGACTGTAATTAGACACTGGCTAGCTACTACCCCTACAGCTTCTGTTGCCATAGCAACCGGAAGCTAAAAAGGCTCTACATCAATAGTGTCAATGACACTGTCCTCCCATTTTACAGATATACTAACTACTAGTACACACATGACATTGCATTCTTACAGGTTGACTAAGAACATTCCATTGCAAGTCCAAATTAATCTTATACCCCAGCAATATGAAATGCTCCATCTCATAATGACTTTTACACGTCTGACAGAAAACAACCCTAGGATCAAGACTATCATGTTTTACAGCAATCCAACAAATATTTTAGGAGAAAATGATTTTTTGACAAAAAATGAGAAAGATTGCCCCAAAAATACAAATATGAAAATTTCACCACAATTTGAACAAATCTGGCAAAGGCCAACCCTAGGATCATACATACAAGTTTTCAAGGCAATGGGATGAGCGCTTTCAAAAAATTTTTTTTGACAAAAAAACCTGGGAAAATCGCCCAAAAATACAACTTTCAAAATTTCACCACAACTTGACGAAATGTAACTTAAGTCACTATAAAGAGACAGCATACCAAGTTTCAACCAAATCTGGCCAGTGGCTACAGGGTTTTTAGCAATTTGCAGGATTTTTCCTTTCTTCCCCTTCATTTGCATATTTTTGACCTTGACATGTTTATTTCAACAAATTCACAACTCCAGCCCTGGGTGCACCTGTCCACCAAATACTAAGATGTTAGGTGCTGCGATTTAGGAGTTTTTAATGTGGACGGACATACATCCGCACATACTAACTAACATACATACATACATACAGACAGACAGACAGACAAACAGATAGACATGTATACATTTATTTTTACAGCTTTTAACCTCCAACAGCCGACCAACTTGTCAATATCAGCTTGTTCAACTTGATACTACTGCTTATAATAATATAAACAAGAGTTAATTACATTCTAATTAAAGTAAACAAGACTTGCTTATCAAGATTTACGTCATAAAAAAACAGCATATCTGTCAGGTTATAAAGAATCTTCAGCTGGATATCTTTATCAGTATTTTCATCCAATTACCAAGCACATTTTAACTTTCAAATTAACATTGCAAGTAAGTTCTGTTGAATAAGTTGAGACTGTACGTACTCAGAGAAAGCACACAGAAGAGACGAATGTTTGCAACTTAAGAAGTTCAAGGTCATCAAAGCATTTAAGGAATCATGTAACACTTTCATTGCACTGTTTACACAGATTGCATAATTGCTATAAATAGCACATGAGGAATCTTACAGCCTAGCTTTACCATAAAAACCCTATCACTTTACCACTCTTTTAATTGACCACTCTATTTTTTTCCTCAAAAAGTAATTTTATTTTATCCTTACCAAGTCAACCATAAATGGAAATTGGAACTTTCTCTATCTCTATTTATTTGACCAACCTATCATGACAAACTATTATGAGCAATTTCTTTTAGATAACATACAGAGCACAATATATGACGGTTCAGAATATGTCAAAGTTGGGATTCAGGAAAGTTGCCTTTACATGTTTTAATCCTCCAAGATGGTAAGCAGTTCACTATGAACTGTCAAAAAAATTGAACTTTCTAATAATTCTATACTAAAATTATTTTGGCTTTGTTGATTTCCTAATTAATTCATCTATTTAAAATCATATTAATTATTTTTTTCTGGGTGAAATGATAGGGTTTATACAGTACAAGAGTTACATACAATGTAAGTCAAAGTCAGTTAAAACATCAATTACTGTCTAACATTAAATAGCACTTCAGCCTGGAACAGCACAATCATAATCTGCTCATTCACACAGGCAGTACTTGACTTTGAATGGATGACCTACTACATTTCACCTATGTACCAAATTTGAAAGCATGGCAAAAAGTACCACAAAATTTGCAAATTTCAGCTTGAGTTCTCAGAGTCATCTTCAGGTCACTCCTAGGAACTTGCACACCCAATTAGAAAGTCATGGCATACACAGTTTCAAAGAAGATTTTTTTACCAAAAATGGCAAAAATTGCCCAAAAATACAAATATGCAAATTTTGCCATAATTTTGATGAATTCTATTTTGAGTTATCACAAGGCACCTGCATGCAAAATTTTAAAGCGATCCGACCATTGGTTTAAGAGAAAAAGATTTTTTACTAAAATGGCAAAAAAGAAAGAAAAAATTCATTAAAAATAGAAAGCATCAAATATTGACATCAAATCTATATGTTTAAATGAGTTGGGCCTAAGGTATCTAAAACCCAAAAATGACAATGATCAGATGAGTAGTTCTTGAGTTATTGATTTTTGACCATTTTCGCCGTTTTTCTACCTCATTTGCATATCTATGAGACTAAAAACTTCATTTTAACAACGGCACATCTACACCATGTATGGCATCACTACACCAAAAATCAGCTTCATACGTGCAGCGGTTCGTGAGTTTTTGCATTGGACGGACAGACATCCATACATACATACATACATACATACATACATACATACATACAGACAGACATCTCACATACAGACTTTTTTCAACCATATAACCTCCCAATTGCCATATATGTATGGCAAATGGGAGGTAAAAACTCTACATCAAAATTGTATCATGCATGTTCAGCAATTATAACTGTTGCCAGCTTCCAGGCCAGATCGATTCTTCACTGAAATTTCATTTCCATAATGTCATTCAGAAATGTGAGATAGAAGGAATGCATTTTAATTTGCAACACAACTTTTAGGGTTTTGTTTCAATTAAAAGAAACCTGAACACTTGCGTACGTGTCATGCTAAAAATGCTTCTCACTTTACTAGGAATGAGTGAGGCCAAGTATTGGGCATTTTGATTGATGACAGCGTAGGACTTCTAATAATTTCAAATCAAACCACACAGTCTTGACAAACTCACAAAGCAAAGCCGTAGTCCATCTACTACTTTCAACAAACCATGATGTGATAACACACTGAATTTAGATCCAAGGCAATGAAAGCAGCCGACATGTTTAGTTCGTTCTGTATCTTCTAAAAGTATTGCCCCAGACACTTTGTGGATAAATGAAAACATTACTGCAGTGATATTCCCTGATATTGTGTATAACTGAACAAGACTATGGCTTCACTCAATACAATTTTACTGTGTTTCCTGGTCCACTCTATGTACTTGTAATTTGGAAAGGTGATAGAATACATTGAATTGGTGTTGATAGGCTCTATTCCATATAATGGTCAAGTGACACTTTATCTTGTGATTCAACATACCTACTGTACATCTGATGAGATTAAGTACATTAAAGATTTTTTCCCAGTGCTGGTGACTTTGTTATTGCATGCCTGTAACGACGTATGTTGACTTAGTGTATGCCCCGTACCTATACCTTTTTTAGGGACTCAAGATCTTCAAAGTAGGAGAGCTAGCTCACATTGCCCAAACTTACAAATTATTTGTGGTGTTTGCTAAAATATTGTTGAAGAGAACTTACGGCCTGATACTGTTAAGTAAAATTTCCACTAGATCTAAAATTGCAGACCTTTCAATCTGTTGCCACATAAAACCGTACTTTATTAATATATATTTACACATCTCCTGTCTATGGTGCTTCAGAGCTAGCTAATCAAATTATATATGGTAGATGTTAAATTTGAATTACTGGACACTGTCAGATCAAGGGCTGGACCATTTGATATCCAAGGGGGTCCGGAAGATTGATGAGGTGGCATTATTTTTTTTTTACCTGATCCACATTATTTTTTTCCCACTCTCCCACCTTTTTTGTCTCTGGCTGATTTATTTTCATTGACATTTGCTGGGAATCTCTTTTTGAAAAATCTTCCAGACCCCCTCCCCAGATATCAAATGGTCCATCCCTAATTCAGATTTTAACAGTCCACAGTACAACATAACAAGATTATACAAATTTAGGTTGTAATTTCTCTCTACTGTACTAGCCCATGAATGGATTGAAAAACATAGGGCCAATGTCCCTGAAGCTACTATAGACATGGATACAAAATTAAGTATTTCCTGACTGTATGAAGTTATCTCACTAAGGTCATCCTACCGACCTGTAAACCAAATATTAAAGCTGTCTGACCATCGGTTTTGAAAAAAAAGCGACCAAACAGTAGACAGAGCTCTGCTGTGTTATGTAGAGAATAACTTTTTATGACACATGTATTGATGAAGAAGGTGGATATCTTTGATAGCTCATTTCAGGATGGCCCGACCAAAAATGGCAAAATTAGCTGCAAAAATACAAAATTGTTTCATCATAAGGCTGCATTCATAAAAAACGGGGGGGGGGGGGGGGGGGGGGACTGGAGGAATTCAGAGGGTGTTTGAAAATTTTGGGGGTAGTAAAGGGGGGTTACTTCAAAATTTTGCTCTACCTGTAGGGGGGGGGACTTGAAAATTTTTGGTTCCCTTTTGTGTTTTACATTTTCCAATTCCAAGTTTTTTTTGTAGGTAATTCAATGAAAAATGAATACCATTTTTATGTTATCAAAATGTTGTAATGTTAGTAATAATTTAACAAAATCTAGAACCATTTTGTCTCATTTCATGACTTTTATCTCGAAAAAATCTAAAAATGTGATTTGTCGTAAAAAAAACAAACTTAAGCCTAGTAACAGGGCAGAAGCTGCAACCATTAATGATTTCTGCAATATTTCTATGCAATATAACAACTACAGTTTCTTGCTATCTCCCTACAGCACGCTCAAACACACAATATTTAGTTTGTCGACAAAGCCTGTATATATAAATATAAATATGTATTTGGTGATAATTTAATTGGAGTCCAGACTGACAGTCAGTTGTCAGTGATGCAAATGCATGGTACACATACATAGGCTGTGATAGCAAACTGAATGCTAGACAATTCAACATGTGTAGGGAGTAGAACAAGAACGCAGATGTAAAACTGAACAAAATTATTGCCAAAATTATCAAAGTTAATACAGCTACTGCCTACGGCTAGTGTCACTAACATTAATGCTCTGCTACTGCATTGTCACTGTCACTGCATACCTGAACAGTGACAGAGACAGCTCTGACTCTGATGTACATGGTAGTTGAAGAAGAGTTTGGGTCAAATGATGCTCATGACAGTGAAACATACTTGTACACAAGATCAGGCCAGAGAGCAACACATGGAAGAACATAGACATTTTTGAATTCTGGCATATGAGAATAATCAAATATTAAAGAAAAAAGATGGGGTCACCATGCTTGATTTTCTAAATTTTCTCATTCTTGTTATAAAATGATACAGAAGTAAAACTTTGAACAGTAAAGACTAGAAGAAAAAATATGTGACCAAATGGAATTATTTATATTTTAACCAAATTTGCAATTATTACACCAAAAATTTCAGAGATTAAAACATTTATTTGATGGAATATTTTAACCTTCCAGTATTGTCAATTTTGAGTTGCATCTAATCCATGTATGACTTGTAGAGTGAAACAAATTTTTGGTAGGTCACTGCATGTGCAATATGGCAATCAGCCAGAATTCACAATTTGCCTACTCTCTCATGATTGTAATTTTGTGTGCTCTTCAGCAGGAGCAATTGACCTGGCCAGAGTTGGATTAACTCAAGTTAGCTTTTAGACCATAAATCTAAAAAATTCACTGAAAAGATGCATTTAAAGAACTTGCCTTTGGAATATGACTATATACAAAGTGCTAATACAGATAGTGTTGAACACCTGTAAGCAGAACGGCGCAATACATGTTTATTTTTTCTGTGCTCACATCCTTTACAAATATACAGGCCTTTGATAGTTAGGGGGGGACTTGAAAAATTTTGACCATATAGAGGGGGTGCATTTGAAAATTTTTAGGGTACTTAGGGGGATCTGAAAAAAAAAAGATTTCAATTGAGATTCCTCCAGCCCTCCCCCCCAATCGTTATTTGTGAACACAGCCTAATTTCAATATATTACATTAAGATAAAGCCTAGGAACCTGTATACCAAATATCAAAGCTATCAGATGAGTAACTTTTGAGAAACAAATATATTGACCAAAAATGGCAAAAATTGACCCAAAAATACAAAAATTGAAGATTTCATCAAATTTCAATATATCACACTAATTAACCCCTATGAACCTGTATACCAAATATCAAAGGCATCAGACAAGTAGTTTTTGAGAAACACATTTTTTGACCAAAAATGGCAAAAATTGCACCAAAATACAAAATCGCAGATTTCATCATATATTCAATATATCATATTTAGTTCATCTGTAGGAACCTGAATACCAAATACCAAAGCTGTCAGACGAGCGGTTTTGATGAAATAAAGTTTTGACAAAAAATGACAAAAATTCCTTAAAAATACAGATGTGCATATTTCATCACATTTGAACAAATCTAAGTTGGGTTATCCCTAGGGACCTGTATACCAAATAACAAAGCTGTCTGATCAGCGGTTAAGAAGAAGAAGATCTTTTACCGAATACGCCTTTTTCGGCACTAATTTACATATTTTCAAAAATATCAAAAAATAAAAAAAACAGTTTCTCATAATCATATTTTTCATCTACACAACAAATATCAAATCAGTAAGTATTGCGGTTCTCAAGATATTTGAGTGGACGGACGCCTCACAAACGGACATACATACATACATACATACATACACATACAAACATACATACAGACTGACGCCGGACGGATACCCATCCCAATAGCTTCTATAGACTATAGTCTATAGTAGCTAATAACACATTGTTGTCAAAAGTAATCTTGATGGAGTTTGACTGTGAACAGCTAGAAGCACTCAGTTAATCAACCAATAAGCAAAGCAGCTGTACAAAGTCTGATTGAACTGACTACCTCAAGGATATTGTATACCAACAATTTGTGGTCCACCAAAGGCAATATAACAAATTGAGTTTCTAAAATGTCATTCAGATATTACAGCCTTTAAAGTTTGTCATGCATTCCGTTAATGGATTTCTGAAAGTTTTGGTCGTCTATAAAAATCTTTGATTCAATTGATATCTATAGAAAAAATTGTCTTTGCAAAACATGAATATATTGAAATTATATTTCTTAGGTACGCAACATTTTCAGGCCTTTTAACTTTAAGCAAATTTTGTGCCCATTCATAAAATTCACAGAACTGATGTGTAATTGCAACACATGCCTTATAATTGGTAGGTTTCATATATATTCATTAGGACTCTCAATTTTCATTTGATGAGTTTTAATTTCCCAAGAGTTGTAAATTTTCCCCTGATAGTTCAAGTTCTGACATTACCATGGGATCTCATTTTAATTTCATATGAAACACCCAGAGCTTACATTAATGCACGCCAAGCAACAGCAGTATATTCCAACAATCTGTATTGACCTAATTTACTTCAGGTTGTTCAAATGATGTGACACACTTTAAAATAAAAGCCAGCATATAAAAAGCCACTTTGAGATCACACTTCAACCCTAGCAATACCGACAAGAAGATGATCATTGTCACCATGGCAGTGTCAGTAGGTGGAGTGTAAATAGAAATGCTATTTGCTTACTTCAGGGATTACATTCCTAATTGAAGTTTCAATTTAGGTGTTAAGGGGCCCTCACTGACAGCTTGGGGGATCAAATGTCTCGTGCATATCACATGCGTTTTGGACAACTTCAAATACGGTATCTTAGCATTTTGCTGGTAAGTCTTGGAATGGGGATGTGCAATATTCATACTGCTTTATTGAAAAATCAATATCTTACAATATGTAGTATGTTCTAACAAATTGGAAGTACCAACATTAATTCCAATTTATTTCATTATTTATTGAGAATGGATTCAGCTACTAAATTAGATAATCTTTGGAAATTTTTGACAAACTAAAGAAATTATGGCTTAATCACCACACTCCATGGTTCTGCAATTTTCCGATGCATAATGGCTCTTTCCTACCATACCTTCAACGTTATTTTTCTAATAAAGAGCTGAAACCTTCCTAAGGTCTTTCTCAGTCCCAGTGTCTTCAATGCCTGACTTAGATGAGTGAAAAATGCTTATCAACATTTAATTGTCAAACTAATTTTCTTAATTAAATTGTGTATGGATTATAACTATTTCCTGTTGGATTTTTTTGATAATTGAGTATGGACTGAGTCTTTACAGAAGACTGACAGCTTTTCACATTTCAAATCAGAATATATGATGTATACAATACCATATGGATTTGTTGAAGTCATGTTACAGTTGTAAAGAATTCAAGATGGCACAATATGTGAATAATGGACCATTAACTAGGAATCAAGTCAGCAGCGTTTGCTCTCATAAGTACCATAAAAACCCTATCAATTCATCCAGAAAAAAATAATTACAATTTTAAATAGTTGAATTATTAGAAAATTAACAAAGCTTAAATAATTTTAGTGGTCGAATCCGATTTCAACTTTTTGACAGTTCATGAGTGATATGCTTACCATCTTAGATGAATGAAATGAAGGTGACTTTCCTGAAGTCCTGACTTGGACTTTCTGGACTCTATATTCTGTGTATTGTTTCAAAAATAAAATGTTCAAAAACAGCTTGTCATGATTTGTTGGTCGAATTATTAGAGATTGAACAAGAAAGTCCCAACTTTTATCGGCGGTCGAATTGTTAAGGGTGATAAAATTACGTTTTGAGAAAAAAATAGGGTGGTCAAATTAATAGAGTGGTAGAATTATAGGGTTTTCATGGTATTTGTTATTTAGATCCTGAAGTAACTTGCCAGGGAAACTGCCTATTAACCACTTTCCTGGCTGTCAGTGTCTGCCGAGGACAGGTACATTAGGCTGGATAGGTAAAATGTTACGGCTTAAGGTGAAAGGTCATGTAGAATTGATTTCCAAAGTACTGAGATCACAGGCAATTGGCATGCAAGATATAATTATCAGGTCAAGCACGTGTCAAAGTTATCTCTCTGTGTGTTCTTTTGTTATTTTCCATAACTCCAACACTGTTGTAAATCAGTCAATTAATTCAAATTTTTGTAGGTTTCATTGATTCCATTGGAGAAACTAATTGCAGAAATCGAGATCTGTATATACACATGCATTGCTGGGTTTGATGTTCTATTATTAATTTGACCTTTTCAAGCATAGCCTCCATCAATATTTTTTTCCAGGACAGCGAGGGATTTGCCATTATAGAAATGTCAAAAGCCAATCCAGCAGACATTGAGGGGTACTTAGTCTTGCCTACTAACTAATGAAGGTTTTAGATATTTTAGTGAATAAATTTGCCGGATACATTGAAATCGTATGAACCAGAAACCATCAGTCTAGACAGGAAATTTTACTGCACATCTAAATAAAATTACAAAACCAATAATTTAGTAAACATTTCTTAGAAAGTAATTACTTATTGATGAGAATAAATAATATCCCTTTTGACAGTTTGAAAAATGTCAACTTGCATCAAAATTCTGTATGACAAATTATTACTTGCAAATAACGGTTGGGATGAGAAAGGATAAAATATACATAAATATGAATTCCACCACGTTTAGAAGGCAAGCACACTGCAAAGTACAGTATTTGGGTCAACTCCATATATTTAATTAACTAAATTGACTGCTGTTTGGCCAATCAGATGGTTTGAAAGTACATCACATGACAACTGTAATGTGGTTCATCAGAATCTAAAGCTGCATTAAATGCATGCCATCTTGTTTTAAGGAAACCCCACATGCAGTGTCACAATACATACTCTGATACACGATAGCAACTATGACAAATGAATGGTTATTTTTATATTCTGAATATTCTGAATTTTTTAACAATAACATAATAATGGTGGCTTTTTCACTTCTAAATTATTCTTAATCTATACTGTCATTTTTGTACTCATCTTTAATCATTGAATTTATCCATAGACCTTCGGGATTTCTCGAGGGTCCATTGATTTATATGGATCCATTGATTGGGACATCATCTTTAATGTACTCAGACAGTGAGGTAAAATATGTCAATGTATTTATAGTCAATTTATGCACATGCTCATTTCCAACACATTTTCTCTGTTCTCAGCCTCCACTGAACATACGGATGGTGACAAAATAAATGACACATACAGGCTTTAAATTATCAGTACTGAAAACAACTTTTCATATATCTTTTTGCCTTTTCTATCTTCAAGATGCACCCTTTAGCTACTTTATATGCACTCTATTTCATCACACTGTCTAAATCAAAGACAGCACAAATTGAACTATTCCTGGATGTTTTATAACAGAGGTGAAAATTTGATCTTAATTGTGATTTCAGAGGAACATATGGCATTACAACAAAAATCTTTTTGTCTTATCACATGATTGCATGCATGCTGTAAGTTACACAGTATGAATGCTGTCAGATTCCAGGTACGATGGCTAGGACGACATGGTCACTTTACTGCTGTCCTGAATCAAGGTTTATTAATATAGAAAGGTAGACCTACACCACAGTGTGATGAAGAAATTCAACATCCTCAAAAAAGTGCACTGACAAAGTTTGGACAATCCACATACAGCTGTACCCTCCGTAATCCATCAGATAATTTAACATTGACTGTCATGGTGTATATTTATGGCACAACATGATGATAGCTTTTAGCTGCAACATTGGAATGTAAATTATTCAAAATTAAAATCATAGAATATTGCAAAAAGAATCAAGATTGAGTATATCTAAGATCATGTATTTTCTAGCATTGAAAGACTCCAACAGTTCCTCTATTGAATTCTTCTTATTGTTAGCCAATAAATTATGTATACTATTGCCAATCCTGAGGTCAATTTACTACTTTTAATTACGTGATAGATTAATTGCTGAACCATTGATTTCTGTCTTTATGGTAATTACACTGATAATGCCTGACAATTATGCCTGAAGTCATTGTGCTTTGATTAGAAAATAATCAATGGATTTAATTATTTACCTGTATCCAACTTATCTGATTTTAATTAGAGCACAGCTGTACAGCGCAGAATGTGCCACAAGGACATGTGGTTTAACATCTTGCTATTCATTAGTTCACCAGCACGTATCAACCCAGATAGCGGAAGACTGAGAAATGATTTTTTCACCATTTACTTTGTTTAGTGATTGAAAATTTGCCTTTTAAACCTTAAAGTTCACCAAGAAATGGTATAGTTTATGTGCAAATTTAAGAAGTTTTGGAATTCATGTTTTTACTTTCTAGTCATTTAAAGTTTGACAAACAAAAAGTTTCTTGAAAACTCTTTGAAATATTTGAACCATCATAGACTTTTGGCTTATATATCTGCTATCATGAAAGAGTGTTCCTATAGAAACCACTAAACTTACATTTGATCATGTTGATGTCACTTAACTAATCAAATCAAATCAAACCAATTTTTAAGCAAAGAATTTGGTTTTTTAGATCATCAATCATTCTAATTTTCATGCAAATGACATCATTTCTATAAACTGACATTTCTATAAACTGACACATCTTGCAAACACATACAGTTGATACATAATTTCTTCATTTTAATCAATAGAACATTGTATACATGCAGATCTCAATAATATTGGTTCTCACCCTGCATTCAAAATTGAAAACACACGTTTCTGACAAGTACTGTAACATTCGTCCTCCAGTGTTTGCAGTGACAGTTGATTTGATGTGAAAGATCCAATTATTGGCACATTACTGCAGTTAGAGGCATTATATTGGGCTTGTATTGTCAAAGTGTGATTTATGAGGGAAAATTAAAGTATAGTCTAGTCTCCTTATAACATCATAATGTGATATTTTCAATCATATTTTTAGCATGGAGATCATCTTATGTGTTATTTCAATCACAATACTACTGTGATCAACTAATATTTCATCAACATATCAATTTCATGACCAGTTTCTTGTAACCTTCGTTACAAGATTCAATGAATTTGATATCATTAAATATTAGTGCATAAATGTATACTGCATATAGAGAAGAAGTTCAAGGTTAATGAACACAAATTTATGGTTTCTGATATAAATCGCTGCTCTGAATGCACCCTGCAGTTAATTGATGTAATTTTTTAATAAACTCTGGATAAAATCAATCAAACGGATTACTTGATAAATGTATCTGGATAGCTGCCATTAATTTTCAAAAGGATTCATTGCAACCTTAATAACAGTAAGTGAACACAAAGAAATATTCTTAACCTCTGGGGTTTCATGACTTCACCTTTGTTGGTTTAAAATGTTTCTGGAGGTCAAAGTTCACAGAAAAAATGATGATTTGATCCCTGGTAGGACGAACGTCAAAAAAGTTCAAGAAAAGAGATGAGAGCTGACTTAGAGACACATGAATATAAGTTGATTGTCCAGGGAAAAAATATTCAGCTTTTATAACTATAAATAGGCATTAAGAGATTTCTGTTGCCTTTGTTTTCAGTGTTTGTAAGAAGATTAATTTGTAAAAGACAGGTACAGTGACTGTCAAAAGCAAGAATAGAATTCCAAAGAAGTGATCACTCATCTACGGTGTTTCCATAGCAATGCCAGATTTTCTCCAGGAAATTGTCAGTTCCATTACATCGGGATAAGATGAGCTCACATCAGTCATGCATGATTAAATTTTTGTTTCTGAAAATTGCAAACATGATACGTGAGTATGATCTACAGCTTATTAATGCTCACAGCTAGTGTGGGAAGTGATGAATATGTCATGTTTTTGCACCAAGGGAATTGTATAATCAATCTTAGGTCGATATAGAGTTGACCTAATTTCCAATTTCAGAAGCCAATGCTGATACAGTCATCATAACAAAATATTTGGCTGCTTATAATGTTTAAATGGTATGTTTTGCGGTGATGGTTCCATGTGCTTTCAGCTTGAGTAAAATTTGTGCAACATGGACATTTATTTTACTCTTGAAAAAACATATTTTTCTTGTGGCATGCAAATGGTTTGAATAAATACTGCATAACATAGCTTGCCTGGAGCATATTAGTAGTGTGTGTACATGTATATGCATTTACTGTAAGTGTTCTGTGTACTGTTCAGTGTTTACATGAAGATTTGTAAACTGATGTCTGTATGCGTGTCAAATATTTAACAGTTAAAACCAGTTCAATAAAAGATGTTTGACTCAATGTTCTAGAAATGTTCCATTAATGCAAACGAAGTATTCAATTAAAAATGCAAAATAATATGTTTCTTAGATAAATGTCAATGACAGAGTTAATTAGCATGAGTTTAATTAGCATGAGTTTAATTAGCATAAATTTAATAAGCATGAATTTAAGAAGCATGAGTTTAATTAGCATGAATTAAGTTAGCATGAAGTTAACTAGCACCAGTTTTATTAGCATAAATTTAATAAGCATGAATTTAGTTAGCATGAATTTAGTTAGCAAACTTAGAGTTTCACTAGCATAAGTTTAATTAGCATAAATTTAATTAGCATAAGTTGTGAAAAGCTGTGTTGATCTAATTCCTCATCCTTCAATTTACTATTTCTTGATTTATTCAACAATTCATAATGCAATCACCAAACTTTGAGGTAAAAATGTTAAAGGAAAATTTATAAATTTAAAAGTTATCTCTTTCACTGATTTTGAATCTGCAAACAAAGCCAAAGTATTTTATCTCATTGCATGTCACTGTGTATTCAAAAGTCTTTGAAATTATGCATGAATTCTTCACCATTAGTACAAATGGCTCCAATGACTTGAATTACTAGAATTACTTCATTTCACAAAAAAAAAAATACTGACCATGACATTTCTGATGATACATTTTCACTACATGTATGATCAAATCAACTGATGAGTCGACGTTCCTACAACAGGATACGATACGGTTTCATTTCTTGTTTCTTTAAAAGGTCAAGATAAGGAAATGCACTCATTTCTGTTGTTTTATCCTTTGATAGTGGGATACTAGCTGCACTAATAAAATTAGAGTTGCCATGGCAACTCCGTCACCATGTTAGTCATGTGGGCGAAGCCTGTATCATTTACAGCATGTTGTCTTTTGTTGCTGTAGCAACTTCATGAAAAACATTTATTTACATTGTGAGGAACACACCCACATCATCAGACATTGAAAACACTAAGGTTCACATGAGGTCAACTTGAATTTTAGTTGAAGCATCTGACATTTCAAAGAAACAGTGGTACATTTCATTTTGAAATTTATCACATTGGGTTGAAAAAAAATACTGTATTGTACAGCAATATAATGGCTCATTTGAAGTGCAGTACATGAAATGTAAAAATTGTTAAATTACTTTAAAATGACAAATAGATACAGATTTTAACTTTATTTAGCTTTACTTTTCTTTTCCATGCACAAATAAATCTATACAACCCTGCCGACCACAGTACGCTGAAAGATTGGTGATGAAGTCCTAGCTAAAGTAAGTTTATATAGAAATACAATGATGGTGTAGTATCTGATGTGTTGGAAACTGTTGCATCAGTGAATACACTTCTATGTTGATATATCTTAAAGATCAGAAGTATTCTGTCAACTTGACTAAATTATTATATGGTTTGACCAAAGGATTATTACGAGTCTGGGTCATTTCTGAAAATGACTCCTCTTTTATAATGATGAGATATTCTGGAAGATTGGCCCAATCCCTGACATATCATTACAACACAAAGTTACACTTTATCAAGTAGTTTTAGTATTGTCTGAAACTCAAAAATTTTCAAACATGACCCTGATCAATGTGGGTTACAAATATTACTTCTGATGTGTTAAAAAAGAAGACACTCAAATTTTCATCTTATAGTGTTCATATAAGCAACTGAAATAAATCTGATTAAAATCAGATGTAGAGTATGGCAATATCTATACTATGTGGTATACTGCATAAGTATAAGCTAAGACGTTTGAGCAGAATGGATTTGCTTATATGATAATAGAGGCAATTTTTTCACGTTACTGTGTAATGAATCAATTTTCCTAAAAAATAGAATTTCTTTTATAATAGCAAGAAGTACATTAGACATTACTTTGTCATGAAATATTTAGTACAAGAGTTATCACAGAAGTCACCCCCAAGTCTGTCTGATTTTTGAAGGAATTATTTCTGCTTATGTCTATTGAAATTTCTGTCCTTTACAATGTTCAAAACCAAAAAGAAAAAAACTAAGTACACATTTTAGGTATTGAAACTTATATACTAGTTATTGAAATAGTCAAATCTTTTATGGTATTTCCCTTTCAAAAATAAATTTGTATTCCGTATTCCATCAGGAGTTTGTATATTAAATTATGCCTGCACTTATATATAATCTGCATATATCAACTTTGTTGTGGCGTATTTTTTCAAAATTAAGACATGAACAGCATTCAGTTCATTTGAAATGTCCATAAGAATCGATTCATACATTGTCATTTTGATTGTTTTCACGGACTGAAAAATAATTTGCAAATTCAATGGATCCATTTTCTCTCCCATGCTGTGTCATATTTGTTGAAACGTACATGTACTGTATTCAAGAAAATAAATCTAAGGCGCAGTCTTTTGCTACCTATGGGCAAATACATTAAATTTGGTATGTTGGTTGATATTATTGATTGTACCACAAATTTTAATCTGATGCTAGCTTTGATTTGTCAGCATCAATCATAAAACTTTTACTATATTCAAAACAGAGTTGAACCTCACAGAGATGTCAGAATAACTCAAGGTTGCAGTCAGGATAGAATGGACTAGATACTGAAAATGATTTGAATATTGTGCTCTTATGTTGATTATAAGTGTAATCCTTGACAATTGATACAAATTCTAACATACCTACATTCACGTGCCTGTGTAAAGCTATGGGAGAAAGCGCCCTCAGATCCGTGCATTTTTTTACGTATCACGCCCCGGCCCGGTGCCCAAATATGGGCAATCGCGTGCATTTCTGAACTATTTCGATTCTGGTTACTACGCGCGTTGCTATCCGCAAACGTTCCATTTGTACATAAAGCCAGCGCGAGATTTGGAAAACGTCTGCTCGCTCAGATCGTAGTTGCGCGTGGCGACAGTGGAGCCGCGCCGGTAACATCGGCTTTTATTTCTAAATTCTAGTGAAATCCTGTGTATACTAAGTGCGTGCCTGTTCAGTATAAATTACAAGAAACTGACATCACGCTTTTGTCCCTCTTACACCTCGATTTCAGCCTTGATCTCTGTTGGTCACGTAATAGTACGCGTATTGCTTTGCGCGTTCTAGAATTCTGCAGGTAAACAAATGACGTCATTATGTATGTCAATCCGCGACGGGAAGCGGCCATCGTATTTATGAAAAACTGACACAAATGGCGATGAATTTTTGATATCGCACGCATTTTTATCTCCTAAACAATGTTGAATATTATGTAAAATACATATTTATCATTCCATAAGGTATATGATAAAACCTTTACGACCCTGATACGGCTTTTGCAGCCCTTGGTCGTACGGCGTACAGGCCCTCGCACGCTCGGGCCCTTCCGCCGTACGACCTCGGGCCGCAAAAGCCGTATCAGGGCCGTAAAGATTATTCTAACATGGGAACAAATTTGACAAATTAAATCATGAAAGAGTTGCAGTCAGTGGTATATCCCACATGGACAAATTTAGCAAAGTATCAAAAAATGTGATTGTCTCACAGTTCCATATTGCCATTGTAATTTCCTGATCACCAATGATTTCCACTCAATAAATGACTGAATAAAATCACTTTTCACACCTGTAATCATCACGTTGTTTTTGGCATAAAACTTCTGTCACCTATATTCTGTCACCTATCTTGAAGATAGGTAAATTGCACACTGTGTCTACTTGTAGCCTTATAATGAACACTGAAAAGTAGGGATGAAATCGCAAGATGTTAAACTTAAAACCATCACTCTTCAGAATATTTGCTGTATTCTACAACCCCCTTTACTGTCTATGGTTGCTCTCTCCAAAGCCAATAAAAACACCACGTCATTGAAGACCTTTGATCCCTCCATAATTATCATAAATCGTTTTGTTAAAGCAGACTTAAAAATTTGCAATTGATAAGAATTCTAGCGTTCACTTATTCATAATTGAAACTCTCAGAAGTCTAAATGCATATATCTTGGAAATAGTGTTTTCTTTAAAGTGTATATATGTAATGTACAGTACTATGTTCATCGTCATAAAAAATTCAAAAACCTTTTCAACAAGATCAGCTGGAGAGATCTTGTTCCAAATTAAATACTTAATTATTGATACTTTATCAATACTGCCGTCTAAGTTTGGCAAATGGCTTAACTATTATCACTATAAATTTCATCAGCAAGCTAGGAAGCTTACAATATTAAAGGCTGGTTTAATTCCATTATATCATACTTGTGTTGAGTTTCTGTTTTTATTTTGGGTAAATTTTAGCTAAATTGTACATACAATAATTAGAGTGACCGCCTTTTAGCCAAGACAAATATGGTATTAAAGCCACTTGCAAAAGAAAGGCCAAAGAGAGAAGACTTAAGATCTTAAAACTTGAGCAAAGAATTAGAGAAATTAAAAATTTGTTAGAATCTGACCCCAAGAATGAACTAATTTCCTGGGAGTACAATTAACTTATTAAAAGAGGATCTACAGACTGAAATGGACTATAATAGAGAGGGTTGTATTGTTAGATTTAGGTTTAATTGGGATGAACTTGGGGAAAAAACAACAAGTATTTCTTAGGTTTGGAAAAGGCAAACTACAAAAAGTTACAGATTAATAAATTACTCTCCATGAAGGAAAATTTAATTCTTGTTAATCCTTTGGACATAAATCAAGAAATTAAAGAGTTCTATCAGGACAAAAATATTCAAAAATAATGTCTGATCAGAATTTGTTTTATAATAACTGTAATATTCCAAAGCTGTCCCAGGAGGATTCAGATTTCTGTGAGGGGTTAATTACCTCAGAGGAAGCCACATTTGCAGTGAGAGATTTACCAAATAACAAAACACCTGGTAATGACGGGTTAACAGCAAAGTTTTACAAGCAGTTTTGGCATATCCTAGGTGTAAAATTGGTTGCAGCTCTAAATAACGGATTTGAAAAGGGGCAGATGTCACCCTCACAAAGACAAGGTGTTATTACTCTTTTAGAAAAAAAGGGGAAGGATCGCAGATATATCAAAAACTGGAGACCTGTGTCATTTTTAAATACGGACTACAAGATTTGTACAAAGTGTTTGGCAAAGCGTTTCGAGAAAATACTTCCAAAAATTATTCATGAAACTCAGTCAGCATTTGTTAGCAATAGAATCATAGGGGCTGTTATACGTTTAACTGAAAGTATTATGTCTTATACACATGAAAGAAGTTTAACAGGTATACTATTGAAAATCGATTTTGAGAAGGCTTAATTTTGATAGTTTGGAGTGGGATTTCTTATTAAAAGCACTTCAGGCATTTAATTTTGGACATTCCTTTATACATTGGGTGAATTTGTTATACACTAACATTGAAAGTTGTGTTATAAACAAAGGATACTTTCCATTGAGTAGGGGTGTGAGACAAGGTGATAGCATATCCCCAGCACTATTCATACTAAGTTTAGAAATATTTTTAATAGAGTTATGTAATCAAGAAGGTATTAAAGGTATTGAAATTGGTGGTAAGGAAATTAAGAATGCCTCCTTTGCTGATGACCTAACAGCTTCTTAAAGGATGTGATATCAGCGAAAAATCTGTTTACTCTTTTAAATGCTTTTCAAAGTTTTTCAGGTTTGAAAATTAATTATGATAAGTCAGAAGCACTGTGGCTTGGAAAAATGAAAAAGTGTAAGAAAAAGCCACTTAAAGTCAAATGGCCTAGAGAACCAATCAAGATTGTGGGTGGTATTTATATCTCATATCAAAGACACTGCATCCAATATGAATATTGCAGGACCAATCGAGAAATTAAAAACTTCACTCAATTTTTGGAAAAGCAGAGATCTTACACTACTGGAAAAGATACAAATAATGAAATCAATGGGGCTGTCTAAAGTTCAGTATGTAATGTCAACAATAGATATTCCCAATGTGAAACTTAAGGAAATAGCATGTTGTACAAATTTCTGTGGTGTGGCCAAGACAAAATAGCTAGACACACTGTTATAGGTAAAAAGGCAAATGGGGACTGGAAATGCCAGATATTTATGCTAAATATAAAGCAGCGAGAGTCAATTGGATAAAGAGATATTGTGATGATTCTTTAAAGCATCCATGGAAATTGTTTTTGAAGAGAATTTTATATCCACTAGGAGGTATAGATTTATTGTTGAAATGTAATTTTAATATTGATTTACTTAAGTTAGAGGTAACAGGTTTTTTCCATAGCATGTTAAAGACTTGGTCAGAATTGCAAACAGAACAGCCCTCTTTAGACCAAGTCTCTCCACAGAGAAAAATTATTTGGAATAACAAAGATATTTTAATTGCAGGTAAATCAGTGTTTTATCAGGATTTCGCAAATATTGGCATTTATTATCTTGACCAATTATACACGGAGAATGGCCATAAAATCAGTTGGGAAAATATTCGAAATAAAGGAGTTCCGCAGTCTATACCTAATAGAATGGGCCAAAATGTAGATTTCCTTGAACCCAAAGGGGAAGCTAGGGTACAGTTGGGGAATGATTTGGTAATGTATGACAAAAATGATCACTGAAAAAATCATTGAGAACATTTTTATTAGACCTCGAGCAGAACATTATTTTTCTCACATATTCGAATTGCATATTATCAGTTGCCACAGAAAATGACTATTGATACAAAACTTTGTGAGTTTCAATTTAAGATTCTTCATAATATTTTGATGACAAATGTTAAACTGTATAAAATGAAACCCCCAAGAGTGGAAAGCCCATTGTGCTCATGTTGCAAGCAGGAAGAGGAAACTTTGATGCATTTGTTAAGTGAATGTGAACATGTCATGTTATTTTGGGATAAATTTTTTCTCCTTTGAACTTGTAAACTAGGGTTCCTGAGTAAACTGAAAGGTTGGCAAATTGTTCTTGGAGATCCAAGTCTCTCATGTCTTGTAAACTTTCTTATTCTTCTTGGTAAAAGGTTTATATACATTAGCCGCTGTAAAAAGGTGAAGATAGATTTTATAGCTTACAAACAATATGTACAGTCAATACAAAAAATCAAATATAATATTGCAAACAGAAAGAACAAATTAAAATTAGACTTTCATATAAGGAAATGGGCTGGATACTTAAAACTTGTTACTTAGGACCAAATATTCAATGCAAACAATTAACAGTGTATTGTATTTATTTATATTTTTCTTGATTGTACAACTTTCCAGATATTTCCAGATGTAATCAGACATAAGTTTGTAAAAGCATTTCTGTATAAACTCAATAAAAACTTGTAAAAAAAAAGCCACTGGCACTAACTGATGTTGCATTGACATGAATGCAGGACAACAGAGTAAAACACTGATAAATAACAAGTGTGACTTAAATTGATAGAGTGAACATTCATTCCATTTATATTTTCTACTGTCAGGATTGTTTCGTAGCAGTTGGAATTCTTGTAACCATGGCAACAACAGGGAAGAGGAAAAACAATACCGGTATCTTTATTTCCAACATTACAGTCAAAATAAGAGGAGAACAGCTGATTGACTCAGATCCACAAAGGTATTGATATCAGATATACAAAGGATGACTGTAACATACCAGAGTCATTTCAAGACACATGTAATAACTACCATCCTGAATGCTTCAAATTGTTGTCGTGTTTATTTGAAGTTTAGATGTATCAAATCTATCTTCACAGGTCATCTTAAGCTTCTTACTCTGAATGCAGAAATTAGAATTTGTGTCAGTGCAGAACCAAACCAGGTAGAAATTAGACTTGATTATTGTTTTCTGCTATGTACGTGAAATCTTCTGTAAAATATTTTAGGAGTACTGCATGGTTATTGCATCGTGATTTATGAGTGTAGGTCAGTCGAAGTCTTGCTAAAGGGTAAGAATATCACCCATGGGGCATACTGCTGGGGTAAGTAATTATTTACAGTGATTTGAATTACAATTCCATTTCAATTTCATTCGTTGTGGAATATTTATGACTTGAGATTAAAGGGGAACACTGCACTGTGTTGGACACTGTTACATTTCAAATGGAAAGTAAATAAAATGATGAGACTGTATATCTGTTCAAAATGAGGAACAACTCATGACTTAATGCCAATGATGCTATATTGCATTTAGAGGAAATTAATTCATAACTTATATTACTATGTCAATAATCTCAGAGGGAATTCTAGAGTATCTGTAGAATTACTAGCAATTTTGAAATGAAATCTATTCAAAATGTAAACACTGAGAAAACATGATATTTACATACAAATAGAAGCATTGTTAACAGTGTATATCTGTGATATAATCGCTATTTACAGTTTATGCAATGAATATACTAAATGTAATTTCAACAGTATTTACCACAAATTGCATCAATAATACAAGAATTTTCACTGAATACCTTAGAAACATGATATTAAAATTCCAATCCACTCTGTATTAATACTAGATTAGAATATTCATCAATACATCCAGGTTTGTCACAGTTAAATGTTTAATAGGATGTTATATTTTTTCCAAAGAAGAAAGAGTATTGTATCTACCATGTAATTCCACTGAGTATTAACCATCAATGTCATGAATTTTTAATTTCAACTGATGATTCCTTCAAATTTTCACGTTTGAGGATGATGTATGATGAATGTCATTTTCAGACTTTGTAGAAGTGGAAGAAACTATACCAGAAATGAGACAAAGTAACCAAACATGACTGTCAGAGACATGTAAAAGTCTAATATTGGTATCCACAGATGAACCGTATCATGGAAGAGTCACCTGCCCTCTGCAAAAACGACATAATAAAACTTTTCCAAGACTTTAATTTTGATGCAGTGGAATCATTTCAAGAAATTTCATCAAGGTATCAACTTTTTCATTATGTTATCTATATCAGCAGAGATATTGTACCAAACTCAAAAATTAATAACAAGATATTTTGTCAAAGCTCATGCCTCCAAAAGTTCACATGCAATATTTACATTTTGGAAAATACAGTGAAAAGTTCAACACAAAAATGTCAAGAAAATCACTATTCCTCCAAAAAAGAAGGACTTGACACTTGGATTCGGTCAAAGTGATTGACATGAAGTCTTCAAATCTTGATTATACCCCCTCTCTCTCTCTGTACATGTATATGTATATATATATACATTATATATATACATTATATATATATATATATTGTATATATATATATATATATATATATATATATATATATATATATTCTCTCTCTCTCTCTCTCTCTCTCTCTCTCTCTCTATATATATATATATAGAGAGAGAGAGAGAGAGAGAGAGAGAGAGAGAGAGATGTGAAAATCATGACACATTACATATATATAGAGAGAGAGAGAGAGAGAGAGAGATGTGAAAATCATGACACATTACATTTCACTCCTTCTCAACCTTTTCTATTTTAGTTATGAAAAGAGCTGCACAGAATGGTTTCATTTGAGTTGTTTGATGGAATTTAACAGCAATAATAAGAATCAATGATATTTATTCCATTTCCCTTTACAAACAAAAGAATGTTGCTTTTAAATCCAAGTAAATAAATCTAATGGTACAACTGTTACTATTTTTATCTGATAATCCAATAATTATGATATCTCACTGTTGACAACTGAAGGATACAATGTGATATAAAAAGATTAATTGTATAATAAAACAGCATTTATTACACACAATACAATACAGTACAAATATTGAATCGGGTGAATAAATTTGAATTTCCACTATAATATCGGTGTGTTGTGATTTTTTTTCCTAATGTACACTGCACCCTTACATTTCATAACTTGGATATTTTTGTAATTGTGTTATATGAAAAGAACTTTGACAGAACAGATGTATTGGCAATTAGGCATTGCAAAAATTACACGGGAAAAATCATGATGCTCAGTACCAGTATAATTTTTCTAGCTTTAGTTTTTCATAATCTTCCCTGGGAGAAGAAAAAGATAATGAAAAAGTGAAGAACAGATATAATTTGTTACTAGTAAACACTGCAGCCATGTTTGCTTATTTTCAATATGTATCAATGTAAACTGGACAGCTGCAGTGGGATAAAGCTGCAGGCTAATTTCACTAAGCCTTATACATACACTGTATCACTTTATGTAACAATCAAATGCAGAGATAAAGCAAATAAGTGCATCAATTAAACCATGTAGTTTATTTGATTAAATTTCTGGCATGCATTATAGTACTCAAATTAGAAATAAACATTTGTCAGACTATCAAAGCAAGTGGAGTAAAAATGCTACAGAATTCCCTTACACTGAATTCATGCTATAGGTATATTTATATTTGCTACATTTTGTCAAAATATAGTCATCAGGATATGCAAATTAGGAACCTGTCAAAATCTGAAAGCAATATCAAATAAGCAATTACCAAACATTGGTAAACATGGCAACAAATGACATTGGCAAACAGTGTGCCATATGATGGAACTATTTTATGAAATTTCCATGCATATTTTATGATATCTGAAATTAAAATCAGGTCTTACTTAACTCGTCAGACTGTTATCCATTAATTTATTTGAAATTTAGTTGTTGTTAAATGAATCAAGACCTGGCTGTTTAATTTAGCAACATATAATTAAGTCATTTGGCCAAATTAATATCGGCAGAATAATGCATGCAATTTTTATCATTGAAATAGTAAAATAAAGAGAACATTGAAATTAACACTACAATAGCGCTAGCATCATTAAAGAGGCACTCCCACTTGGTAACATTTTTAAAACACATTTTTTTAATGCCAACGGTCGATATATGACGTGGCGATTGCGCGCGGATCGCGAGATATCGATAAAAACATGTCATTTCCCGAGCGTATTTTTCACATCCCGAAGTTTTACGATCGTTTCTGATTTTGACCTGCTGTTACCTCATGACACAATTGATCCTTTTTTATGAATTATTAGCCTAGGCCAGTGCTGCTGCTGAGTTTGATTACTATACACTTTGGTCTGTACGTAACTTATTGAGTTTCATCATACAATAAGTTTCAGGATGCGGCCAAGTTCTACAACTTTGATGCAAAGTTACAATAACTTCAGTTGTCATTAGATGCTATTTGATCTTTTACCTCTATCACCTTTACATCAACACCGAGAAAATACAAGAGACTTTAGCTTGACAAAAAATATAGATGACATTACAACATTCATTATTATATGCAGTGAATGATGGTCAGTCCAAACCCTGTGAATTTGAATAAAATTGTATGCTGATGAACTACAATTTCTACCGCGTACGTGCTGAACTGTGAGGGTTGAAGTTTCTTTGTGCGTGCAGATGCACTGAACGCATTGCAATTGCTTGCAATCACACACTGTAGTGTGCAACAGGAATCCTAAAATGCACTTTAATTTCGACTTTCTGGTAAAATTGGATGAAAAAGATATAGTAATAAGATTCAATTCACAAAATATCCGGATTTATGTCACTGTACATAGTACGCTTCAGTATTGTCCCATGATGCCATGTGGTTTGGACTGCTGGATGATGCACTCAGACATAATTCCCGGTATTTTGTGAATTACCTTATAATATATTTTAACAATTTTTGTTTTGTTATGTCAATTTCAAGTTCTTGTAGTTCTCCCCAGCTATACAATGAACTCCCAAATACAAGTTGAAACATTATAAAAGGGACATAAGCTGTAACTTGTGGCAAGTTTTTCAGTATTCTGCTTCAATATCAACTACTAGTGTGTCATGATGCTAATCCGTTTGTCATGCTGAAATTTTGAGTACTCTTTTTGTCAATTAACACAGCTTGTTTGTGTGTGATTATCATTTTTTGTTTACAAATGAATTCTAAGTCCGGACTTGAATACAATTTTCAACAATAATAATGTAGATTATACTCATATATGTTGTGTTGATATGCTAAATACTTGGCATCATATTACAGTTTAGGGATTCAATGCAGAAAGTGTAAGGAAACCACAAAACAAGACTTCTGAAAAATTAGCCAAAAGATACAGCTTATGGAGCTTTAACTTGCCAGCACACTGCATTCATGTAATATATGCACTCAGTGTATATTTACATTCAAATTCTAGTCTTGACCAGACTTTACTTGTCAACAACAACAACGCAGTCTACAAGTACAGGTTGACAAGCTGAATACTGTGTATGCTTTGGGTTACGTAGAAGAAACTGTAGCTGCAAGAACTTAAAAATCAACATTTGTATAAAAAATCATTAAATTTATGTGATTGGAGCATTGAGTCACATTCCTACACATGCTGAATATAATTGATAGCTGTTTAGAGGTATGGCCGTTGCCTTGTGTTACCTTAATTTCGATGTTTCCTTGAAATCATCGACTTCTTTAAAGCAAGAATGAATAATCAATATCTCTTAGCTTGCATAGATGTCAGATACAGACATCCTGAAACCCTGTCTGAATAATGCACAGTCATTTACTGCCTAAAGGGTTATTCAATGAATCACGTCAGATTTTTATATCAAAATCAGCCAGCAGAAATTTCTGAGAAAGAAGATTCTGTACCTCAGTACATGTATCAGAAAAAATAGGTCATTAAGTTGGAATGTGACTAATAGGATATACATTCAGACTTTCACTGAAAATTTTACATTACTTTCCTAATCTACCAATTGTTTGTAATATGCTCCTGGAGTAAGGTTTTAACCATCTTTGTTTTATGAAAATGGAAACTTTATTTTTCCCCATAGATTGAACACTGGGATTTCAAATATCAATCAATATTAGGTTATTATTTGTTTCTCTAGTACCAAACTTAGCATGGATGGTGACCCAAAAATGTTATTCTTGATTTGATAAGAATCTTCAGTTGCATTTTTTTGCAAATCACAAACAACGCCATATAGTTAATATTTTTACCGGTAAAACATGCCATGGCTAATCCTTTTATCAATCCCTGTTTAAAAGTTTGGTACAAATAAAAATATCTATCATAATCCCTGTATTAAAATACAGTGAGACAAGCATATAAGTCATAACCTCCCAATCTCTTTGCGGTTTTAGGACCTGCTTTCCTTGCTATTCTGACCTCAGCGCATGTATACTTAGTATGGGACATAATTACATGCATAATCCCTTTTTCCAATTTCAAACATTTTAAACTGGGAATATCACAGAGCCAATTCTATGACACTGATTACAAAAGATTACAGAATTGCCATGGAAAACCAATACAGACAGATGGATAAATAAAATATTTACAAATTAGCAATCATCATAAAATCAATGTATTAGTTATAGTTATAGTTAGTTATAGTTAATAGATCATATATGACATCTGTTTTGTAACTGTACATTAATAATGCCACTGGAAACTGCATCTAGTATGACTAATGTGACACATAAATAATTAGGTCCATATTTATGTGAGATGAAATGAAAAATGATGATGGACCCACCACCATAGTTGCAATTGATCAATTTATAGCATCAAGTATTCAGGTATACAATATATTTTGTCATTGTTCTAGCCTTTGATAGCTATAAATTCTCTCAAAACTTAGTGCAAATAATGTACCACACGTTAATGGACATATAGTTATAAAATCTTGCTAAATCTCAGTGAAGAGATAGTATATTACAATTACCTAACATAGACTGGGCTGTGCCCTAATTACTTCAGTTTACCCAGCGGCTAGGGCAACTAGTGCATCTGTACACAGCATAGGTACACAGAGGTACGGTGGCAATTAGGCTCGTTGCCCGTTAACAATTGCACAAACAAGACGTGCGTACACGTGATTTCTTAGCATTATTAAAAGAATGAATTATTAAAGAACTCTTTTTCTAGAATTGACACAGCTGTACAGCAATGGAAAAATACAAGGTATTTGAATATTGCAATATGACAGGTAAATGTAGATGTAAATTTTAGGCCACAACTCACTATGGTGAACTGAAAAGGCAGGAATTGTTATTCAAAATGCACAATAATATATATTCTGCAGCGATGTATAAATTTTAGGCCACAACTCATTGTATAATGGTGAACTGAAAAGGTAGGAATTGTTATTCAAAATGCACAATTATAATATATATTCTGCTAGAAAAGTGTTGCAGATATTTAGATAGAACAATGTAACTGACCCAAAATTACAACTGGTCCTCAATTTAAAAAGTCAGATTGTGATTTAACTTACATCCAGCATTTTGATTATCATGAATATATGTCCTGGTCTTATTGATAGATCTCTTTATTAACATTTTCTTTGTAAGTAATGAGAAAATTATTCCAATAGATGAAGTCAAATATACTATACGACTGAAGTTTTCTGATGTCGATGACGTATGACATAGCTCCTGTAATGTTGACTCTGAATACTGCTATGTACAATTCTACATCAAACATATGCTGTATGTTACCAAGCTTCAGGTTCATCAAGTATTGAAAAATTCACTCAACTATGGAACAAATACCAAAAGTAAACAATTTCCTTTCAATGAGACGAAACATTAATACTGTTGCAAATATTTAATTACAATACCAGAGTGGTTTTGTGTGATACATTTCACCATGTGTTAATACTGCACAGTACCAACAAGAGTGGTACCCGAGACAAAAATTATGCAGGTCACAATCTTTGAAAAATTATCACTTTTAATGAGTGTCAATATCTGAGCTATTAACAGTCACTGCAGTAACATTTATGGACATCCGTCATGGTATCTATTGCATAACCACTTCCTTTTCTTCACTTACAACTGTATAAAGCTGATACAACCTTTGATAATGTACATGAATTTATGATTTTCACTGATTACTACTGGAAATTAACTTTCAGCTGTAAGATTGTAAAACAGTGACTCAGATTATGTTTGAAATATCGAAAAAAATTGCACGGTGTAAGTACATTATCCAAAAAGTAGAAATACCAGAATTCTCTCAAAGCATAGAAGAAAATGATCAGGAATTTTGAAACAAAAAAGAAGTTTCCTTACGGATATCATGATATCTTTTTATAACAACAACTTTAAAGGGTAGTTACTTTTGGTTTTTTAACTATTTTGGTGTTTCTTAACTATTTTTGTGTTATACATGTATGTCAACAAGTTTTTTGTTCTACTGCAAAAAGCAGGGTAACACAGCATCTAGCTTGTCACATTAGCCAGTTTACATGTAGAGACTGCATATTGTTATTATTGACAAGTGTGTGGATTGAACAGGCTTAGGCTGAATAAAAAAAGTTGTGCTGTTCCGATAACCTGACCTACCTTATTTTTTACCTGCTCAACCTAAACTTTTTAGAGCTACATAAGAACCGAAGTAAAAAAAAAGAAAGAAAAAACCTGTAAAATCAGGTGTTCATTACTTGGGATTTGATTTTTACTTGAACAAGGATGTCTTTTATGTTTTTTCCTTTTATGTGTATGATACATTTTTCTGGAAATGTTTTGGCCAGTGTTTGACTGCCCTGAACCCCTGACAAATACATATTTAAAGATAAAAATATTTTGGAAAAAAATTCCTGCCAACCTACCTACCCTATTTTTGAAAACCGTGTTATCGGAATAGCACAATTAATTTTTTTTTGCCTTATAGACTACAATGCAAACGTCAGCAGTGATAGTGCACTTTACATGTATACACAACATGTCAAGTTGACAAGCTGAACAATGCGTATTTCAACATACTTTGATGAATTGAACTGAATGACATACATTAAGCAAAAACATACAGTAAAAATAATCACCAAAAGTTAAAGTTACCAGCCCTTTAATGAACTATCTTGTAACGTGGACGTGTTTTATCCATTTCATCAAAAACTGAATCTTGTACCTAAGGAGAATATTCCATTTTTGAATGCCAGAATCATAAAATGTTTAATTGAACAATAACGAAAAGTTTTGTTGAAATTTGATGGGTATATGATTCATATTTAATTTTCAGCATGCTTTTTTAAAATGCAGAAAAAGTCACTTTTATACATCAACTTTATTCTCCTAATATGAAACATTAATTTCCATTGGATGAAAATTCAATGCAGTCTTATAACATTGTTTTTCAATGAAACATTTGTATGTGGATCTTTTTACTCATAATATTTTAGCCCAAAGTTCCTATTAATAGATAATAGATAGGGATACTTACTTTGTTTCATGATCTTATGATTGCAATTTCAAAAACGATTTCTTGATGTGAATTATCTATTTTAATGAAAAAAATACCTCAGGGAGACTATTATTACTCAACATTCAGTGATTTTTCTAAAGGACAGTACAGAAAATCGCTTGAATGGCAGCTTTCGTTTCCTAGTAGAATTCATCGCAATATGTAGACGCATATATTGCATTAAATGTCATTCGTCCTCATTTCATTCTGCAGCCAGAATAGGAATGTTACCATGGCCACCCTGTTGACATAGCATGAAATGAGTATATTTCTGGGCTACACATCATACTAATTTATGATTTTTTGCAAAGATTCTGAATTCATGTTTATATTCTTATTGCATATGTGACTGATCTACTAAATTCAAACAAAAAATGCAGTACAATAAATTTTACACCAAAGACCTGATATATTATTTGGTTCAGGAATAGCAGTCTTCACTGTTTGGATCCAGAATAGCAGACTACACTGTTTAGTTCCGGAATAGCAGTCTACACTGTTTGGTTCCGGAATTATAGCAGTCTATAGTGTTTGGTTCCGTAATAGCAGACCAGGAAGGGGTAAAGTTTACGTTGCTCTTTTTACAGTTCAACATCAAACTATATACCGTATTGCTCTTTCTATCACCTGGCATTCCACAAACATATTGCAGTACAGTACGGAACATCATGCTGACCTCATCATTGGACATATTTATTATACGGCATGTCTCCAGGATTATTAGATTACATTGCTAAAGCCAGGAAAATTGTCAGTAAACTATATATGTGTGGTACAATGCAGTGTTTCGAAGATGAAAGTCTTTATGTCAATGGACATCAAACAGTATGCTGCTTAAACAGCTGCCTGAAAACTGCAGAATCTTCAAAAATATCTTTCTGAACAATTTAAAGCAATTTTTCAATAGCCAGACATCCTTTTTTTCATCTGCCCCAGAGCCAGCTGATCCCAGCTGTGTCCCAAGGGTTCAATGATTGACTGGTATACCTGAATGGCTGAACAGTAAAATCCACCAGCTTAAGTCAAGTAAGTTGCATTTCTTATCGCATTGCTCACCTTAGTGGTCACTTAACAATTTGCATAGGCCAGCTTTGATGACAAATTTTATGACACAATTGTCCAAAATCATATCTTTTACTGATTTTACATGGAATTCAATCACTGTGGATCATATCATTGAACTCTATTATGGACATAAATGACAAACACATATAAAAAACATCATTATTAAAATGCTTGTATATATAGTATTGTCATTGTGTTTTACAGAGAAATAATTCAAGAATAGCTTCAAATGACAATTGTGATTGATCAAACTCTGGAAATCACAAATAAAATCAAACTGGACTTGAAATTGAGTTACCATAGAAACTATTAAACTGAATCACAAAGGTCAGTGAAAGAGAAATAAACATGTCTGATTATCATATGAGTTGAGTTTTCCTAATTACATTCAAAGCGATTTCTTTGTCCCGAACCAAAGTAAAAACTGAAGACAAGCGAAAGAGTGGGGATAATATCTTGAAGATGATTACTCCTAGCAATTGTCTGTTTTGTAGTCAGCATACATATGTACAGAAATAACTTTTGTTTGAACTGTGAGTGTAAATCATACTTAGACACCCACTCCTTGATTCAGATTCTTGTCTATCTATTGTCTATCAATTGTCTATTTATTGTCTATCTATTGTCTATCTATTGTCTATAATTACTTGTAAATTCATATGTCGTACTTTACTGTACTAGTACATGCCTCAAACTAAAAATGTTAAATTATACTCACACTTTCTCGAAGGAAGTTTCCATCATTCTCTTTCAAGATCAAGAGTACACAACCCAACATTTTGAGAATATACAGACTGTAAATTTACTGATATTTTCAACTCAAAATGGTTCAGTGCTATCCGCACTATGCAACCGCTATGGAAAAAAATTAAATTTTTGATTTTTACATAAACAAGACGATGAAAATGTTACTTTATGTTGATCAAGCTTCAAAATGAGTATACACCAGGAGCAGTGCATGTACTACAAATAATCTGAATATCCAACCCAATCGTACATCCCATTGGAATACAATTTTTGGAAGGCATATTAATAGTTTTGCTTCTGCAGTCATAATCTGCCTCATCATTGCTTCATGCTAATTTCCCCTTCAGTCAGGTTGCTGTCTCAAAAAAAATCCTACCGGTATACAGCAGTAGTATACAAATAATGGCTAATTACCAATATACATCATAGCCATATCACCAAAATGAACAGACTTACTGTTTTCCTCCATACCCCAAAAATGAAATACACAACAAAAATGTGTTCTACAATCCTTGAAAAATTCTTTTCTGTGAATTCTCACATATATTAAAACTTTTTGTGAATTTTTTTTGGATGGTGTTATTGCATCATTTTTGTCAAATTTCAAAGAAAATTGTATGTCTCTCTCACTTGACCTGAGTGGTACTTTTTTTTTTTTGGTAGAATTTCCATATTTTGATAATTTGATGATTTTTGACTCTGCAAAATGATGTTTAATTTTTTTCTTTATCAAAATCTGATGATGTAATTTTTCCAAAACCCTTCTTACATGTACAGCTGTGTTCATTGATGAATCTATGATGTACCAAAGATTGTAGAACCAAGTGTTTATTTTGTGATCGCCATACTTTATGGAATTATTGATGTATTGACACATTTTATTTTCAATTCAGAGTGACTGCTCACAGGTTTCTGACAGCCAGCCAATTACTTAAGCCATATAGTCATCATAATAATTACTTCTGACATGAAATAACTGTTGAACATACGACTACAATAATGTGAAATAACTGTGGAGCATACAACTACAGTAATGTGAATAACGCCGTGGGATGGAAGAAATAAATATGCGCCATGGTTTTGTAAAATGTGAAGGTGAACAGAATGAGGCACCTAACAATAGTGACTTGAAGAAAGATATTTATACTCCAACAATATATTTGAGTCAGAGCTTTGAGGCTTGATATGTATCATTGTAAAAGACAAGCTGATGAATTCTTTCACACCCTATAGATTTGGTTGCAACTGAACAGTTTTTCTTATGTTGTTTTTAATATTGAAAGAAAGGATGCATACACTTTAATTTTCTGCTAATAAAACTGATATATAGTTATCTTCTCAGTTTTTGCTTGGTTGAACTTTATGCATGAATTCTTGGCAATAATATTAGTTTTTCTCACCCAAATAAGTCTTTATTTTGTTACCTGCATTTTTCTGAAGGAAAATTGTGTGAAAATAGTAACATTTAATACTTTAAAACTTTCACCATAAAATAACTATTCACATTGAAATTCCAGTTTTCAAAACATTCATTTATGAGTGGTTACAGAATCTCAATGGGAATTAACATCAGGAAATGAAAATACACAAAAAACAATGGTAGGCACTCTTTACCATAAATGACTTAAATGTAGATATTTATCTGATGACAAGGAACCTTTTCCAACTAACTCAGAATAATGGATTTCTTTTAAATTTATTTTCATCCAACATATAATAATTGATTTGTTTTACATCCTTGGACATTAGTCTGAAGCTGAATTAGCAGATATTTTAAAGCTTTCACCAGTGACTCATTGAGTCAGCTTATTATTTGATAGGTTGAAATTCAATGTTTGATGTGAGTCAAACGAACATTTCCTTATACTTTGCATTTCTGAATCAATTACAAAGAATCAAAGTGCAACTATGGCAAATTCCTCAAGATCTGGTGAATTTTTCTCTTGATAACTGGATTTGTCAAATAATATATGCCTGCTAAGATCTTTACCCACTACAAATATTACATTTTGATGATGTAAAATTGCAAACAAAATCCGTTCAGTCAAAAGAGATACATTTCAAAGAAGCAGAGGATCCATCAAAATGCAAACAAAAAGTGACCTCAAATCTATGAAACTGTTTATCACCTTGTTTAAGGTGAAGGTAAAAATTGATGTATTCAAAATCGAAAGGTGACAGTATGCATGAATAGATAGAAAGTGTTTACACCAAGAAAATTGATGACGGGAGGTATGCACATGTTAATCAGGCAAGCTGGGCCAACAAAGAATTCACCTTCATAGTGAAAACACTCCCTAGAGGATAAAAAGTACACAGAGCCATTTACTGATCACATTTGTTTTATTGAGGTCAAAGGTCATGTCCTGAACTGCTCTTGAATTAAAGAAAGATGGGACCTTTTCCCCCGGTCACTAAATAAAACACAACACATATTCCCTGACATTAAATTACTCAGAATGACAACTGAGATGTTGGTGCCAGCATCATTCATCATTATAATTCTTCATCACAGTATTTCTGTAGCTGTGTATTGGTGCATTTTAAACCGGTATTTTATGGGGCAATGTTTACATTTTCCTGGTTGATGGGACAGCGTTGTAAAATGACATATTCATTACCTTTTAAAAATTAAAATGTCTGTTTCAAAATGTCTCATACCATATTATTCAATATCTATCCATGTCTTTTTGATTGGAGTTTTTTGCAATGTTGTCATTAACTTTCATAGAGATGAGGCAAAATAATGTGAAAGATAGATTTGGCAGAAATTTACAATGGCAGATAAAAATGATGTTTTTGAGAAATCAATTTCTGTTAGATTATTCAGGCATCACAGGACAAGTAAATGTTTTTGAAAATTGAAAAATTCCACTGACCTGAATTGAATTCTGTTAGCCAGCCAAGTTGATTCTCTGCAGACAGAAACCTGATACGTAGTCTGGCTGTGGGTACAGTGTGCTAGCTGAGTGTGTTATTAAAACGATGGCTTCAGACGGTATCTGCTATACACAGTAAAATGTTAGCAAACACAACGATGGAGGCAGAACAGTGAGATTCGTGCTCTTGTAATGGCAGTGAGTCCCTTGCAGTGGAGTTTTTAACGCAGTGACGTGATGATGTAAGAACTGCAAGACACAGACAGCTATATGGTTTGAAATTTACAGCCACAGCAACAAAGACATCATGGTGATGGACCAATGGGTCAATTGCAAAATTAGCCACAGTGTTCGGAGATACTACAACTGATAATGTTCGCCACAGTGTACATCAGTGAGATAGGCCGATCAAGTGAGCTGTTCAATCTATGTGGTTGCACTCCCTTTGCTAATTAAAACTGTGCTCTTTTTTTAGGCTGTTCTATCAATATCCGCCATTCCCTTGAATTAACCAGAATAACTAGCAGAAGTCTGGAATGCATCTGTGTGTGGGCTGTGTAGCATGAGAACATTGGACATAAAAATCTGTCATTACAAACCCCTGGTGAAAATTCCAAATCAATCTTTACAATCATTCATTTATTGATTGTGACGTCTAATGCAACCATGAATGGAGGCTGTCTCCTGCATGGTTTTTGTTCACACAAACTGAAAAACTAACACAATTCATGTGAAATCTAAAGAAATCGACATGAGTTTTTTGCAGGTCAATCTACTTTTGTGTCTTCTTGACAAAATGCTGAACAAGGAAAGCATTCTTATAGGAAATGAAAACATTACCTCAAAAGCATTACCATTTCTTTTTCATTGAAATCAGAATTTTTTTTTCTTCCTTTCATTGACAACTTTTCATTCCTTGCAAAATAAATCACCCTTACTATTGGGAATATAGATCATCTTTTCAAATTTCAGAACCAATTTCATACTTGATTTGAATCTGATAAAGGTTTTTTGCAAAAAGGATTGATGAAAAGTAATGGTCATTGGAAAATAGGGCTCCTTGATGATGAAAACTGTCAAAAACTGTGATATTTCAATGAAAGATAAAATGATGTCACATTTACAAGGCACTGAAATTGTATAATTCAAAAGAATGGAACATTGCAGATATGTACAACTAATATGGAGATACTCAGCAACCTTGAAAGTGCCAGTCATCAAAAATCTTCCACATCTTCTTTGAAAACTTGATGAAAGGATACATTATTACTTCAGATATTGATGTTATATTTCAAAAGAAACGAAAGTAAAATGAAAATTTAGTATGTCCTCATCATTATTGTCTGATTGAAACCATCATTCAGAGTGGCATAGCCATAGAGTCAAATTGCTTTATAGATCAGGCTGTTAGCTGTAAATATTAAAATGAAAGATTTCAGGAATACCAATTCAAATGAAGCCAGTGCTGTCAAGTAACAAAGGAAATCCTAGAACTGTCTTCAATAATTCATCATTGCCTTCAAACAGGATATTGATTTACCACTCTGATTGCATAATTAAAAAAAAAAATTAAAACCTAAACAGTAAATTACTCCTCAAGGTGATCATGACCTAACTTCATCGCAGAAAAAAAATGCAATTTAGATTTCTGTAATTTGACATTTCTTGTGGTAATTGTCCTTCCATGAATAATTGATTTATATTTGTTATTATGAGTGTGTATATCAGTACGCTTGGTGCTGTTATCAGACTTGTCACAACCAACCCTGGTATGATGTATTCTTTATAAAAATCCTGCAGGAAAATTCTCAGTCTGACTTAGACTATTCATGTGACTGTTCACTTTAGAGCCTGGAGTGAAAAAGGATTACAGGTTATATTTAGAATATTTGTTTGACCCCATTGACATGCACCAGATTTAGTGACAGATCTGTATGTAATATACTTAGAGCATGTTGATATTGCATTGTATAATACTGTTTGTACATGTAATCACAACACAGAACAAATTATGTCTGATATTGAAGGAGGCTATTTCTGTCTCATGGAACATTTTCTTTCATTAAAAGTTGCTAGGCACACTCAAACTGAAAAATTAATGTTTTACAGTATTGAAACCATTGGAATAGCTTCAGTGATTCATCTTCCTTTCGTTTCCCTGGAAACCTAGATTTT
The DNA here is from genome assembly GCF_041260155.1 of Ptychodera flava. Taxonomy (NCBI): domain Eukaryota; kingdom Metazoa; phylum Hemichordata; class Enteropneusta; family Ptychoderidae; genus Ptychodera; species Ptychodera flava. The sequence continues at coordinate 2,287,044 of NC_091929.1, forward strand.
CTGTTAACAGGCAACTTATGAGATTAACAGGTGCTTAACAAGACTATTTCAGTTAAAGACTCGTTGGTTTCTGGATTTAACCCATTCAGATCAGCAAGTCTTCCCATTGCTTTTTGTCATGTGATTTGTGAACAGTATAGCAAGATGATTGGCAGAACCTATCAATCGATTGTGTTTCAATTCCACAGTCTGAACACAATAAGCCTAGCCTATGAAATTGAAACAACATTGAAAATACCATAGCTTGGGTTGATTAAGTATGACAAATGAGGTAAAGTGAAATACATGTCAACTGACCTATGCTCCCATATCTGAATCTGATATATTACCATGACACAAAATGACCTTGCAGCAATGGAGCATGGGAAATGAAAGTGTAGTCATGTTTAGGGGTAAGAGGTAAAATAGATAAGGCCAAAGTAATTAAATTCTTTGTTTTGCGTCCCCATCCCCGTAGGTTTTTAAGGTTTTCATGAAAAACACACACCATGTATTTGAATAGGAAATTTTAGGACATGACTGCTTAGCTTTTCTGAACTAAAATTTTGTTACAATTTTTTATTTGCTGCAATCAAATTACATTGTGTTAATTTTCTTGTGTGTGTTTTTCAGCTGCTTAGACGCGTACCATTTCCCATTTAGAGTGGACGCAAAACAAAGAATTTAATTACTTTGACCTAATCACAATCAGATATTATTCGGATTCATATCAATTTTTCTGATACTATAATCATTGCTTTGCAAATTTCATCATCATTTAGGGAACCATGGCTAGCATAGTGACAGGAGGGATCTCTAGGGAGAGAATGGAGAGTCATTGTCAAAATCAGGAGTGGTAGAGGGTTTTAAAATTTTTTTTCACAGCAAAGAAGGGGAGGGGATGGCTTTGGACTCTTTATACTAAAGCAGACGTGGACTCTGTGTTTCGTATCAGAAGTAAAATAGTTTATCAACGTTATAGTGTAAGTGTTGGTTCATGATTACCGGTACCGGTAGATATGCCGATCTTTTTTTTGCAGTGGCTGTTCTGGAAAAGAAGTAATAAATGCTTTGCATTTTGGCTACTGATCACAGAGGTCAAGTTGACTTTGTTTGTAGACCTTTCAGGCCAATAGCGCTGATCGCAAATGACGTCACTGTTCTCTCTCATTAATATGCATAAATAAACATTTGTCCGCATTTTCCGCAAAAACGACGAAAATAAAACCTGCGAGTGTTAGAAAGGCTATTTAGCGTCCCACTTATTCGTATAAATTGATGACTGAGACTACAAGCTGCAACAGCAGCCGTGCATACAACGACAAAGTTTGTCCGAATTTCAGCATATTTGTCCGAAAGTCGCGCGCGTGCAGCTATATATTTAGTAACAAACACGAAATCGCGATCAACGCTATTAAGAGTTACTTTTGATGATGAACATTTGATGATTCGATGATTTTTTTCTCTACTATGATTTTTTTTCAAATGTCATATACAGTATCTTGTTTAATCCCCAAGGCATGTTATACAACTTCAGCTTGTCAACGCAGGTCGTACCCGTAAGACTGTATTGTTATTGTTGACAAGATAATTATTGTATTAACTCAGAAATCAAATGTAAATCAATAGTCAGTGAATGATGAAATATGCTGTGGGAGAAAATAAGAACTTGCAGTTGACATTACAAAAATTAGTCAAAAAATTATCAAAGGTAAATAAATGCAACTTTCCCTCTAATATTATACTTTATGGTTAAGCATATAACAATACGGTGGCTATCAAGGTCCTATCACAGGCGAAACATCTTCGCTTGCCAAGGTCTCTTGTCCGGGCAGCTTGATGCTCCACGAAATCAGTTTAGCTTGGGGGACTGTATCAACTAAACGACCCGTGCGAGCGGACGATGAGGCGGCGAAGAACGGATACAGCTCTGTGATTTTCCACGTACCGCAGAGTGGAAAGAAAACTCAACTCTGATAAAATCCGAGGTTATATTAGTAATACTCCTATTTTACAATCATTAATTTATTTTGCGCAGATTATAAATGCCTTATTCTCCTGAGGTCATACACCCATTTCAAGTTTTCTCATTAGGAGCAGAGAGGGAGGGCCTGCACCGTCATGTTTTAAAAAGTCTAAACAGTGAGAGGAGGGTAGCATTTTAAATGTTTAACTACCCCTGACTCCCCCGTCCTCATGACAACTGAAAGCTCCCTTATTTATTATGTATAACAGTTTGTGCAGGCCCGATGTGACTTACTTCTTCTGACCAGTTTATGTTTAATACTTCACTCATACCATTTAACAATCGTCGATCTCTGACCTGTCTATACGCAGGCCGAATACTAAACAAAATGACTTAAAGATGTCGGAAGCGATCATTCCGTTTTGGGGGTTTTCTTTGGCTGACAAGATTGATAGATGGTAAAAGAAACGAAGTAATTGTGGCAAGGTGACATTTCATTTAATACAGCACGCTGGGTAATTCTTCCGAGAAATGGTTTAAGATAACATTTCAGAGCAGCTCATTTTATTCCATTTTGTTTGTCAGGCATATGGCAAGAAAAAGTGCTCCAAGCATAGGGATTTACAAGCGTATTATATATAAATGGTGCAAATCGACTAATGTAAAATAATTTAATACCCAGGAGATTATTCCTCGTATCATGTGTAGTGTTCTCCAATAATTTATGCTTAATAATTTAAAAAACTCCAACAGAATTTACAGGAATTTATTTGATCGAAAGGAACAAAACTAACATTAATAGCGTCTGTCTGTATTGTGTTGTATGTATGTATGTATGTATGTATGTATGTATGTATGTATGTATGTATGTATGTATGTATGTATGTATGTATGTATGGGTGCACGCATGTATGTATGTACATACGTATGTATGTATGTATGTATGTATGTATGTATGTATGTATGTATGTATGTATGTATGTATGTATATATATATGTGACATGTATGTATTTATGTATGTATGTATATATGTATGTATGTATGTATGTATGTATGTATGTATGTATGTGTATGTATGTATGTATGTATGTATGTATGTATGTATGTATGTATGTATGTATGTATGTATGTATGTATGTATGTATGTATGTATGTATATATGTATGTATGTATGTATGTATGTATGTATGTATGTATGTATGTATGTACCATTGGCTTGGTAGTATCATATACGTCTGTATTACCACTGGAAATCCTGTCGATTTAATTTCGGAACAATCAAATTTCATACGTGCTATAGGCCTAATTACTTCTATGCGGAGTTGGAAGTGTTGGTCTAGTGTATCATGATCAATCTCTATATGTATCCAGTTACTCTTTCCTTGTCAAGAATCCAATAGACACATACCAACGTCTTAGGGGACTTACAGATCCTTGAAGACACGGTTGTTTATCGGCATTATCACAGAAACGTATAGTGAATAAATTGATAAAATTTTTAATTTAAAAGAAAGGGCTATTGGACACCCTGTAAATATTTCATTCAACTAGAACTAACGCGACATCCAGTGATTTAGGGCATTGATTTTGTATGGTGGGCTGAGCTTAGTGGTCTTGAAATTGAGTCGTTCGGAGAACATTGCTTCAGCCGTTTGAGAAGGTTACAACGTCGCGTTATAAGTTTTATTTTGGTTTTTAAGTGTAGTGCATTGTAAATGTATTACATAAAGGAGAATTACTGAAGCCTCTCGTCTTTTAATGACTTCTGAAATGTTTCAAGATACGAGCACCGACGCACGTCGCCAGAAACATAAAATAAAAGTCAACGGCAATCAAATCCTTGGTGTGCAATAGTGAGATGAGACTATCATAAAATGTACGGCTCGCATACACAGTATTAAATTTTGTTCGATCTCATGAGACAGACATTTTGCTCTTTGTTTTGAATACTTGTTTATTTGAATCTGCCATCGACAAGCCGTATCATAAACACTGTTTTTGAAATCATGCCCCAAAACCACACAGGCGCGATCTTTGTTTTAATTAGAGGCAAGTTGAGTCGGGTCATTCTATAAGCGATATTATAGTTAGAAGTTACGGTAAAACGTGCTACAAAACAGAACACACAGATGCTTGTCAGGTTTACCAATGAGTTTTACCATTTTCACAATTTACGGTGCATGTACGCAATCCAGCAAGTATTTTTAACATGGATAAGTACACTGTCATTTTAAACCATTTTCTTCAATCAACCTTGAAAAAAGGCTGACGCGGGTGCTCTAGATCTAGACTTACCACATTGAAAAACTAAATATTTTCTTCCACATTCTGTTCTTTCCTTTTTGGCCTTTCTAACAGAAAGTCTTGAGACGTGCTGCTCCCCCATGCCCCCTTCTCTCTCTCTCTCTCTCTCTCTCTCTCTCTCTCTCTCTCTCTCTCTCTCATGTATGCACACGTACGTATATCTATGATACAAGCACACGGCCTGAACTTGTAATCATGACTTTTCTGTTCTCCACCGATCAACTCTCCCAATGCCATACCAGGAACGCTTACCCACAAACTTTTCGTAAAGTACTAAATCTAGTTGAATTGAATGCTGACTTCGACGCTGAATTTCCTCTTCCAAACATTTCAACACTAGCAAATCGTATTCGATATGGAATTTGTTTGCAAATAGTTGTGGTCGTCCGATTAGCCAGGGTAGGTCTTTCCATGCAAACACACATACATTTCGAACGTATTTTCCATGACATGGCAGACCCAACTTATACCAAATTTTTGCCCTTGATACGTGAGATGACACGTTTTTTAGTCCAGGTCCACCAGGAGCTCCAGGGAGAGAGGCTAGAGTTTGGTAATAAATTTCATCCGGATTCTTAGTATCGGCAACCCAGTCCAACAACTGCTTTGATATTTTTTCGCTGTGAAGGAAGTCGATGAAATCACGTGTGAGGGCGCTGTGTAGCTCTCCTTTACGGATTCTAATCCCTTGAGGGATTGGATCTGTCTTGGCTATCCTGGTCCGTTTCATGTTATCGAAGTACTCACGATACCTGTAATCAGTCCGGATTGGAAACAGCCTTCCGTCATTTGAAATGTCATTGTGTCCATTAAAAATTTTCAAATTTGTACGATTTCTAAGTTTGTTTTCAGTGGAAATTCTTGCCCAGTAAGATTGATAAAATATTTCCAAGTACTGTTTCTTTTAAGAGCGTCTTTATGACAGTTCATTTCAGCGTTGATCTGACTGACCGAAGACCACACAACTCTCTCTGATTTGGAAGCTATGAACACATTATCAAAGCAGGAACTGATCGCTTGCATAGCTTCGTGAAGTTCTCCTGACGATTTGCTATCAACATGAATGCAGTAAATATTGTGTGGTCTGTAAATTGTTCGAAGTAACTGTTCAACTTGTTGGGCTGATTTATACATAATAATACCAAACGCTAGAGGAAAATCTTCTTCTTCCTTGGTGACTGGTTTATTTGCATATCCACCTTCATTTGCAAATTGTGTACAGTTTTGTGTTAAGTGTACAAACGCTGTATCTGGAAGTAAGTGTTTTTGTAACTCGGCCTTAGCGAGTTGCACACATTCCTCGGAAGAGCTCGAGACGTGACCTTTTACAAGGTCAGCACAAGTTGTGCCGTCCGAGGCTCCAAATACCTTCATGGATAGCTTATAATGATCCGCAAAGTCTTTCACAGATGAGTACGAAGTCATTGAGATCAGTTGCCTTTGTTTAAGGAACAGATAGAAAATGACAAGCATACCCAGCGAGGTGACTGCAAAATAACAATCCTTAAGGTGTCTTCTGCACGTAAACATGATTGAAAGACAATGTACTTGGAAATCAACTAGACCAACTGATTAGAAATGAAACACAACACAACGAAGCTCTTGCAAGGATCAAGGCCCGACTTGAAGAGAGACGAGATGGATCTTGTTACCGTTGTACGGTACAGTCAGGATCTTCATCATTGGCAGTTCTTTCTCAAAGTGTCTTACATTTACAACTGCTTGCGACATTATTAAATTTACTCCGCCCTTCGATCAACACCCGCGATTTTCCATCTTGAGTCATTTAAAGTCACCGGGGAAAGATTTCCTCATGTGTCTGTAAGTAAAAGAAAAACAGAAATTCAAGTTCCAAACGTATTCAACATCACTCGCACTGGATACTTTACGCTATCCGTAATATGAAAACAAAAACCGGAATTGCATCAGTATCTCTGCTGAAGAGGTACGTGCCTCGTTGTGTACGTCACGTTACTGAAGGTCTGAATGTAGTCTTACTGCATGTTTTCGGCGTTGTTTGTCACAAGAAAATAAAAATACCTATTAAAATGAAACTCGAATGCTGATAGTTTTAATGTCTGATGTGATGGTACTGGACAATAGTGTGGCTTGCTGTATTGTTCTGTGTTGTATTGTATTGCGTTGTACTGTGCTATACTGCGCTGTATGACAAAATGTACATTTTATGAAACAACCATTAACTCATTAAAGAGGCACTCCCACTTGGTAACATTTTTAAAACACATTTTTTTAATGCCAACGGTCGATATTTGACATGGCGACTGCGCGCGGATTGCGAGATATCGATAAAACATCTTCTCAAAAAAGTTAAAGTTTGAATTCCGGTGGCCCACCTGAATTCAGCTTCCGAACATAGAACGTTCGGCACTGGGGCCATTGTCAACTAAGCTATGGAGTACGAGTCTACGCTGATGCTGCTGTACGCCACAGCAGTACCACTGGCGTCGGTGAGCGGTCATGTCCCATGGGAGAAAGCCGAGTCCTACTGACTCGGCAAAAAAACGTAAAACAAAGTTTGCTGATTCCACCAGAATTCGCATAGGTGACTAGCACAGATAGGTGCGGTTGATACATAGTATGCATAGTGGCCGCCGCATGGTATGCGCGCATACCACACGCGGCGGCCGCTATGTATCGAACCACGCGTAACTGTGTGGCAGACGACAAAATGTAGTCATCAGAGGCAACTAATATCTTACACGTAAAACTGATCTCGATGTGGTATTGTTTAAAACTTTAATATAACTGTTTGAGAATAATGAAAACGACAAAAACTAAGGAGAAGTTTTGAAAAGAATTACCAGAGGTAAAGGCATTGATAATGATGTAGGCCTATATAAAGTCATCGCAGTAGGAGGTAAATTAATTGCGTCATTCGAACGTTTTTGGACTCCTTAGAATATCGTCAATCAGCACAACAACACACTTTCGGGGGATTTCGGGTCATAACCAGAAACGATCGTAAAACTTCGATGTGAAAAATACGCTCCGGAAATGACATGTTTTTATCGATATCTCACGATCCGCGCGGAGTCGCCACGTCAAATATCGACCGTTGGCATTAAAAAAATGTGTTTTAAAGATGTTACCAAATGGGAGTGCCTCTTTAAGATACATTTCTAGCGTGTATCAGAGATTGCATATGTACCTGTTTTCACTGATGTGTTACAGCTTTGCTGTAGGTCTAAAGTATGCTCAATGGTTACCAATTCCAGCACTCTTCAATTGTGTTTCAAATTGCCGAACAATATGATGTCTGACTCCTTATGTGATTAAACAAAAGAATAAATAAAAGCAATCTCAACTTTCATTTTTTGTGCCAAAAATAAGTACAACACTTTGGATCCAAGCTTATATATGGCTTTATCATGTAAACTATAACTGCCATATTTCAGTCTCAGACTTCATTCTACAATGCTTCACTTGATGACGACTTCTCTCTGCAAGCATTTCGTGAAAACTCCGTCGACAGCTATACATCCTGAGGGACAGATCAGTGACATCACTGCTTTTGTCCCTCGGGATGTCTAAGTTTAATCTTACGACATCTTTATCGTACTTGTGAGAAGTCATCATATAAAGTTGCAGGACAGTTATTCGGTCTCGCCCTGTCTTTCAATTGCATGGCGGAATGACCAATGGGTACCAATTGCATGGCGGAATGACCGAGGGGTACCAATTGCATGGCGGAATGACCAATAGGTACCAATTGCATGGCGGAATGACCAAGGGGTACAAATTACATGGCGGAATGACCAAGGGGTACCAATTATATGGCGGAATGACCAAGGGGTACCAATTCCATGGCGGAATGACCGAGGGGTACCAATTGGATGGTGGAATGACCGATGGGTACCAATTGCATGGCGGAATGACCAAGGGGTACCAATTACATGGCGGAATGACCAAGGGGTACCAATTCTATGGCGGAATGACCGATGGGTACCAATTGCATGGCGGAATGACCGAGGGGTACCAATTGGATGGCGGAATGACCGATGGGTACCAATTGCATGGCGGAATGACCACGAAGTACCAGGTGCCGCCAACTAAGCTGTTCGTGCAAAAAAGGTGTTCGTGCGACGTTTTTCAGCGGGCGGGCAAATTTTAAAACTAATCAGCCGGCGGGGAGAAAAAATCTATATTTACTGTGGGCGGGGAAGAAATTTCACTATTTTCAGCGGGCGGGGAGTAAATTTTGGACAGTGGGCACCGGAAGATACGTAGAGGGAGGGGAAAGCGGCTTGGTTGATAGAACTTGAGGGGAGATTTAGCGCCTAACTTAGAGGGGAGCAATGTTCCAAGCTATACTGCCAGCTGCTCCCACGGTTTGCGTTGATCTGGGTTGCCTAGTGGGCATCTAGTTGGCAATGGGAAATTTCAGTAGTGGGGAGAGGGCAGAGGGGAGCCTAAAATGTTGTGGGGAGTGGGGAGCGGGCAGACTATATAGATACTGGAGGGCAGCGGGCATCAAAATTCAGTGGGAGGGCATATTTTCCGTGTATGCCAGAGGGAGGGCAGTTACGAACAGCTCTACTTTCCCCTCCAAATTTTGGATCAAGGTCAAAAATACGAAAAATCGGTATATCAGCCTTCAAAACATGTTTTGTGATGATTTTGCGAAATTCATGAAATTTACCAGTTGGCGGCACCTGAAGTACGAATAGCAAGCAAAACTTACTGTCTTTCAATTGCATTGTGGAATGACCAAGGGGTACCAATACTATAGCAAGCACAACTATACCATAGTCGGACTTTGCCCTCTTCCAAGTGGTCATTGCAACACAACGGTTGCACTATCAACGTCGTCCTTTGCTTCAAGCCCTTTCAAATATAACTTTTAGCAATCTTACTACATGCATATTTGTTATATAAAGGAGTAAAACTATGAGTACTTTATTTTTATATTCTTAGTGTCGGTGGCGATGGTGCTGTGTGCACCAGACGGTTTGAAACAGTCTTTTGTTCAGTCTTCACTGTGGTATGTACAATATACGGACAATCCTGGTCGCAACAATAAAATGGAAAATCTCACCTCAAAGACCGTATGTACCTAATGAGCTTTAAATACCGATAGCACTGATTTCACATACTTTCCCATATTGATTATCCTGCAGTTGCCATCGAAAACTCCTCGTCCTCTTCAGTGAACCGACAGGCTACAGCCTAGTCTGCTAAATGTCACATGTTGTCGTTAGGTTAATGTTTAGCTGGCCTGGTTAATGTTTGTAGCCTCAAAGCGATCGTCAACCGCGAACGCAATATCTACATATAGGGTAGGTCAGATTCGCCTATTGGAATTTGCGTTCTTCATTTAGTACACAACGTTTATCAGTAGAATGGTCTGCGCCAAGTTGCAATGACTGGACAGTGTATTGATGCTTAATAAGACATACATAAACAACAAGAAAAGAAACCGTGTTAATTTTTTCCTTCAAAACAAACAAACATAAACCAACAATGCCGCCTGTTCGCTGCGAAACAGGGGTGCAATCAACAGCTTTCTCATATACGTAAGTCGGCGTATTTTTATATGTGTATCGACCAGGCATAGCTTCCCCACATAAAAAAATATTTTATACGATGAGAGTAACTGTCTTGACTTTCATTTACAAATTTTATAGTTACAAGGCTGATACAATCTCTTGATTGTATTTCGGGGAGTGGGGTTCCGAGGAAAATAATAATAAGTGGACTATTTCCAGAATTTGGTTAATTTACAGTCATGTCAATAATATCCAGACGTAATAGAAATACACAGGACTGAGGATTTATCGCATTTAATTCAACCATGTTCAAACCTAAGTCCCTTTAACTGACGTTTGTAACCTGTCTTGTCGGCTCCTCCTTCTAACGCAAGTTTAAGGTATAATAAACAATGTATTGATGATCCAAGCAGCCACATTGATTTAAGTTGTCATGATTTCTACTTATCCAACTCCTCTATTGTACATATAAACTGTCCCCTATAATGACGCTTTCAATAACACTATTGATATCTGCAAACCTGACCACTATGCTGGCTGACGCATACTAGTGACCCCACATGCTGCCTTTTTTATCAGTAAATATCTCAACCCGGGCAGCTGTATATTTTTACCATCAAAATGTTATCAGAGGAACTCAAGTACAAAGTTTATTCAAGGCTAAGTGCTGAATTAAAGTTGAGTCATCATATATGAAATTTCACGATAACATAATGATCAGAGGACAGTTGTTAAACGTAGGAAGCAAAATCCAAAATTCAATGGAAAGAATTTCATTAATATAGTATTGAATTTTTTTGTCATGTTAACCGATCGTGTGACAAGGAAAATTGCGATGTTGAATATTTTCGAAGCAAAATGATACAATTATGGTACTTTGATAACATTATCAAGGAAATTGATTTGCTTTGTCCAGCCGTTGGGGGCGCACACTTGAATTTGGCTCTGTTTATTATTAATGAAGCAAGAGTGGATCTCTTCGAAATACATAACACTGGAAAACTTCATCTGGTAAAACAGAAAAACAGTGATCTTATAAAATGCTTTGAAAACAGGATAAATTCCCTCACCTGTCAGGAAAACTGAACATAGTTAACACAATTGTATAGAAGGGACATTAACTGTACCTTTTGGCCAAATTTTAGTACTTTTGTTCTGTGTATCGACTGCGATTTCTTGTTCTACTCCCCACAGTATATGTGTAAAAACTGTAATCATCGTTATTGAAGAAAAATTAATTCTAGTTTCTTTTGACACAGGCTGGAGCAGATCCATGTGATCTGGTTGATGTCGATTGGTATAAGAAAGTACCTGTATATGTTTTTGTATGTATTCTTAACAATAAAAACACATCAGAGAATGTTTTTCCATGCAATTTATGTTTGTGACTCTTCAGTTAACAGACATCCCAAAACATATCAATCGGAGTCAGTTTTCATTTGAATCTCCCCTTTCCTCACATATTTTCAAACCCCTCACCCGTCAATTCTGTCCCCTCTAGAAGTGTTTGTGAATCCAGCCTTTGTAAAATCTCGGTGGGCTTTCATTTCAAGTAGTAACAGACTATTGCCTTCATTACACCCTAGTACAGTTCACAAGCTGCTATTATCCATTCAGGCACCGCTTAGACGTAAGTCCTCATACGCTTTCGTCAAAAGCTAGTGATTATTTCGCTAAGTCGATGATTTTGACTTTAATACTTAGAGCAATTTCAAAATAATTCTAAGCATAATTTCAAAATAATCAACGTTTTTCATTTCAAGTATATCTATATGACTCTGATTCTTTCATTCCCTGACTGCATCTGAGTGTTAGTAAAGATTACTGGCGTAAATCATCCCTAAACTTCAAGTCTGATTGATTGATTGATTACTTGATTAAAGTGTTTGCTTGTTGTTGCTTTGTGTCAATTAACATTTTAAGCTACGAATCGGGATATGTGATATTGATTTGAAACGTTTATGTCATTCTCCTCCACTCCAAGCCGTCGAACATTCTTGCAATCCAAAGTGCAAGAATATTTGAGAATTTATATGCCTAGTAGGGCGATGAAAGTATAAAAAATATTCCAGAGCATTGGTCTCAGCCAGCTTGATGAGACGGAGTCGAAGTAACGGACCCGGACGATGAAATAGATACAACATGACTGGCTATATAACAACATCAAGTTCACTATAATAGATTTCAGGCAATATGTTATTCTCTAAATATACTTTTATACTAAAATTTGGAAAGTTATTCAGAAGTACAGATTCTATCAAGTGACACGTACTTGGAACGCCTGTTAAAAATTGGTTAACGAGGAAAAGCGGATCGATGCTTCTGCAAGCGACAAACTAATTTGATACTGTGCTGACAACATCAATTACGTCAATTGATGGGAAAATGAACCCCATGCCCAAATAAATAAATTTGTTTCCCCTAAGGTAAAAGTCTTTTACCTTGCACCCAGTTGGTTTAATCTATGCAATTATCGCAGTTCGGTGTTGGTTATAGGTAGATAATTAGGCCAAATGAGTTATTGAGTATCAACTAAGGGACTGGTCAGTTTCTTCGGCCTGGGGGGGGGGCGTGGATTCATTGGGGAGTCAACCTGTTTTTTGACTTTGGTGATGGGGGGGGGGGGTTCAGCATGTTTTTGAAATGCCCAATAGGAGGGGGATGGGGTCAGTGTGTTTTTTGCATTTTGACACAGGCTCATCATTGCCTAAAATGCATCGCGTTAGCCACAAATTTCATCATTCAGTTGCATTTTTCGGCGCGCCCTTTGGGCGAGTAACTTTAATATTCAGAGATATTTTTCAGCACGCCCGACTTTAACATATCAGGCATACATATATCAACGATATCGGTATGTTCAATATTTTTCAGCGTGCTCTTCGAGCGCATTACTTTAATATATTGGACATTTTTCAGCACGCCCTTCCGGTGCATGACTTTAATGTGCAAGACATATATATCAGAGATATCAGGATGTTTCATATTTTTCGATGCGCCCTTCGGACGCCATACTTTGATAAATCAGAGATATATGTCAGAGATATCTTGATGTTTGCTAAGAGAAAGTGTACCATTATAAAATCTACAGTTCATATTGAAAGCATGACAAATTCCTGATACTTTTCCGTAGTCTCTATGAGAATTGAGTATGAGAATTAACATGCACAAATATTTCACAATATATATATATATATATATTTGATACAGTGACTTCTTTTAGAGATGAAAAATGACAAGATATCTTTCGTTCTCATAGATGCAACTATTTTCCTTTGTGTCTCAGGTTTTCTCTAAAAGATGCTTTTTTATGATTAAAATAACAGTTAAAAAGGGCGGTTTTCGTCATTATTAGCTGTGCTTTTATGGCATATATATATATATATATATATATATATATATATATATATATATATATTATTATATATATATATATATACAATTTATATCCACCTTTTGTTTTACTGTTGTCGCGCGGAGGGGGCAACCCTGTTTTCAAAATTTGGAATGGGGGGGGGGTCAGCCACTTTTTGACGTCGGCAAAAAATAATCCACCGCCCCCCCGGGCCGATGAAACTGACCAGTCCCTAACAGATAATCTTATGGACGGTTTCCTGTGGAGCACAAAAGCTAATAGAGATAGAGATGGTGAGGGGTGCTACAATAGGCACACACTGAAATTTCAAGCTTATGTTACACAATGCTTACGATGTATAAAGGTGTTGCTCGCTATCCCCTGTCGGAGTACCGACATATACGGGATTTCATTTCTACACAGGTGCAACCACGGAGCTGTTCATCGAAAAAGCTGTTCCAGGAGCAATTTTTGAGGGCAGGGGAAATTTTAATTTGCTCGGGCAGGGGACATGTTTTTAGGTGGCAGGGGAGCAAATTTAGGGTTTTTTTTGTAGGGCAGGGCAGATATCGGTTAATTGTCCTGGGAACAGGGCTTGGCGAAAAACGAGGAGAGGGAAAGCTACTTTTATACAATGACAGTGGAAGTTGAGCCATGGTGTTTCCGGGGATTAGGACACAGGGCAAGTACTTATAACTTTTCATGTCTGCAGGGGAAATGGAATGACAAAATTTTGAGGAGAATTTTTTCCTTGGCAGGGGAAATCGGCAAGTTTTTTTCGCCACAGGGCAGGGGAGCTTAAAAAAAATTTACAGTGGGGAGGGGAAACAGGCAAAAATAAGTGGGGAGTGGGTAAAAATGAAGTTTGAGTGCGGGAGGGTAGGTCGAAAAATTTTTGGTGGGAGGGCAAATTATGAACAGCTAATTTAATTACCCTCTTGACTTAAAATTAGTCAGTCATATTGCTTGCCATACACAATATATCTTACCATAGTAAGGACCCCTTTAAAAGTGCATTGTTCGTTGGCTGCACCTGTCTACAGCTGGCTGAGTTGACCGGCGCGCCGGCGGCTCAGTGCCATGCCACAGGCGCTTGGCACATTGCTGGGATAATAATGAGTTCCCCTTTACCAGAAAATTTACGGGGGATTTCGCCAGTTCATGTGTTCATATACTCAACCAAACACTGTGCTCAGTGTGCGCGAGTACTTGCGATGTGATCTTCCAGCCTATGTATACATTGTATACGGTAGTTTCTATGCGGCAACTATGAATTATTTAATAATTCACTCAAATTTACCACTTATTGAATGTTTCACGGCAACTCTGGCAAGCAGCCTTTTTTCATTAATTTTACGCAGTGACACTGTGGAAATTGGGATCGGAAATTAGATTCAGCCTGTTCGAGTAATGATAATGCCACGTGTAATTTCAAAACGCGTGTACTCCCCGGGGGGGGTACCTGTTCAGAGAAGTGGTAGGGGTGTGCGGCCGCAGGTATAAAACCCAGGGCCCATTTTAGACCTAAAATCCCGTTATTTTAAGACCCCATTTTAGACCTTTATGACCTTTGACCCAGGTCAAAAGTCAAAGCGTCAAAATTTTTAAAACGGAAAAAGCAAGTATTTTCCCCGGCAAAGCCTACCGCTGTACCGCGTTTAGGGCTATGTTGTTGCTTGCTGCGAATCCGTAGCCTCTGCCACTCGGGTAGGTTGGTCATTGGAGTGGTAGCAGAACTCCCAGCAGAACACTTCAAAGAGTGGCAGGGCTCGTTTTCGCAGCAATGTTGTTGCTAGCCAAGCCATGATTCCAAAAACATCAGGAAATACCAAAAAAATTCGGTGAAAGAAAATTTTGTCTTTCACCCTCACCAAATTTTGGTCCAGCTTCTACAAATTATCAATTATCTGCAGTTACAGTCTGACTGGTGGGGTTTTTAATTGCAATTCACAACAAACCTCTCTGTTCATCTGTAAAGCAATACTACTTGTATACTTCATGTGGCCATGGTTGACCTGTCTGTCATCATCAATACTAGGAGCCACTTTGTTTGGGTATTTTCTATTGGGCAAAAATCTTCCATATATGGAGTTCTGACCAATCAGTGACGGTGTTTCACAACCAAGTCGATATTTACTTTGGCTTAGGCCAGGGGGTCTCTTTAATGGTTCCCCTGCCACAGAAAAAGATATCGATGCTTATAGAGTGCAGCTCAGAACCCTGCTAGCGAGACGGGAACAGACGGTTGAAATTTGTTCTTCTGTGGCACTCAAAAATCAACCCCATTTTAGACCTTGGTTTACAGTGGAATTGATACCCCCATTTTAGACCAAGTTCCTGAAATACCCACCCCATTGGGCGGCACGTATACATATTGGCAAGTAATGGAAGTGACCCCCCCGGGGTTACCAGTACTCATGGCGTGTGAACTATAATGACATTATGAACATTTCAACTGCTCATCTCATTGGAAGAACTTTCCTTACCTAGTCAATATACAACTGGTACATAAAATTCTAAGTCAAAACTAGCACTTGAGTCACCAATGATGGCAGTACAAACCTTCTCAGTTTCGCACTAACAGCCGTTCTGGTAATCTGATAAAAGCGAGGTCAACTTTACGTCAGGTTTTGTGATGTCAACCTAGACTCTCCACAGTCACTGTGCCTTGTTTTGTGCGCACCCACGATGGGCCTGCATTCGAAGGCTATGCTGTGCTAGCTGTGAGCACGCGGTGCCAGACACAGCAACTGTCGGTTTTGCAAGTATATGAATATTAACAAGGGTAGTGTGGGCCTGCATTCGAAGGCTATGCTGTGCTAGCTGTGAGCACGCGGTGCCAGACACAGCAACTGTCGGTTTTGCAAGTATATGAATATTAACAAGGGTAGTGTCGTCAAAAGAAACTCCTATCTAACTGGGCGGAGAAAATTTTTTCTAGTGGCTGGTAGACTTATATACGCAGTATGTTTTTATTTTTGGACACCATGGCGTGAAGTGCCGAAGGTGCCCTATGTCGCCACAATGTCTGTGTGTGTGTCCGTCTGTCCGTCCGTCTATCCGTCCATAGACAGATTTTGTTCCACTCATAACTTGAGAACCAGAGAGTCCAACGTTATGAAATTTGGTATGTAGCATTGTTATGATAAGATCTAGATCTGATTAGATTTTGGTGGTTATGGGTTATAAATTAAATGCTCATTTGCATATTTGGTGATATTTTCTAATTAGGCCATATCTAAAGAAATACTCAACTGAATTGAGTGGGACTTTGCACACACTTTGGTAATCCTCTACCATTACTGCGTTAAAAGTTTAATTGACGAGGCTTGTTAATTAATTGCTCATTTGCATATTTGATGAATTTCATTTATTAGGCCATATCTCAAGAAATACTTAAGCAAATTTTTTGGGACTTTGCACATACTTTGGAAATCCTCTAGCATTACTATGTTAAAAGTTTAGTTGAGCAGGCTTGGTAAGTACTTGCTCATTTGCATATTTGATGACTTTTAGTAATAAGGCCATATCTGAAGAAATACTCAACCAAATTTGGTGGGACTGTGCATACTAATTGGTAATCCTCTAGTATTACTATGTTTAAAGTTAAGTTGACGAGGCTTGTTAATTATTGCTCATTTGCATATTTGATGACTTTTAGTAATAAGGCCATATTTCAAGAAATACTCACCAAATTTAGTGGGACTATGCATACTCATTGGTAATCCTCTACAATTACTATGTTAAAAATTAAGTTGATGAGGCTTGTTGATTAATTGCTCATTTACATATTTGATGAATTTGCGTAATTAGGCCATATTTCAAGAAATACTCAACCAAATTTGGTGGGACTGTGCATACTCATTGGTAATCCTCTAGTATTACTATGTCTAAAGTTAAGTTGACGAGGCTTGTTAATTAATTGCTCATTTGCATATTTGATGACTTTTAGTAATAAGGCCATATCTGAAGAAATACTCAACCAAATTTAGTGGGACTGTGCATACTCATTGGTAATCCTCTACAATTACTATGTTAAAAACTAAGTTGATGAGGCTTGTTGATTAATTGCTCATTTAAATATTTGATGAATTTGCGAAATTAGGCCATATTTCAAGAAATACTCAACCAAATTTAGTGGGACTGTGCATACTCATTGGTAATCCTCTAGAATTACTATATTAAAAATTAAGTTGATGAGGCTTGTTGATTAATTGCTCACTTTTGACCTACTTTCATGCATCTTAGGAACTAATAGAGGTTCAGGGCTGAGATTCGGTGGCATAGTGCACCATATGGTGACAGGGCTCGAAATTAGCGGTAGTCCCGCGTCCACAGACTACCAACTTTTCCCTGGGGCTACCAAAGTCCATGAAATGGTAGCCCACACGGACTACCAAAGCCTGGGACATGAAATTACTTAGTTGGCGACATGATATTGATCGCTCTGAGATGACCTACGCTCGGTCCGACAGTCAACCAGGCTTGACACAGAAAGGCCAGACTATGACTTTGTCATGCAAATTATAATGCGACAGTGCAGTCGAATTTGTTGCGACAAACTTCCAATAAAATATCATTATCTGAATGTACATGTACTTGGATGACAGGCTCGGGAAATGATGGCCAGTGAAAATTCATTTTCATAGTTATTTAATCACAATGTATCAATCACAATTATTATACACCAATGTGCCAATGTGGCTATATCATGTAGTCTAGCAATTTACGTGGTGAACTTGTTGCTATCACTGTAGTACTGTGATCAGCGAACGTGTTGTACTCATACTGGGAATCACTCTCGAGGTCAACCTTGCTTGCCAGATCACAGGCCGAATTATTCGGACGTTACATTGGGTATAGCCAAAAATTGGACTAACATACAATTACGTTATGCCCATGAATAGCCGACCATTTCCGCATGAAGCCGACTTTTGTTTTGCTCAAACGCGGAGAGAAAGTCTACGCTTGAGAGCTTTGGATTTCTGAGTAAGAGTAGGGCCTTGTCTGATGGGTTTGGTAGGTTTTTGATCAAATCTAAAGCGACCAAAAGTTACTGAGTCTCATTTTTCATACTTTGAAATGCCATGTCAATCAATCCATGGTCAATCACGATGCCAATATTCAAGTTGATCAACATCACATTTTGTGGAGGGGCCGTGTTTGTGTGCATCGCGGAAGAGAAAGTCAACGATTGAAAACTTTGATTTTCTACGTAAGAGTAGGACTTTGTCTGTTGGTGTTGAGAGGTTTAGATCAAATCTAAATAAACAAAAATTACTTGTCTCACTTTTCGTACTTTTGAAATACTACGTCAATCACAGTGTCAAATTTCAGGTCGCGTTGTGTGTACTGTGTTACAATTGACTGCCGGTGCTTTGTACACACACAGTGTAGTACAGGCTGGCGTTCGGTGTCGTTACTTTGAGGTTTTATCAAACATGAACACTGAAATTTAGCTTTTTTCAATTATATTCAACATCACCAAAAAATCCATAATCAGCTCGCGGATTCGTTTTATTGTGAAATTAGTACAGTGAATTAAAATCACTGAAAATTGTGTTCCTATAATTAATTGAATTGAATAAACTGTTTGATTTTACTGTATCTTCAATCAAGTTTATTTAAATCAGTAAAAAACTTTGTACAGCCAGGCTGGTCATGATTCTAGCGGATCGTTTTCTGGTTGTAAAAACCCCTATTCTATGATGTATTTTAAAATGTTTGTTCAAGTAATGAGCTAAACATAATTCTACACAATTTTGCTATTATCCTTGTCAACTGAATGTAGTTGACAGGCCCGAGTGATATCAAATTAATTTTTCTGACATTTAAAAAACTTTATCCCTTGAAAACATGTTGTAATTGACAATGATAATGATTTATCTGTATGCTGAAGTGGTCTTTAACCCTTTTCCTGCCAAGTCGGTGAAAATCCGCTCGGAATTTGGTTTAGCCAGAATCTGAGCAGCCACGGCCCTCTCTGTGGCCTCTCTGCTAGGCGACTGTTGCCGTATGTTGTGGGCGAATCCGATTGAAAACTAGCCGTATCCTGCCAAGGCGGTGGAAATCGCGCTACTTTTCGGTACCCCCTTTCCTGCCTAGTCAACGGCACTACGTGTAGCCAACCCTTGCTCACGCTAGGGGTCGTTCGATGACAGGTTTTGGGCGAGGAACGGCGTTTGCTCTCGAAATGGGTTAACAGGGAGTTGATAGACAGGGAAAGGTGCAGAAACCTGTCCGCCAGTCCCCCACACCCGAGGGGGGCTGTTTTTTTTACCGCTCTTTAGCAGACTTGGCAGGATAGCATGGTGATGTTTTCTGGCGGAGTTGGACTTACTTGGCTGCCTGGCACTATAGAGATTGCTGCTGAACTTGACCAAGTAGTTGCAGAAGTGCGACAGAATAATAATAATAATAATAATAATAATAATAATAATAATAATAATAATAATAATAATAATAACAAGGCAGTATTGCTGAAGGCAATGAGTACTTGGGCCGTGATAGAGTAATTTTGAGGACAATATATACTACTATTCAAATATGGTCTTGAATTTCCTCCTGTCAATTAGGCATTTGATTAACTGGTTATTAAACGAAGCAATGGCATGACAACGGCAAAATATGTCTAGCAACTTTTGTGGAGTTTGAGGCAGGGGTTCTTTATTTATAGTGAAAATTGCTTAAACTCCTTAAATATTCAAATTACAGCAAATTTCTTTTGTTCTCGATGGTAGATGTCTAATATTTAGATGGGCATATTTAGATTTCTACCCTATAGTTATCCCTATATACCAAAAATCGGACATCCAGCTCTATTGGCTTGCTCAGAATTAGATATGCGCATAATTAATGAGGTACAATATGGTGTCATAAGGTGTCCCATCATACCAAATATGAAGGGTGTAGCACACGTGGTTACTGAGTTGTGGACAAATATATCTATTTGAGGTCAAAGGTCATTGAGGTCACGTGACATTTTGTCAAAATAATTGTATTGCTAAGTTATTCCTATATACCAAAAATCAGACCTCTAGCTCTATTGGCTCGCTCGCTTGAAAACAATCTCATAAACCTGGCCATATGGGCAACTGTGTATGGGCAGCTGGATACTTGACTTCCCGGAGAAGGCGAGCTGTCACGTTCAAGCTCAGGATTATTTGTCGATCAAATTTCAGTAAATTTACCTTCCTAGATGAAATTTTGTCTATAGGTGAAATTTCGCCGAATTTTGACGAAATTGCATCGATTTTTCAGGTTCATATCCGACATTTTTGAGTGCAGACAGAAATAAGCTTTGAGGCAACATGGCTGCGACCCCATGTTGACCCCGGTATCTGCTAAAATGCGGGCTGCGGGCTGCGGGCTGCGGGTTTTTAGAATTATGGCTAGATTTCTAATACATGTATATGTAATATGGCATATAGTATATAAGAAATAAAACCTTTAGAATGTGTCTATTATCAATAATGATGATCAGGTCTATCGTACAGTGTCCTTTTCCTGCGAAGTCAATATTTCACCATCAGGTCAAGATGTTAAAATTAATGAAACACTACTATATGGTGTATTTTAACGTAATACTGTATATTTGAAGGCTGTTGAAAACATCAATGCTGTAAACTTGATTTTTTGGACTAAAGATGCTATAACAGACCAAACCAAATGGGTGAAAATACGTCATGTTTCTGAAAAAAATCAAAATCTGCTAAACTAAAAGCGGCGATTCCGAGGACCAATTTATTTATTCCGAGCTGCCTGGCCATTACAAATAATTAGGGATCTGAATCACTTTTCTTTCTTGCCATGGATGTGAGTGAGAAATATACGTAATACCAGACTGACAAAAAAAAAATCGCGCCTCGGAAATGTCGCCACTTATCGCGGAATGAAAATTGTTACATTTCTAGTATCAGGCCATAGGAAGTAAATTCTTTGTAATGCATCCATTCACAATTCGGTTCCAGGGCAACTCATACAGAAAATTAAACAATGCCTAGTTAAATGCAATGCATAAGGTAAGATTTGACTTAAAAAAGCGTAGAAGTGATGTGTATTTGTAAATGCCGTGTATTTTTCATGAAATCTTTAAAAGAAAACGACGTACAACAAAGGACTTAGTTTACTTTGCCGTTTCGGTTCAAGCGAGGTCGCGACCTCAGAGAACGACATTCTGCTAACATTTTACGTGAGAATTTCAGTGGAAAAACACGCCGGTGCGTTGCCTTATTTTCAGGAATCGATCTAATAGGAATATTTTTGGATGAGTTTGTGTTCTGCAGCTCTCAATAATTTATCTCCTAATATCATGAACGTATGACTTGCACCTGCAGTATGATAGTCGCTCCATGCCGGTATGCCCCCTTCATGCATTTGATCCAGCGTGACTTTGAAAAGTTTCCTAGGACTATAATCGTGTTCACCACAATAAATTATTTGAAACGGCGTTGGAAACGATTTTGAAAATTGTGCTTTTATCGGCGGTTGAACTAATCTGATAATCTGAAGTGTGAGAAGGGCGAAAATGATATCAAAAAACACACATTTTTTCATGCCCGCAACCCGCAGCCCGCAACCCGCAAAATAGCGCATCCGGTTGACCCCTAGCCCTGCGTACGATATGTGCTACAGCTAACACACAGCATCGTACGCAGGGCTAGCGAGAGAGTTGCCGACATCGACGGTTATTTACGAGAAGTGAATAAAAGACTGTCATTTTTGGAAGCGATCGAGTAGCTGAGGTAGGCTGGGATACGACTTGGGCCCAAGAACGCTGAATTTCGGCAGTAATTTGGCTTTTTACGTGAAGTCCCAAAATGGATTTGAAGTCACCGACCCTACGTACGGGTCTTTGCAGGGCTGTGGTGAGCGGGGCGATTAGCTGTAGCGGAACACACAGCATCGTACGCAGGGCTAGTTGACCCCAAGTGAAAATGTGTTCGCGATCAAATCTTCCTATATTTTTTCAGAATTTTCGACAAAATCATTGCTTCTTAAATCTTTTGTAAAATATAAAATACTAAAATAAAAATGCGATGTGCCATGTCTCCCGATTTCTAAACATCGTTCGTTGACCGTTCGACGGAATACTCATTTTGCAAACTTGTGACGCAGTTGAAATTCAATACTGACCGCCAAATAATCTTAATGAGACGAGATATTCTAGACCCCGGTTCTAGACATCCTCCAAATTATCCAACCATTCGCGTTAGAGTTCAGCTCGCTTAGAGTATCATAACATTCTTCGGCCTTCGTTTAGATCGACCCTAATCTCTTCCATTTAGGAAATAAATACACAAGCTACCTCGACAAGACTTCGTGCACCATCCAGGACCAAACGCACTACAAATCTGTCTTGACGTCATCATCTCCTTACATGGTAATCGGCATACCGTATTTTTTAGCAAAGGAGACACAGAATACGTCGGAGTATTCAGTTTCAAAACGTATTACATTGTGTGATGTTGTCAAAAAAAGGTAATGTTACTGCAGTGGTATAAATTACAAAACACAAAAGTTCAAATCAGTTTATTTTGGACTGGCTTTACCCAACATTTCATATTGTTTCTTATGCCAGATTTGACCACGTACTTACTGGCGACCCCTTTACATGCAAATTTTGTGTGAAATGGTGTGTTCTCCTGGAAAAACAAACGTACGATTTCTATATGAAGGAGGCGAAATTTGCCCTCAAAACTCGAAACCACCCCTTTTGGGGTGTACCTAGCTATTTTGAACGAGCTTCTCGAATCTGCAGCTCTATTTCGAAATGATGGTCTGGTTTTCTCAGCTCAAGGATAAGTGTTCTCCATCGCTGTGGGCATTACTATTCTCAACTGGGGGTACAGTTTCCAGTCGTAATGTTTTTCATTGTGTCCGGGATATAAAACCTTTCCTTTTCAAACTTTCACTGTGATTAACACTAGTCCACATCTTGTCAGTGATTAAACATGTTTCAAGTTTAAATGTTAAATTCTGGTCTCGAGCCCTCCTGTTCGACCAAACTGAAATTACCCCTCCCACTTTGGCTCGTCCAGTGGGTGTAGCAAGGGTCGTGCCATCGCTTAGGAAACGGAGGGTGCATTAATTGTTGCATTTCGATGCACATTTTGATTATATTCAGAAGATTTTGTGGCAAAAACTCAGATAGAGAAGCATTTATATTCACATCTCACTTATTCAAGACTGGCTTAGAGCAGCACTTCCATTCAGTTAACATCATTACGCCATTTATTATGCCAAGAAAGATGAAGCCAATACATTTTGCCCTCCCTGGTCTCAGCCAGAAATGGTTATACCTTACAGTTTTTTCCCACGGAATGAAAACAAATGTACTTGGGCTGAGGCCCAAGTACAATAAAAAACGGAACGATTCCAAGAGGGTTTCCCACCTATGGTGTCGAAACCCTAATAATAATAATACACAGTCTTCTAATACATTATTTAAACCAGGTGGGTTGATTTATTCAAAACCTAATGTTTCATTTTTTTGGGAGCTAAATCAGCGACACTGATCGGTGTCATAGTAAACTAAGCAAAAGTCAATGGATTGGCTTGCAGCGGGTCTTTGACCCGAGCGCAATTGATACGCTACAGCACCTGTGTAATCACAGCTACATCTTATGAAAATGTGAGAGTTGACAGCGAGTCGTTGCTGGCCACACCGTACCATTTTGTCTATATTCACCTTGTTTAGGTCTACTCAGAGTGACCTCAGTTTATAAAGACATTTCAATCATTGCAAAAGTCATGAACTTGTTGAAAATGTACTGTTATCTTAACATGTAATTGACTCAAAAAAAGTAAAATTGCTGTGCTATTGCCAAGTCATATCTCACACATTTATGTATTCAGGTCTTTAATGATTTACAATTATTTTGGTGATTTTTGAAGTGACTCACTCATTTGCTCAGTATTATTTGGTAACAAACAAGCAAAGCTTATGAATGTTGGTTCATGGTTCTTACTCTGATCGGCACTAAAGTTTCTCAAAAAGACCTAAGTTGGTTTAAGTGTTAACAGGGTTCCTGTCTAGGGAACAGAATTAATTGGTTGCATTCACAGAAAGTCTGTTTGTACATTGTCAAGTGATTTGCAACATTATGAACTCAAAAATGAAGTTGAGAAGTGTCTGAGATTTCTTTGCTGTTCTTCTAAGTAGAATCATAAACTAATGCATTTTACTGCTCTCAACCAGCTTGTAGATCGGAAGATATCTTCAGAGGAGGATTTCGTGATAAAGGTGGGAAAGGTATGGTACAATTTGCTATGGTAAGGTAATAAAGAGATCAAGGCAAGGTAAGTTACACACAAGGTAAGTGGAATGTTTAAGACGTTCCCAAGAAACTTTCAGCACTTGTGCATCCTATGTCAACTGAAAGGCTCATCCAAGGAATATGCAAAATTGGGTTAATTTACGGGGACCAGTTTTGTTATAAACTTGAATATTTTGATCTGCAAATGCATTTTGACTCCAATCATTACATACATTTGTTTCGAATACTTAAAGTTCTGTTCCAAAGATGTTTCAGTTGGTATATTATGTAGGGCAACTTCAGTCCCATAAGCGTTGAAAATTTCTTGGTCTGTGGCAAGTTTAGGTGTCTGCAAGATAGAATCAGGAACCACAATGTTTCGATCTCATTTGCGATTGGATCTCATTTGCAATCGGTAGTCAAACACAGTGCTGGGGGGGGGGGGGTGTTTCTTGCACATACGAGAGTACTTGTAACAAGACATACAGGGACTGTTCTGTTTTAATCACCAGGCACTGGATAGCTGATCACCTTTCGAGGAATATCTTGTCAGTCATAAACTCATTTCATATCCCATTATGGTTTCATGTATTCCACAAGTGTAATCAGTCGGGATAATGGTTATATTTAGATGGGGACAAAGTGACTGGAAAGTAATGCACTAATTGGAAATTGACCTCAAGTACAGGTCACTTTGTAGCTTTGACCTTGCAATGCCAGAGCAAATGTGTATGGTTATCTTTACTCCCATCTTCCATCCCACTGCTGGGCATTTTTTGTACAAATTTTAAGCCAGTATCGTGTGGTGGTCATTGTATGTTGTTCAAAATGAAATCTCTGACATACTTCTTTAAACTAGCCATAAACATGCAAACAATGTTGATGATTGATGTTACAAGAACCAAGGGTAATCTTACTATCCTGCCCACTGAAGGCCTTGAGTTTGATATGATAACCATTGGTTCATCAGAGTGTACATCTTGTACATACCAGATATTGTCATTGATTCCTCTATTCTGTTCTTTACTCAAGTAGAGGGACTTAACGTATGATTTGTTGTGTAGCTTTTCAGAGGGTCTCAAGATTCCAATCCACAGCCCCATAATTAATTGCTCTGTAAAATAACAAATTGAGAGAAACTAAGTGTCTACATCAATTTATTTCTCCCAAGACTGAGAGTAATATTCAACCAGTGTCATTTTTAGCTCCACAGTTTTATATACTGAGGAGCTATTAGAATTGAAAACAGTATGGCGGCGTCAACTTTTACTTCCTTCTGTCAAGATTTGGCCAATAAACTTCCGTCTGTGTGTCCATGTGTCATGTGATAAACTGGTGCATGTTGGGGCTAATTAACTGGCTGTCAACTTCAATGTGTTTTTGGTACATAGGGATAACCATGGGAGCAAAGTTTTTTGACAAATGTCACATGACCAGCCGCTTCCTATGCCTCATTAATTATGCACATACCTAATTCTGTTTTTGTTTATGAACTGTGACATATTAACAGATCTACTGAAACCATGGATGTCTATTTTTGTACATATTCTATGGTTGAAAGATTCTCTGTTATGTATATTGCTAAAGTTGACCTTCAGTACCTAAAGTTTCAGACCATATTTACTTTTGTCATTCTTAATTTTCTGGTTTAAATATTTCTTGTTGTTTTCCTGGTTGTACTGTGCAGAAATTGTCATAACATCAACGTATAATTTTCCTGCACTGAACAGATAGAAATAACACTTATTGTTAATCTTTGGTATGTACCAATTCTGATCAAATTTCAGCGACACCGTATAATTGCGGTATTTTTTATGATGGGAGACCTTATGGAACCATATCCTGTACCTTATTAATTATGCACATATCTAATTTTGGGCAAGCCAATAGAGCTGGAGGTCTTATTTTTGCTATATAGGGGATAACTATGGGTACAATCTTTTGGACAAAATATCACATGACCTCGATGACCTTTGACCTCAATTTCACAAATACTACTGTAGCCTTTCATCTTTTTGCGTATTTATTTCTCTATTGTCCCTGTGCACCAAAATGTCTGGAAACCTGGTCATGGCTGCTTTGCAGCTATATTTCATTCTGCTTTTAAAATACCAGCAAGTCAAGGTTTTTGTTATAAACCATTACACACTGACAAATTAAACACTTTACAAACAAAATATATTAATTTATCAGTTGTCATCATTTATGAACTTAGCATGGTTTGTAACAGTTTATTCAATTTTATTAATCTCCGTTTTCAAAAAATCCAAGGAAATAAAGATATTTGGTGGTGTGTCAATAGTCTCTGTAGGTGATATGTTGCAACTCAAACCTGTCATGGATGGATGGATTTTTGAAGATCTATACCAGGGATATGGCCCTTTATCAATAAACTTCTGAAAAGAGTACTTTACAGTGCATGAACTGACAGATATTATGTGACAGAAAGATGATAAACATTTTGCAGAATTACTTAATTGTCTCAGAGTTGGCCAATATACACAAGAAGATATAAACCTACTTCAGCAAAAGGCTGACGAATTTTCTGGTCAAGCAGATCAATGTGAAAATGCAATTCATTTGTATACTACAAATGTAAATGTTGAAAAACACAATGAAGCAATTTTCACTAGAGTGCTGACAGAGAAATTACGGTGGCTCACCTGCATTCCAATGCAGTAAATGGCGCTTACTCACTTTACTAGTCGCCTGATAATAAACCGCCACATTCTCCATCAGGACAGATCGGTGTTAATATATGCAACTTATATTAATGAGCCGAATCATGCCGTTCTTGTAAATAATTCAAAAGAATTTAGCAAAGAAAATGTGTACCTCCATAGGTAAAAATTACTTTTGTGTTAAATTGATAGACATTTGGTGTTGTCAGCAAGTCACAATTATAGTGCATCAGGTTACTCCGTAGTCTGAACTTGGTCAGTAGCCCTATAAGTTTACTTGTGAATAGTAAGATTGCCTCAAAGGTCATATCCATAGCAATGAACAATTGCATTTAGTGAATATTTATTTGTATGAATGTGTGTGTGTGTGTGTGTGTGTTTTATGTGTTTGTGTGTAATTTTACTTTATTTAATGATAGATATTGCTTATTGGTATACATTTCTCCCATTTCACAGTTGTTTTGCTAAGGCTAGGGAATATTGGTAAATGATTTGGGAACCCAGTAACATTGCTGCTCTCCTCTTATCTGCTTGTATCGATACACCGAGAGGATCGCAGCATCATTAAAATGACTGGGGAATGCCAGTAACCGTGCCTGCTTACCGCCCTTAGCAAAAACACTGATTCTTTGCTCTTGGCACTGCACTTCTTAAGGGATCTGGTTTAATTAACCATTTCCTGCCATTTAACTGCCATTTCAACCTGGTGTTAAAAAAAAACAAAAGAAAAACGCCCCAAATACTGTGTAAAACTCTACACACAATTTTCATTTCCAATGTTGTTTTCAATATCAATAGCCAACACGGTGTTAAAAAAAAATCCTCCCCTTATACTGCGTAAAACTCTACGAGCAATTTTCATTCTTATGTTGTTTTCAATAGCCAACATGGCTTAAAAAAAAAAATCTCCAAATACTGTGTAAAACTCGAAGAGCAACTTTCAGTCTTATGTTGTTGTATATGTACCAATGTGTGGTGGTAAAAGAGTTAAAACAGATTAGTGAAGACGTTGGCTCTCATGAAAATTGTTCACCAATTTATTCCACTGAAAAATGGTGGCATTATTATGATCACTATTTTTTTTAAATACAGAAGAATATTGATTATTTTATTACCTGAAAAATGACTAGACTGACACAGTGAAGAATTGAAGTGCATAATGGAGTTCAGTTGTATGATGAAAATGACTTAATTGTAACCAAAACTTGCAAAACTTGCATATGAAGGTGTATGGATTATGTTATATGATACATGTATGAATGTTTGCATGTGTATGGTTGTGTATACCAGCAAGGTATGAGAGACAGAGAGAGTGTGTTGTCAATTATGAACGGTTGAATGTTGTGTGTATATAATTTAGGATTACATTGTGAATGTGTATGTGTTGGATGTGTGTGTGTGTGTGTTTACATATGTCTGTGCATACATGAGTGTTTGTATGTGTACATGAAGTCTTCAAAGGGTGTGTACATAGGGATATGACCAATGCGTTGAACAAATCTTGTCATGATGATGAACAATCAGCAGATATCTCTGGATTGTTTGATTTTTCATTTTTTTTTACTTTTTGACAGAGCAAACACCTTTGAGTCCATGGCAATTTGTGCAGGTACACCTGCCCTAAAGTTTTGTTTCTAAAATGGCTCCATAAACTCTGACATAGCTAGAGTAAGGGTTAACATCAATCATGGTGGATTTCACTTGGATCTGATCATGAAATTCCTGATGACAGCTCCGAGACAAGCATTGGCAGTGAAGAGGAATAAATGTTCAGCATTTGTTTCCAACTCCCAAACCTCAGTAACCATATAAAGAAATGGACATAGCATTTACACTGATGCTGACACAGATTTCAATGACTTGAACATGTGGCAGAACTTGAATGTGTCATTGCTTACTACAGCTCAGTATTTGCTGAAATGTATCATGCATGATATTATTAATTGCATTGATTGCAACTGCCAGCAGTATGAGGTAGAAGCTAACAGTTACTTGACTGCAAGTTGCCTTGATAATGGAATTACTGTGGAAACTGCAGCTCTCCTTGGATTAAGAACAGCAATGTGCCTCCTTGATGAGATTGGTCTGTTCAAGAACTACAGCTTCAACTTCAGAAAAAGTTTACAGTTTACCAATACAACAGAATGTAAGAAGTGGCCAAATGTTGTTGATAAACCATCCACCATCGTTGACAGTTCTGATTGTATGATTCTCGTGTCCTGGAAATCAAACCAATGTTGTACTTTGGTTGACATATCAAGAACAAACCAGTGAATGACAGGATATACTGAACACTGCAGTGTACACCTTTGATTAACTGAGAAATACTGAACCTTCGGGACAACTAACTCTCCATCATCTATGGACTGTAGTATTTAAACAACAGAAGAGAGTAAGGATATCTTGAACATTGCAGTTTACATCTGAAGATCAACTGAGAAGTACACTGATTTGGACTTGCTATACTATTAACATTTATGCACTGTGTTTCAGTAATAGAAGAAAAGACAGACATCCTTAAAAGTGCATGCAGTTTATGACTGCACATCAATGAAGGAAAGACTGGGCTATAATGTTCCATGTACATATATGCCCTGTTTTACAGTGATAGAAGAAACAAATGTTCAAAGGACGGACATCCTTAACAGTGTAGTTTACAACTGTACATCAATGAACTATGTGCTATAACCTGTTCCATGAACATGTGTCTTACTATTTCAATAAGAGAAGAAAAGATGGACGTCAAATGCAGTTTACACTGTACATGAACTAAGGAACAATGATTACCTAACTTACATATTACAAACCTTACTACCATCAATGTGTATGTGCTGTTTCAATGACAGAAGAAAAGATATCCTTAACAGTGCAGTATATGCCATCTAGATGGACTTGATGAACACTATGCCATTTAGATTCAACAACAGAAGAGTGATTAATGTTAATAAAATACCGGACAGCTTCTGTGCAAACAGATGTGTTGAAGTGGACGCTTTAAGACTTTGCAGACAACTTTGTACATGGATGTGTTGAATTGAATTGGACACTGCAAGACAAAGATTGTTTACCCATATACTTGATGGTTCAAATATGTTTCATTTGCTAACACCAGTCTCTCAGCCAGTACTGTGCAAGTGACAACCAGGAGGAATACTGGGGAAAAAACTGCCAAAAATAAAGCCATCTGCCAGTATACCTGCCAGAGATGCTCCAGTAGCAGATAAAAGTGTTAAGCTGCTGTGCCTATGGAGAAAGACTTTCATCTACTTTTACTGCAAATGACATGGACAGCTTTGTATGTTTTCACTGTGAGGGTGAAGACCAATTGGAGAAGGAGAGCTGTGGAGGAAAGAAAGGCCCCTTAACTCATAAGCTATGTCAGAGATGCTGAAAAATGCAAACTTTAGTCTTCAAATTCAATTATGACAGTGAGCTAGTGTTTGCTCTCACTCTGATATTAAATTTCTAAATGCTCATGAAATGACAGAGATTACTGCTGTATTGTATATTGAAGCAATATGGTTAAAGGTCTTGTGAAATCAACCTGTTCTGCTGACTAATATCTTCCAGGGGGCAATATTATTACACTTGCAACAGAATTGCAACAGAAAAGAACATGCAAGTGTTAATGTTTTTTTATATTTCTACGTTTGGTTTTTATCAGATCATTTTGCTACACTTAGGTCATGCCCTCAGCCGGGTCATGGTCAGTGCATTGTTGTCACAACATTCCTCTTGTACATTGAATAACGGCCCCTTACCGTATAAATGCCCCATATCTTTCTGGTAACTCAAAGTAAGCCTCATGTGTGGTCAGTGCAACCCATGCGAGCCCTCTGTTTCTCACCAGTAGACTCCTGCTAGCA
This sequence comes from Ptychodera flava, assembly GCF_041260155.1. Classification (NCBI taxonomy): domain Eukaryota; kingdom Metazoa; phylum Hemichordata; class Enteropneusta; family Ptychoderidae; genus Ptychodera; species Ptychodera flava. Next base: position 2,317,958 of record NC_091929.1, read on the forward strand.
CTATGTCTGTTGGAGATGAATTGCTGGACCCAATGTGACTGCAATGCTTAGATGTTGGGGGCATGTCCTGATTTAAATCCATATATTGTGGACTCCTACTGCGGGAAGATCATGCCCATGATGCCTAGTATATGGACATGTACAATTTCATCCAAACCGTCTGTACCACAGTTACTTGTTGTTCAATACACAATGGCTGCTGTGTGGCATACGTAATGCATACCATGAACCACACAGCAATCACCATCATGTATGGAACCACAAGTGACTGCGGTCAGTATGCCCTCTGGATGGACATTGCTTCTTGATTGCCTTGGTTTCAAACCAGGAAGCGTTACTTGCTTCAAGCAATCAGCAAAACTGGTAGATTTGGCTGGTGAAACTGAAATTTCACGTAAAAATTTTTATTTGCGAGTGTGACAAATCATTTTAATAGAATTTTCACTACATCCAAGTTTTTATTGCATTTTTTGTGTGGTGAGCATCAGTGTAAACATATAGTATGATACTAATTATGTAAACCCTAGAAGTTACTCAACATGGGAGCTTCCAAGGTATGAGATACTTCCCCATTAAAAGGTACATGTATGGTGTCGGGCAAACATTAGAAAGGCTAAAAAAGTTGACTTGATAGGGTTTGGGGATATGACCACATTGCATTTCCCTTTGCCATATTTAAAAATAGCCTGCACTGCTGCAGTAAACAATAACAGAAATGTTCATAACTGTTCTATAGGCCCTGAAGGATATCTGTGTTATTTTGCAACATGGGGTTTTCACGAGACCTTTATACTGAATTGTGAATGGTAACTCAGGGAACCCTGAATTACCAGGGAAAACTCAGTGGCTATGTTAAAAACTGCATGCCAAAATTGGCTTTGATCACATTCTGTAAAGCTTGTTTACACTTCTAAAATATATATCACTTTGTAAAGATAGGGGAAAGGAGGGTTAAAGAAAAAAAACCTCACCAAAATACTGTGTAAAACTCTACAAGGAATTTTCATTCCTATGTTGTTTTCAATAGCCAAAATGGTGTTTAAAAAAAACCTCCCCAAACACTACATGTAAAATTCTACACTCAATTTTCATTCTCATGTTGTTATAAATAGCCAACATGATCTTAAAAAAAAAAAAACAAAAAAAAAACCTCCCCAAATACTGTGTAAAACTCTACAAGTAATTTTCATTCTTATTTTGCTTTCTATAGCCAACATGGTGTTTAAAAAAATGCCCCAAATACTGTGTAAAACTCTACATGCAATTTTCATTTTTATGTTGTTTTCAATATAAATAGCCAACATGGTGTTAAAAAAAAAAACTCTCCAAATACTGCGTAAAACTCTACAAGCAAATTTCATTCTTATGTTGTTTTCAATAGCCAACATGGTGTTAAAAAAAAAACCACCGCAAATACTGTGTAAAACTCTACACGCAATTTTCATTCTTATGTTGTTTTCAATAGCCAACATGGTGTTGTCAACAAATCACAATTATAGTGCATCAGGCTACTTCATAGTCTGAACTAAGTCAGTAGCCCTGAGTTTATTTGTGAATAATAAAATTGCCTCAAAGGTCATATCCATCGCAATGAACAATTGCATTTAGTGAATATTTATTTGTATGAATGTGTGTGTGTTTGTGTGTAATTTTACTTTATTTAATGATAGATATTGCTTATTTAGTATACATTTATCCCATGCTCACAGTTGTTTTGCTAAGGCTGGGGAATATTGGTAAATGATTTGGGAACCCAGTAACATTGCTGCTCTGCCCTTACCTGCTTGTATTGATATACCGAGAGGATCGCAGCATTGTTAATATGACTGGGGAATGCCAGTAACAGGCCTGCTTACCGCCCTTAGCAAAATCACTGATTCTTTGCTCTTCGCACTGCACTTCTTAAGGGATCTGGTTTAATTCACCATTTAACCGCCATTTTAACATGGTGTTAAAAAAAAAACCTCTCCAAATACTGTATAAAACTCTACACTCAATTTTCATACTTATGTTGTTTTCAATAGCCAACATGGTGTTGTCAACAAGTCACAATTATAGTGCATCAGGTTACTCCGTAGTCTGAACTTGGTCAGTAGCCCTAAGTTTACTTGTGAATAATAAGATTGCCTTAAAGGTCATATCCATAGCAATGAACAATTGCATTACGTGAATATTTATTTGTATGAATGTGTGTGTGTGTATTTGTGTGTGTTTGTGTGTAATTTTACTTTATTTAATGATAGATATTATAGAAATAACGGGCGACACGCTGACCATTAACATTAATTATCGGGCAAGGGCGAGAGGAAAGCCAAAAATTAATGGGCAAGGCTTGCCGAGCCCGCACCCACAAATAAACGTTAATGGTCAGAGCAGAGTCTGTTATTTCCATTATATTATCAGCAAACCCAAGAAAACCGTCAAAATTTTCGAAAATTTCAGGAGCGAACGACAACTGGGCCCCAGAAACTGAGCAATACGTGACCCACTGTCACACGCGCTGTAAAATATTGGCAAACCTGGAGATGTTTTCAGAAAGAAGTATCTTAAGTTGACCTACAAGCGCTCCATTTTATTTTGTGATTGATTATGATTTATGTTTGAGCTGTAAAGTCACAATACTTTGAGTTGTTAATCTTATTATTCATATTCACGGGCATGTAAACAAACCATTACTGTGTATTTGTGGTCAGTCACGTGGTTCAACTCGACCAATTAAAATGCGACGGCCAGGGCATGGTAATATAATATAGAAATAACGGGGGACGTGCTGACCATTAACGTTTATTTATGGGCAAGGGCGAGAGGAAAGTTAAAAATTAACGGGCGAGGCTTGCGGAGCCCGTTAATTTTGGCTTTCCTCAAGCCCACGCCCATAAATAAACATTAATGGTCAGAGCGGAGCCTGTTATTTCCATTATATTATCAACGAACCGGAGAAAACCGTCAAAATTTGCGAAAATTTTCAGAGCGAACGACAACTGGGCCCCAGCACTGAACAATACGCGACGCACTGTCACGCGCGCTGTAAAATATTGGCAAATCCGGAGATATTTTCAGAAAAAAAGTATCTCAACTTGACCTACAAGTGCTCAATTTTATTTTGAAATTGATTATGATTTACGTTTGAGCTGTAAAGTTATGATACTTTGAGTTGTTAATTTTATTATTCATATTCACGGGCATGTAAACAGACCACTGTATATTTGTGGTCAGTGACGTGGTTCAGCTCAACCAATCAAAATGCGACAGGCAGGGCATGGTAATATAATGCTTATTAGTATACATTTATCCAATGTTCACAGTTGTTTTGCCAAGGCTGGGAAATATTGGTAAATGATTTGGGAACCCAGTAACATTGCTGCTCTGCCCTTATCTGCGTGTATTGATATAACGAGAGGATCACAGCATCATTAAAATGACTGGGGAATGCCAGTAAACAGGCCTGCTTACCGCCCTTAGCAAAAACACTGATTCTTTGCTATTGGCACTGCACTTCTTAAGGGATCTGGTTTAATTCACCATTTAACCGCCATTTTAACATGGTGTTAAAAAAAAAACACCGCAAATACTGTGTAAAACTCTACACGCAATTTTAATTCTTATGTTTTTTTCAATAGCCAACATGGTGTTGTCAACAAGTCACAATTATAGTGCATCAGGCTACTTCATAGTCTGAACTAAGTCAGTAGCCCTGAGTTTATTTGTGAATAATAAGATTACCTCAAAGGTCATATCCATCGCAATGAACAATTGCATTTAGTGAATATTTATTTGTATGAATGTGTGTGTGTGTGTGTGTGTGTGTGTGTGTTGGGAGTTTGTGTAATTTGCAATTTTGGTAGCAGTGAAGCTCAAGCCAATTTTCATTGGTTAAAAAGTCCTTTTTGTCGCTGAGTAATGACAATGTTATTTGTCATAATGAATTGATTTATTACTTGGTGTTGGATGTGAAGAGAGAAACATACAGAGACATAATATGGCTATCTGTTTGATGTGTCTCTAAGGGAACTTATATGTGTGTGTCAAAAAGAACTGATATGAGAGAGAGAGAGAGAGAGAGAGAGAGAGAGAGAGATAGAGAGAGAGAGAGAGAGAGAGAGAGAGAGAGAGATATGAGAGAGAGAGAGAGAGAGAGAGAGAGAGAGAGAGAAAGTACACTAATCTACCCTGTGATGCATGTGTGTGTCAAAAAGAACAGAGAGAGAGAGAGAGAGAGAGAGAGAGAGAGAGAGAGAGAGAGAGAGAGAGTACACTAATCTACCCTGTGATGCATGCGTGTGTCAAAAAGAACAGAGAGAGAGAGAGAGAGAGAGAGAGAGAGAGAGAGAGAGAGAGAGAGAGAGATACTACCCGTTTGTCAAAAAGAAATGAGAGAGTGAGAGAGGGTACAGTGTGCGGGGGAGCTGTTATGATAATTGGCCAGAATTTAGGAAGAGCATTTGTACCTTCATTAAATAAAAATACTTTGTGAAATTGAGAGACATTAAATAAGTATAGTGGTATGACTTTATGAATAGGCTCTTGATATTTATATTTAAAATATAATTTAATTCTTTTATCACCATTTCCTTGTACACAGGTCCAATCGACCTCTGAAAACAATGAGTATATACTAATGTATGATGGTAAGAGAGTTAAAACCGATCAGTTAAGACATTGGCTCTAATGACAGCTATTCAGCACTGTATCCCACTAATATGATTAGAGGTGTATGACTTTATGGATAGTCTGTTCATGTGTATGAACTTCAACATTTCAGGCATAATAGGTATGAAACTAAATTATAAATCTTCAATGCTACTTTCATACCTTTTACTTTATTTCTTTGTAATTTTATTTCTGAAAGTCAATGCATCCATGAATGGATTTTCATATATTGAAAAGGAGCATGGGACGTCGCCCGGGTTAACAAGGTCCCGACCAGCTACACGGGGCACAGTAGCTCAAAATCCGTGTGTCCCTCGGATTATCCTTCGGGATGTTACTAAGACATCATACGTGCAATCAGAGGGCAATTTTTATCACAGAAATGGAGAAAGCTACCAGACAATTAAACCATGCAAATTGCTACTGACGGACTGTTTAAAGTCATCTCCAGCTTGTGATTATACAGGTTCTATCACAAAGTGTGGTATTAAAAACTGTAAAACCTGTAGTATGCTCATCACTACAGAACAGTTCAGTAGTAGTTTGACAGGTAAGACCTATTCTACCAAATGTCTGGAACCTCTGAATTGCACAACAAAAAACGTAATCTATGGAATTGAGTGTTCATTGTGCGGGCTCATTTATGTTGGTGAAACAGGAAACAGCTTACGATCTAGAATGAACGGACATCGCAGTGGAGTGAATCGATCTTTGGATGTGCAACTTTATAAGCATTTTAACCAGGACGATCACTCCACTTTGTCTATGCGTGTCCGTATTCTTGAAAAAATACCATCCAACAACAGCCCCACACTTAGTTCACCATCCCGTAGACAGAGAGAATACCACTGGATTAGACAGTTAGGTACCGCAATGCCTTATGGTTGTAATGACAACATCAAAGATATAGGCAATCTCTCAAGTCCTGGTTGTTCAGAAGTGAATGTGATGGGCCTATTTGAGTCTTCTGTCCGTAGAAGACGTAGTCATGGACATAGGCGTTACCATCGGCCTAAATTGGATACATCAGCTACATCCAATTGCCATGACAAATTTCATGAACTGCTTCTTTTATTGCAGAAGCCTTTAGGTCTCATCACATTCGTACTTCATTATTTGCTCTTTCCATCAAGGACTTGAGAAGGTTGCATGTCTATGCATTGGGATTGTCTTTGACAGATCCGAACAAACAACCGTACAGACTGGTTAGTATTATTGCTGACATTGCACTATACAGACTATACAAGCCTGTTCGTGCTGAACCTATGACTGATGATCATCGTCATTTCATACATCTTCCATTTACTAACAAAGGAATTGATGCCATTAATATCAGCAATATACTACACAACAAAAAGGTTACATCAACTATACCTGTATACTTTAAGAACCAGTCTGTACCTATTCTGTCATATCAATACACCAAGACAATCTCCAATAAAATATTCAATTACAATAAGGCATTGCGGCACTTAAAAATTGATGAATTCCTTCAAACACCAGCATCCTGTGACTGCTCTACATCTGCCTTCAAATATACTCCAGTTGGCCATGTCATCACTGGTGATCTGAACTTGGTTGAACATCACCACCTTCGTAAGATATTATCTTGTGGACCCAAGTTCAGAGAACCTCACAGGATCAACTGGAACCATAATTTTAAGATCATTATGGACTCAGTTGAAGATTATGCCAGGAAATGGGCTAAAAGGGAGGATGTAGAGTTGGACACACTGTCAGAATGGGTCAAATCTGTGAGGAAAATAGTGCGTGGCCGTATTGGTCGACTAATCCATCAAGACACATGTTTGCAGAAGACCCTATTCTGTATTTAAAGATCCTGATGCTGTTAAGTGTTTGAATGATATCCATGACAAATATGTTGTCGTCCCTGCTGATAAAGCTGCCAATAACATTGTATTTGTCTGTAAGAAGTATTATTTTGAATGTCTTATAGACGAACTTGGTGTAACTAAGACCTCAACAACTCCACTTACAGACAATCAATGTTCAACAAATCTGAAATTTTGGCAAACCATAAGTCATTCATGGATAATTTTAATATTACAACAAAGGATGACCATAATAAGTTGCCTAGCTTATACTGGATACCAAGCTCCACAAAACACCTTACAAAGCTAGGTTTATCGCAGGATCTTCAAAATGTTCAACAACAGAGTTATCGAAGATACTGACTTCTGTTCTTTGTACTGTTAAACGGGGACTTCAATCATACTGTGATGTTGTCTTTTCTCGGAGTGGTATAAATCAAATGTGGATATTAAAAAATTCGAAGGAACTCTTGGAAAATTTGAAATCAAGATCTGTTTCAAAAATAACATCTATTAAAACTTTCGATTTTTCCACATTGTATACCACAATACCACATGATAAATTGAAAGAACGCTTAAAAAACATCATCACCAAGCATTTTTCTACAAAAACGGTTCACGCCGTTACAAATATGTGGTATTAGGGTATAATTCTACATATTTTGTTAAAAATACAACTAATTCTAAAGTGTTTTTTACCGAAAAAGACATTATCAGTATGCTTGATTTCCTCATTGACAACATATTTGTTGAATTTGGAGGGCACATTTTCCAACAGTGTATAGGAATTCCCATGGGCACTAACTGTGCTCCCTTACTTGCCGACTTATTTCTGTTCTCATACGAGGCAGAATTTATCCAGAACCTTATCAAGCAGAAAAAGGTCTCTGTAGCTCGTACTTTCAACCTAACATTTAGATACATAGACGATGTTATTTCATTGAATAACTCTGAATTCAGTAAATATCTCGCTATGATTTATCCTCCAGAATTGGAGATTAAAGAAACTACTGAAACGGCCTCTTCTGCTTCATATCTGGACATTTTACTTGAATTTGACTCCAATGGTCACCTTTCTACTAGGCTATATGACAAGAGAGATGATTTCAACTTAGGATAATTAATTTTCCACACCTCATCAGTAATATTCCACTCTCACCTGCTTATGGGGTATACATTTCCCAGCTTATACGATATGCAAGAGCATGCAGTTCATATGGTGATTTTGTAGAGAGACATGGCCATCTCTCTTTCAAACTGTTAAATCAAGGTTACACCAGAGCAAGACTTGTCTCTACATTCAAACGCTTTTTTGGCAGGTATCGCAAGCTGGTAGATAAATACAATATCTCTCTTCGACAAATGATCACTGATGGCATCGGTGACATTGAGCCTTAGTTAGTGACCACTACCTATCTGACTTACAGATTGATATATGGCGGGTGCCACATGTGGGGCAGGATGCGCTTACTATTTTCGAAACACCTGACATCACTTCTTGGTCTTTTGGCCAGAGGTCCATATATCTTTCTTTCATGAATTTGACTTTGTTTGTACCGTCTATTTACTGTCTGTTCTGTGCTGTTTTGTGTCTATGTTTACAACTATTGTCTTACAAATTTTGACCTAGTGTTATTGGATTATGGATTGGTATGATTGCGATTATTATGCAAATACAGAATAAAAATAAATAAATAAATAAATATAGCTGCAAAGCAACAATGGTTTTGACACAATTCGCTGCACAGGGGGAATATGACAAATATATATGCACATAGCGTAATGAGCTATAGGTATATTGTGAAATTGAGGTCAAAGGTCATCCCTGTGACCTGACATTTTGTCAAAGAAATTTTCTGCGAATGTTATTCCTGTGTACCAAAATTCAGCCCAATAGGTCTATTGGCTAGCTCTGAATCAGACATGCATAATTAATGAGGTACAGGATGTGGCATCATAAGGTCTCCCATCATACCAAATGGAAAGTGTGTAACCCTTGTGGTTACCGAGTTATGAATGTATATTTGAGGTCAAAGGTAATCAATGTCAAGTGACTTTTTGTCAAAAAAATTGTATCGCATAGTTAACCTCTAATACCAAAAATCAGACTTCTAGGTCTATTGACTAGCCCTGAATTAAATTTGCATTGTTAATGAGGTACTAGAAAGCGCCTGGTCATGTGACATTTTGTCAAAAAAGTTTGATCACATAGTTATCCCTGTATACTAAAAAATCAGACCTCTAGCTCTATTTCAAAGCCAAGAAGTAGATATGTGCATAATTAATGAGGCATAGTATGCTATGAATGTCAAAGGTCAAGGGCAACCCCAAAATTAAGGTTTTCATTTTGGTCCTAAACCTGTCTTTTTGGATTCTTAATAAGGCCAGAATGAGACATGGCTATAGCTTACCCTCACAAGTATAGGGAAAGTCAAAGGTTAAAGAAAAATCTGAAAAATAATGCTTTAAAAATCATCTTCTCAATTTTGGCAAGGCCTATGACCTTGACATTTGGCATGAAGGAGCATGGCTATTTTGTTTAAAAAGTGACTTGAGCAGAATTTTATGTATCCCTTTATATGCAAAGTAGGTCAGTTTTAGCCGGAAGGTCATGTGACTGATTGTTTTGGTAATGTGATCAAAAAATTACCTACTAAGAGTTTACCTTTGTGCAGAATTGGAAATCTCTGGGTGCAACGGTGTTTGCATGGCATGGGCATTTAGGAGGCAAGATCTGTAATTCTTTTACCACCATTTCCCTGTACATGGGTTCAATCAAAATACTGACAAAATGTATGGTGGTGAGAGAGTTAAAGCGGATCAGTGAGATATTTACTCGAGTAAGTTATGAGTGTATTCCACTAACAAAGGTTGGCATCAGTTACACTAGCTCTAGACGGAAGAACATTTAGACACAGAGACACATAATTCTGCTGATCAGTTTGATGTGCCTTAAAGGGAACTGATATTAGAGAAAGGTATCCTGTGCTAAGTTTATGACATTTGGAACTGTCCACCAATCAGTGATCTGGTTGCCATTTCATTATAGCATCTTTTTCAGCGAGTCCTTTGAATCATTGAATACCACAGAGTATCAGATAAGTTCCACGATTGCTGTCTATGACAATTCACAGAGTAGTCATCTACATTATTTACATGCATACTGGCAGGTCACTTGTATCGGAAATAGGAAAGACAGTTTATAGTCCCATAGATTATAGTATCTTGTGTATAATCAAATAGGGACTTTGTCCTGTTAGACCTGTCACCCCATCTGCAATTTAGTAAGTGAGAAGTATTTTGAGCCAAAATGTATGCGTATTTGCACCTCCATGGTGTGTTATTATGGGTTGAGTCAGTAAAAAAGATGTGCAGTATCTCTTTTTCAAAGGGTCTTCAAATATTCAAACCTTTGTTACAATGCAACATGGCACATCTAATGCCTCACTGGTTTTAGCAAACTTTACAAAATGATGACTTATTAAAAGTGACTAGTTCATAATACCTGGCTGATTACACTTTGAAATACATGAATAAATGGGATTAATGAGATGACTTACAGATATTCCTTATAATTATGATCTACTACCAGACCGTGATGGTTAAAGCAGGACCGACCTGTGTATCTTGATGCAAGTATTCTCATTTAGCATCGTGCAAGAGCGGCGACTGTGGTTGAAAACCCATTGCAAATGGGATTCTTTTATTTTTTCGTTTGGATCGAACTCTCAAGGCGCATAGTAGCCTACCAAAACATAAGTCAAAACTACCCAGCGAAATTCCAAACCTACTGTCCTGATATCTTGCAAACACTGCAATTTCTGTTCATGTGATTTCTTGTATATGTAAAGGACTAAAGTGAATTTTTTCTTTCTATTTTTTTACATATCCATATCTGCTATGATGCATGCCCCTTCCTGGATTGCTGTGAGTGCCTGTGCCTGGCCTGTATTGTGTAGAAGATCTGGAAAGAAGAGCAACAGAAGAACTGGAAACTTCATACAAGTTCAAGTAGCTTACGGTAAAGGTAGGTTAATGCTATTGTCTTGCAAACACTGCAATTTCTGTTATGTGATTTCTAATATATGTTGCATATATAGTGGGAGGACTGAAGTGAATTTTGTCTTTCTATTTTTTCATATCCATATCTGTTATGGTGCATGTTCCTTTCTGGATTGCTGTGAGTGCCTGTGATGCCCTGTATTGTGTAGAAGATCTGGAAAGAAGAAAACAGCAGAGGAACTGCAAACATCATGTAAGTTCAAGTAGCTGCTCAATGAAACAAAGAAATGCACACAAAGCTGTGCTTGTATTGTGGAGCATATTAGAAGCTTGTATCTACTTGGTAGATTACCATTATTGTTAGTAGCGTAAGGAATCTGTGCCTAGAATTTTCTCAACCCAATTGTTATTTGGAAATAATTCAATAAGAACAACTGGTTTCAGCCAACCAATTGACAAAAAGCTTCTAAGATGCTGCACATTACCCCAAGCTAGGGTCCATATGATAATGGAAAGTCCTTGCATTTTAACACCTTGAATAACCTTAAAAATGTCGAAGAAAGTGCTTAAAAATGAGGTAAAGTCTTGGAAAGTCCTGGAAAATTGAAAATTACCTATGTTTTCAAATATATAATTGTCATGGATAATACCATGAAAATGACATGTAATAACATAACAAAAAAGCATGAAAAAATCGTAAAACTGCTACTGCAGACACTTTAATTTAGACCGTAAAGAGTTCTTGATTTCTTAATGACTTTGAGTAGATGTCATTGCTTCTGAAATATGTAAATGAGATCAATAAATGAAGAATTTATCAAAACTGAGTTTAATCTCCAAAATTCCCTCCCCTGTACTTCAAAATTTGTAAAAATAATCTGAGTTGCAATTCTCAATTATTCAAGCCATACCAATTAGATTACCTCTATGTAAATAAATACATGAAGTGCTCAAAATCTTAAACTACTTGCTTTAGGTCTCTTAAAATTTGTACAAACCTTTCCTATTTTGTGATGCAGATTTAGGCTGTTCAAAATAAGCTGGTTGTATAACTAATATGCAAATGAGTAAAATACGGCTAGTTCTCAATCGGGTTCGAACACACAATATACGGCATCAGTCGCCTAGCGGAGAGGCCACAGAGAGAACCGCTCGGCTAAATCTCCACTCCCAAAAATTATGGTACAAATAGTAAAAATTCCCACCTCAGAAATTACTCTTCATTACTTAAACATTTTCTTAAAATAGTTCTCACAGCATTTGGACATGCATTTAAAATAATCCTTAGTATTCCAATAAGAGAAGAAAAGATGGACGTCCAATGCAGTTTACACTGTAGATGAACTAAGGAACAATGTGATTACCTAACTTACATATTACAAACCTTACTACCATCAATGTGTATGTGCTGTTTCAATGACAGAAGAAAAGATATCCTTAACAGTGCAGTATATGCCATCTAGATGGACTTGATGAACACTATGCCATTTAGATTCAACAACAGAAGAGTGATTAATGTTAATAAAATACCGGACAGCTTCTGTGCAAACAGATGTGTTGAAGTGGACGCTTTAAGACTTTGCAGACAACTTTGTACATGGATGTGTTGAATTGAATTGGACACTGCAAGACAAAGATTGTTTACCCATATACTTGATGGTTCAATTATATATTCCATTGGCTAACATCAGTCTCTCAGCCAGCACTGTGCAAGTGACAACCGAGAGGAATTTTAGGGAAAAAACTGCCAAAAATAAAGCCATCTGCCCGTATACCTGCCTGAGATGCTCCAGTAGCAGATAAAAGTGTTAAGCTGCTGTGCCTATGGAGAAATACTTTCATCTACTTTTACTGCAAATGACATGGACAGCTTTGTATGTTTTCACTGTGAGGGTGAAGACCAATTGGGAGAAGGAGAGCTGTGGAGGAAAGAAAGGCCCCTTAACTCATAAGCTATGTCAGAGATGCTGAAAAATGCAAACTTTAGTCTTCAAATTCAATTATGACTGAGCTAGTGTTTGCTCTCACTCTGATATTAAATTTCTAAATGCTCATGAAATGACAGAGATTACTGCTGTATTGTATATTGAAGCAATATGGTTAAAGGTTCGTGAAATCAACCTGTTCTGCTGACTAATATCTTCCAAGGGGCAATATTATTACACTTGCAACAGAATTGCAACAGAAAAGAACATGCAAGTGTTAATGTTTTTTGTATTTCTACGTGTGGTTTCTATCAGGATCATTTTGCTACACTTAGGCCATGCCCTCAGCCGGGTCATGGTCAGTGCATTGTTGTCACAACATTCCTCTTGTACATTGAATAACGGCCCCTTACCGTATAAATGCCCCATATCTTTCTGGTAACTCAAAGTAAGCCTCATGTGTGGTCAGTGCAACCCATGCGAGCCCTCTGTTTCTCACCAGTAGACTCCTGCTAGCACTATGTCTGTTGGAGACGAATTGCTGGACCCAATGTGACTGCAATGCAATGCTTAGATTTGGGGGGCATGTCCTGATTTAAATCCATATATTGTGGACTCCTACTGCGGGAAGATCATGCCCATGATGCCTATTTGGACATGTACAGTTTGAACTCATCCAAACCGTCTGTACCACAGTTACTTGTTGTTCAATACACAATGGCTGCTGTGTGGCATACGTAATGCATACCATGTACCACACAGCAATCACCATCATGTGTGGAACCACATTTAGTGACTGTCGACTGTATTAGTCCAGTCAATCTAAGCCAAAAAAGGGGTAAACCTAGGACTAATTGCAACAGAAATTATTTCTTCACCATGCATTTTGGAAAGGTCCTAGAAATAACATACTAAAAGTATAATAAAATCTAAGGGGTGCAACAGTGCCTAATTTGCATAAATGTAAAGGGGGCTCATGGGTATAAAATTGTCGCTGATAGACGGTTTCTACTGAAAATATGTGGCTAAACATGCTTTTGATCAGGGTTTTTTGGCTTATTTGCCTCCTTTTTGGTCTAGGCAATCTTGTTGAAAATATTTTGTCATCATACAAATATTCCTCATTTGCATAAATCCAATATGGCCGCCACAACACTTCACTTTTTTTAGTTTTTCTCGAATTAATAACTATTTTTAAGCTACTACTGACAGCAATAGAATAATTTTTTCACATTGTATTTTAGACAAGTCCTAGAATAACATACAAAACATACTAAAAGCCTAGTACAATCTAGAATTGTAAACAGTGCCTAATTTGCATAGATGTAAAAAGATTATGGGTACAAACTAAGTGCTGATAGAATGTTTCTGCTAAAAATAATTGGCTAAACATCATATGTTATGCAGGTTTTTGGCTTATTTGCCTTGTTTTTGGTTTAGGTAATGTTGATGGAAATATCTAGTCTTCATAGAAATATTCCTAATTTGCATAAATCCAATATGGCCGCCACAACCTTCACTTTTCTTTGTATTTTTCCAAATTAATAACTATTTTTATGCTACTTCTGACAGCAATAGAATTATTTATCCACTGTGTATTTCAGAGAAGCCCTACTATGACATACTAAAAGCCTCGTACAATCTAGAAATGTAAACAATGCCTAATTTGCATATATGTAAAAAGATTATGGGTACAAACTAAGTGCTAATAGAATGTTTCTGCTAAAAATAATTGGCTAAACATCATATGTTATGCAGGTTTTTGGCTTATTTGCCTTGTTTTTGGTTTAGGTAATGTTGATGGAAATATCTAGTCTTCATAGAAATATTCCTAATTTGCATAAATCCAATATGGCCGCCACAACCTTCACTTTTCTTTGTATTTTTCCAAATTAATAACTATTTTTATGCTACTTCTGACTGCAATAGAATTATTTATCCACTGTGTATTTCAGAGAAGCCCTACAATGACATACTAAAAGCCTCGTACAATCGAGAAATGTAAACAATGCCTAATTTGCATATATGTAAAAAGATTATGGTTACAAACTAGGTGCTAATAGCATGTTGCTACTAAAAATAATTGGCTAAACATGATATGTGCGGATTTTGGGCTTATTTGCCTTGTTTTTGGTTCAGGCAATGTTGATTAAAATATTTTGTCGTCATAGAAATATTCCTCATTTGCACAAATCCAATATGGCCGCCACAACACTTGGTTTTTCTTTGTATGTCCCTAATTAATAACTAGATAAGCTACTTCTGACTGCAATAGAATTAAATTTTCTTTGTGTATTTTAGAGAGGTCCTAAAATGACATACTAAAAGTCCAATACAAGCTAAGATTTATAACATTACCTTATTTGTATAGATATAAACGGATAATAGGAGCAATACATTCACTGATAAAAGAAATATGCATATTGAATTGAGAAAAATGCGACATTATGTCCAAGTATTGTATGCATTTATTTTAATTTTTGTCCAGGCAATATTTTTGAATACATTTTATCGTCCGAGAAATATTCCTAATTTGCCTAAATCAAGTATGGCTGCCACTGCATTTCACTTAAAAATTATATATTTAATCTACACAACAAGTAGTTTTTGTTTCCACTCTGTATTGAATGTATAGAATGGCAAACAAAATGACTGTTAAGAGGGGAGACAGTGCATAATTTGAATAAATATAAAACTTAGAAAAGGGAACAAAATCGTTGCTGTTAATAGATTTCTTAAAAATATATTCAGCAAATTGATATTTAATTCAAGCAATTTCATTATTTAATGTACTTTTTGTGTTTCTAGGCAATGCATAAAAAAATTTAAGATTCCTCATTTTACATAACTGCAATGTGCCCCTCCTACCACTTTACTTTTCCCTTTTTTGACCTATAGTATAAATGACTATATATAATGTTAAAAAACAACGGAGATCATTAGAACTAAATTTTAGTAGGGTCATGGAAGTTTAATATCGCAAGTTTAAAGGCCTGTGTTGGCACCAGATTTTGTCATCAGAAAATTTATCCACCAGATTACAATTTCAATGGAAAACAAAAGGCTCTTACACCTCAATCATTCTCTTACAGACTAGAACAAAGGCGATACCAGGGATCGCGAAAAGTGCATTTAACGAAGTTGTGCATAAGACAGCTAATTTACCCAAATGCTAAATGGGTCATAGATGCTATACAAACCTGGTGCTGATAATCTGTTTACGAAAGTGATTTAAGAGATAAGCTGACATTGTAATGACTATGTAACATCATTTTCTTGTTTTTAGTTCAGGGAATGCTTTCAAATATATCTTACAGCGATAAAAGAATTCTTATTTGCATTTGTCCAATAAGTCAACCATGTCACTTCCTTTTTCTAATTAGAACATGAATTATTTCTTCACCTTAAATACTTAAAAGGTCCAAGAATGGTATATTCAAAGCCTAATACAATCTACATTGTGCAAAGGACTAATTTTAAAAGATTTTATAGGAAATGCCTACACTGTACTAAATGTAATAATTGAAACTTGAAAGGTTTTACAATATCGTAAAGAGAGATTTGAAGTTTTTACTAACATTGCTAAATATATTTTACCTAATTTTGAGCGATTCCTCATGTGCATAAATCATATATGATGATCATTAAAATAATTGTCTTTAATTTTTCAAATTGACGTCAACTTATTTTAATTAATTATGTTATCAGTAAAATGAGAAGTTACATTAAGAGACACTACTTGTTTAAGTTATTTAATACTTTAAATTCTTCCTATCGAAAGATGTCCATTTTATAACTTGAATGAACATTTTGCTCAGTACAAAGAAATTGACATGGTTATTTATTTTCTGTGTATTTTAACTCATTTTAATGATTATATACTAATAGGGCCTACAGAATGAAAAGCCCTGTAAAATAAACAATGATTGATTCGTATAGTTCATTTCAATTATCTAGAGAATTTGCATAATGTCAATAACATTGGGAACTTACTGGAAGATTTGGATTTTCTTAATGCATAGCAAAATGCTTGGCCAAATAACCAACACTTTGTACTAAGGGAGGCTGAAGAAAATTTGTGTTTCAGCTCTATTTTCTTTTATTTTCACCCTTACCCGTATTACTAATATAGATTAAGTGTGGATAAAATGTAATTAAAGACCAGGTTGTGTGGTCACTGGTTAATCAGATATACTTTTGACTGTGTGCAACTTGCCTGTTCATGCCACATACAGAAATTTATGATAATAATGATAAATAAATTATAATGATCATGATGATATAGAGGTACAATTGTTATACTATACTGCCAATTATCATGAAATATGGATTAAGAAAGCTGTTCCTTTATCAGCTGAAAGACATTACAATAATCAAAGGACACTGCATTTCTCAAAATTTTGAAATTTCTTGAAGACAACAATTGAAAATTAATATAAAGTCATATAGTGGACTAAAGAGAGAGATTTCCTGTTAAATCTTACCGTACACAGCCATAGCATTTGAGGAAAAACTGAAAAAATCTGTTTACTGAATCATGATAATCTAAATCACTGGTAAAAGTAAACTAGATACTTTTCATAATGTTACATGGTCTAGCTGCTCTTTCAAATTTTCATGACCGTGAAACAAGAAAACCAAGATGTGAAGGAATTTGCATCACAGAAGCTGCCGTTAACGAGTTTATCAATTAGGATATCAAATTTTGACATCAAATTATCATCCTGTATTTTTAACCTTGTGGAAGTCTCACCTCAGATTGGCCAGACTCTCAATTCCTTGAGTGATCGATCTTATTGGTAATAATACAAAAGTCCAATAATCTGCAAATGGGAAGTCCATTACATAACAGCCTCATGAGTGATACTTGCACATCTAAGATCTGATATGATACGCAGTACAATTATATCATCTTATGCTTCACATCTTTTCATTGAGTTATCCTTCCCCATACTTATGGGTTCTACAATGAACTGCAGCAGCATGAATAACCTCGACAGAAAGCAAAATCTAGACTATCTGTTGTCAACGAAAGGATTCTGGCTGTAAACAAATGAACCACCTAGAGGAAGATGTAAACAGAGAGGAAGAGGAAGAAATTTTGATATCATAATGACCATCATAATAATTGTCATCACCACTACCATCATGGTGATTCAAATGATGTTCGTATTTATACTAATGATAGTTTAATAATGAGAAGGATGATTCACAGGCACAACTGTTAGGTGTGGTGAACCATTTATTAGTAACTGAATATTTCCATCGTCATTGAAGATAATGACCAAAAGCATAAAATATTCCTTCAAAAATTTTACGGCAATCGAACATGTTGTAGGAGAAAATGACTTAAAATGACAATTGATGTCAAAAACTTGATTTTTTATGAATAACCTTATCGTCGTAAAAGAAAGAAGAATATCCAAAGAAAGAATTCTGATTCCTTTTATTTAAACAGTGATTCTCTGAAACTCTTCTCTTTATTCATTGCATTTCTGAATAACCAGAAAATGTCAATGGAAGCTATTGTAGGCTTATTGTATACAGAAGACCGTTTGTGTCAATTATGCAAATTTAGCATTTTGCATTAAAATATGTAAATTATGCATGCAAATTAGGTCAACCTCTTTTGTTTTAGGTAATTCTTGCAAAACCTTAACAATTTCATAGGGAAAAAATTGTTTAAATATGAGCTTAAACATTCATTTTGTCTGAAATAGTGGAAAAACTGTGAATATATGCAAATTACTTAATTTGCATATTCTTTATTGTTCAAGACATTTAGAAAATAACTTATTGAACCTTACTAAATTGTGTTGCAATGAAAAAAGTCACTTGAATTCAGTTTACATGTCCAAAATGTGAGTATAGCAGTCATTTTAAAGGCGATATATAGCTAATTTGAATATATGCAAATTTAACCAATTTGCACCCCTTATATTTTTCTATACTTTTAATATGTCATTAGTGAGACCTTTCCAAAGGTCATGGTGAAGAAATAATTTCTGTTGCAATTAGTCCTAGGTTAAACCCTAAATTGACTGGACTATATGCCCTCTGACGGACTTTGCTTCTTGATTGCCTTGATTTCAAACCAGGAAGCATTACTTGCTTCAAGCAATCAGCAAAACTGGTAGATTTGGCTGGTGAAACTGAATTATTTGCGAATGTGACAAATCATTTTAATAGAATTTCTACATCCAAGTTTTTATTGCATTTTATGTGTGGTGAGCATCAGTGTAAACATATAGTATGATACTAATTATGAAAACCCTAGAAGTTACTCAACATATGGGAAGCTTCAAAGGCATAGAATACTTCCCCATTAAAAGGTACATGTACAGTGTCGGGCAAACATTAGAAAGGCTAATAAAGTTGACTTGATAGGGTTTGGGGATATGACCACATTGCATTTTCCCTTTGCCATATTTAAAAATAGCCTGCACTGCTGCAGTAAACAATAACAGAAATGTTCATAACTGTTCCATAGGCCCTGAAGGATATCTGTGTTATTTTGCAACATGGGTTTTCACGAGACCTTTATACTGAATTGTGAATGGTAACTCAGGGAACCCTGAATTACCAGGGAAAACTCAGTGGCTATGTTTAAAAACTGCATGCCAAGATTGGCTTTGATCACATTCTGTAAAGCTTGTTTACACTTCTAAAATATATATCACTTTGTAAAGATAGGGGAAAGGAGGGTTAAAGAAAAAAAACCTCACCAAAATACTGTGTAAAACTCTACAAGGAATTTTCATTCTTATGTTGTTTTCAATAGCCAACATGGTGTTTTAAAAAAAAAAAACTCCCCAAACACTACATGTAAAATTCTACACTCAATTTTCATTCTCATGTTGTTATAAATAGCCAACATGATCTTAAAAAAACAAACAAACAAAAAAAAAACGAAAAAAAAACCTCCCCAAATACTGTGTAAAACTCTACAAGTAATTTTCATTCTTATTTTGCTTTCTATAGCCAACATGGTGTTTAAAAAAATGCCCCAAATACTGTGTAAAACTCTACATGCAATTTTCATTTTTATGTTGTTTTCAATATAAATAGCCAACATGGTGTTAAAAAAAAAAACTCTCCAAATACTGCGTAAAACTCTACAAGCAAATTTCATTCTTATGTTGTTTTCAATAGCCAACATGGTGTTAAAAAAAAAAACCTCGCCAATACTGCTTAAAAGTCCACGAGCAGTTTTCATACTTATGTTGTTTTTAATAGCCAACATGGTGTTGTCAACAAGTCACAATTATAGTGCATCAAGCTACTTCATAGTCTGAACTTGGTCAGTAGCCCTGAGTTTATTTGTGAATAATATGATTGCCTCAAAGGTCATATCCATCGCAATGAACAATTGCATTTAGTGAATATTTATTTGTATGAATGTGTGTGTTTGTGTGTCTGTGTGTCTGTGTGTCTGTGTGTTGGGAGTTTGTGTAATTTGCAATTTCAGTAGAAGTAAAGCTCAAGCCAATTTTCATTGGTTAAAAAGTCCTTTTTGTCGCTGAGTAATGACAATGTTATTTGTCATAATGAATTGATTTATTACTTGGTGTTTCATGTGAAGATAGAAACACACAGAGACATAATATGGCTATCTGTTTGATGTGTCTCTAAGGGAACTTATATGTGTGTGTCAAAAAGAACTGATATGTGTGAAATTGAGACACATTAAATAAGTATAGGGGTATGACTTTATGAATAGGCTCTTGATATTTATATTTAAAATATAATTTAATTCTTTTATCACCATTTCCTTGTACACAGGTCCAATGGACCTCTGAAAGCAATGAGTATATACTAATGTATGATGGTAAGAGAGTTAAAACCGATCAGTGAAGACATTGGCTCTAATGACAGCTATTCAGCAATGTATCCCACTAATATGATTAGAGGTGTATGACTTTATGGATAGTCTGTTGATGTGTATGAACTTCAACATTTCAGGCATAATAGGTCTGAAACTAAATTTTAAATCTTCAATGCTACTTTCATACTTTTTACTTTTTATTTCTTTGTAATTTTATTACTCAAAGTCAATGCATCCATGAATGGATTTTCATATATTGAAAAAAGACATGCAAATACAGAATAAAAATAAATAAATAAATAAATAAATAAATATAGCTGCAAAGCAACAATGGGTTTTGACACAATTCACTGCACAGGGGGAATATGACAAATAAATATGCACATAGCGTAATGAGCTATAGGTATATTGTGAAATTGAGGTCAAAGGTCATCCCTGTGACCTGACGTTTTGTCAAATTTTCTGTGGATGTTATTCCAATGTACCAAAATTCAGCCCAATAGGTCTATTGGCTAGCTCAGAATCAGACATGCATAATTAATGAGGTACAGGATGTGGCATCATAAGGTCTCCCATCATACCAAATGGAAAGTGTGTAACCCTTGTGGTTACCGAGTTATGAATGTATATTTGAGGTCAAAAGTAATCAATGTCAAGTGACTTTTTGTCAAAAAATTGTATGGCATAGTTAACCTCTAATACCAAAAATCAGACTTCTAGGTCTATTGACTAGCCCTGAATTAAATTTGCATTGTTAATGAGGTACTAGAAAGCGCCTGGTCATGTGACATTTTGTCAAAAAAGTTTGATCCCATAGTTATCCCTGTATACAAAAAAATCAGACCTCTAGCTCTATTTCAAAGCCAAGAAGTAGATATGTGCATAATTAATGAGGCATAGTATGCTATGAATGTCAAAGGTCAAGGGCAACCCCAAAATTAAGGTTTCCATTTTGGTCCTAAACCTGTCTTTTTGGATTCTTAATAAGGCCAGAATGAGATATGGCTATAGCTTACCCGCACAGGTATAGGGAAAGTCAAAGGTTAAAGAAAAATCTGAAAAATAATGCTTTAAAAATCATCTTCTCAATTTTGGCAAGGCCTATGACCTTGACATTTGGCATGAAGGAGCATGGCTATTTTGTTTAAAAAGTGACTTGAGCAGAATTTTATGTATCCCTTTATATGCAAAGTAGGTCAGTTTTAGAGTTTAAATTCAAAATAGCCGGAAGGTCATGTGACTGATTGTTTTGGTAATGTGATCAAAAAATTACCTACTAAGAGTTTTACCTTTGTGCAGAATTGGAAATCTCTGGGTGCAACGGTGTTTGCATGGCATGGGCATTTAGGAGGCAAGATCTGTAATTCTTTTACCACCATTTCCCTGTACATGCGTTCAATCAAAATACTGACAAAATGTATGGTGGTGAGAGAGTTAAAGCGGATCAGTGAGATATCGACTCCAGTAAGTTATGAGTGTATTCCACTAACAAAGGTTGGCATCAGTTACACTAGCTCTAGACGGAAGAACATTTAGACACAGAGACACATAATTCTGCTGATCAGTTTGATGTGCCTTAAAGGGAACTGATATTAGAGAAAGGTATCCTGTGCTAAGTTTATGACATTTGGAACTGTCCACCAATCAGTGATCTGGTTGCCATTTCATTATAGCATCTTTTTCAGCGAGTCCTTTGAATCATTGAATACCACAGAGTATCAGATAAGTTCCACGATTGCTGTCTATGACAATTCACAGAGTAGTCATCTACATTATGTACATGCATACTGGCAGGTCGACACTAAGACTTATTGGAAATAGGAAAGACAGTTTATAGTCCCATAGATTATAGTATCTTGTGTATAATCAAATAGGGACTTTGTCCTGTTAGACCTGTCACCCCATCTGCAATTTAGTAAGTGAGAAGTATTTTGAGCCAAAATGTATGCGTATTTGCACCTCCATGGTGTGTTATTATGGGTTGAGTCAGTAAAAAAGATGTGCAGTATCTCTTTTTCAAAGGGTCTTCAAATATTCAAACCTTTGTTACAATGCAACATGGCACATCTAATGCCTCACTGGTTTTAGCAAACTTTTCAAAATGATGACTGATTAAAAGTGACTAGTTCATAATACCTGGCTGATTACACTTTGAAATACATGAATAAATGGGATTAATGAGATGACTTACAGATATTCCTTATGATTATGATCTACTACCAGACCCTGATGCTTAAAGCAGGACCCACCTGTGTATCTTGATGCAAGTATATATTCTCATTTAGCATTGTGCAAGAATGGCAACTGTGGTTGAAAACCCATTGCAAATGGGATTCTTTTATTTTTTCGTTTGGATCGAACTCTCAAGGCGCATAGTAGCCTACCAAAACATAAGTCAAAACTACCCAGCGAAATTCCAAAACCTACTGTCCTGATATCTTGCAAACACTGCAATTTCTGTTCATGTGATTTCTTGTATATGTAAAGGACTAAAGTGAATTTTGTCTTTCTATTTTTTTACATATCCATATCTGCTATGGTGCATGCCCCTTCCTGGATTGCTGTGAGTGCCTGTGCCTGGCCTGTACTGTGTAGAAGATCTGGAAAGAAGAGCAACAGAAGAACTGGAAACTTCATACAAGTTCAAGTAGCTTACGGTAAAGGTAGGTTAATGCTATTGTCTTGCAAACTCTGCAATTTCTGTTTATGTGATTTCTAATATATGTTGCATATATAGTGGGAGGACTGAAGTAAATTTTGTCTTTCTATTTTTTTCATATCCATATCTGTTATGGTGCATGTTCCTTTCTGAATTGCTGTGAGTGCCTGTGATGCCCTGTAGTGTGTAGAAGATCTGGAAAGAAGAAAACAGCAGAGGAACTGCAAACATCAAGTAAGTTCAAGTAGCTGCTCAATGAAACAAAGAAATGCACACAAAGCTGTGCTTGTATTGTGGAGCATATTAGAAGGTTTTATCTACTTGGCAGAGTGCCATTATTGTTAGTAGCGTAAGGAATCTGTGCCTAGAATTTCTCAACCCAATTGTTATTTGGAAATAATTCAATAAGAACAACTGGTTTCAGCCAACCAATTGACAAAAGCTTCTAAGATGCTGCACATTACCCCAAGCTAGGGTCCATATGATAATGGAAAGTCCTTGCATTTTAACACCTTGAATAACCTTAAAAATGTCGAAGAAAGTGCTTAAAAATGAGGTAAAGTCTTGGAAAGTCCTGGAAAATTGAAAAATTACCTATGTTTTCAAATATATAATTGTCATGGATAATACCATGAAAATGACATGTAAAATAACGTAAAAACATGAAAAAATCGTAAAACTGCTACTGCAGACACTTTAATTTAGACCGTAAAGAGTTCTTGATTTCTTAATGACTTTGAGTAGATGTCATTGCTTCTGAAATATGTAAATGAGATCAATAAATGAAGAATTGATCAAAACTCAGTTTAATCTCCAAAATTCCCTCCCCTGTACTTCAAAATTTGTAAAAATAATCTGAGTTGCAATTCTAAATTATTCAAGCCATACCAATTAGATTACCTCTATGTAAATAAATACATGAAGTGCTCAAAATCTTAAACTACTTGCTTTAGGTCTCTTAAAATTTGTACAAACCTTTCCTATTTTGTGATGCAGATTTAGGCTGTTCAAAATAAGCTGGTTGTATAACTAATATGCAAATGAGTAAAATACGGCTAGTTCTCAATCGGGTTCGAACACACAATATACGGCATCAGTCGCCTAGCGGAGAGGCCACAGAGAGAACCGCTCGGCTAAATCTCCACTCCCAAAAATTATGGTACAAATAGTAAAAATTCCCACCTCAGAAATTACTCTTCATTACTTAAACATTTTCTTAAAATAGTTCTCACAGCATTTGGACATGCATTTATTCAAGTGTAAGTTAAAATAATCCAAAACAAATTAATTCAGTAAGTAATAATGCAAAATAAATAATCAGAACTTAACAATAGATTACATTCTAAACTCAGCAATATTCCTTGTGTGACATCATTAATGGCGTCAGATGTTCCCAATGGATAATTTGTGTGAAGGTAGTTGATGAACTATATGTAAATAAGTAAACCAGAAGGTGGAATATTACAACCTGAAGCCCAACTCACATTTCTGTTTGAATGTTGTAATTGTTAAACTCTCTAAATCATGTAGAGACCAAAGGAAAAGTTTTCCAACGTGATATTTGTGGTATTTTTACAAGTTGCTATAACTGGAATATACATCCTTACTAGTTGTGTGTTTGTAACCCTGGTACAGCTAAAGAACAGTTTGCTTGACAAAATACCAGTGTTTTTGCTAAGGCGCTGGAATGTTGATAAATGATTTGGGAAACCCAGTACATTCCTGCTATCCCTAAATCCAATTGCATTGATATACCAACGGGAATCCCTGTAAAATGACTTGGGAACCCTGGTAACATTTACTTGGATACCAGCCTTAACAAAAATACTGACTCATTACAGTATAAATATACACCGAGTGTGAGAAAAACAGTATTGGAGCTGTTACTTGTTACTCTATAGCATGTTTGTTACTCACAGTTGAACAGAAAGTCACATAGGACAGTGCAAAATTTAAACCATTAGAAGGAGCAATGAGACACTTCAAAGTGAACTAGTATTTTGGTTTACCTCCCTATGGAAAACGCTGCTGAAAGAACCACGTAGAAGACTGATTTCTTCAACCATCCTAGACATTTCCGTGTATTGAAGACCTGTGACCAAATTCTAATTTTGCCCCCTTTTCTTTGTCAGGGTGTGTGGTTTCATGGCAACGCCGGACTTAGGACAAGACTAATTGGTGTTATCAGAAGATGCGTTGCACAACTTATGGTAAAGTGCTTGTATGAATTGTATGAAAGGCTTGTACAAGAGGCTTGTATGAGTGACTTGTTACAATGGAGAAATGTGGAAAAATAAAATGTTACTTCTCAAAAAAGGGGGTTGTATGTGTCATTCTTCCATGGTATAACCACTGTCCGTCTTGTTTATTTGCACGGATAGGGTACATGTGTTAGAGGTTTCCTGACCCCAAAGGTAAGTGGTGTTCATGGTGAGCAATGGCCATATCATTTATACAGTAATTGGTGAGTACTTTCTAGTTATTTGTTAAACCACTAATCAGCAGGTGTGTAGTACTGATAGGGCCAAACCATTCTTAGTTAAAAGGGGTATGTGTTACTAATCTTGGCTTAACCATTAGTTTATAAGGCGGATATGGCATAAAATCATTTTACTTAACCACTGACAATATGTGTGTACTGATAGGGCTAAACTGTTTTAAAATGTTAGGACTAGTACTTCCCAGATATATACTAATAGGGCTGAACCATTCATAGATGTAAGGGGTGTTCAGTGTAATACCACATAAAGTATAGGTGTGTCAAGAATATTTTGCTAACCGTTAATCAGCAGGTGTGTAGTACTGATGGGGCCAAACCATTCTCAGTTAAAGGGGGAACAATTTCATTAGGCTTAATTACTTAAAATAGGAGTGTACCGATAGGGTTGAACCATTCTTAGTTTTAAGGGGAATATGGTATGAAATCTTTTGGCTTTAAATGCAGTGGTTGTCGAGCTGCACAGGCGCGACTTTTTTGTTGACAAACAAATTTATAAACCTATCTTCTCAACTTCATGAGATGGAAGCCATCCCTCACTATGTAAACCCCCTGGTATGACTTGAGATCATGCTACAGTAAAACATTAAGATTCTGGTAGGCTATGAACATTGAGACAATACACTCGGCACATGATGTTGCCGAGTTTACGGCACGCAGTCACGGTGAACAAAAGGGCTTTGTTCATGCGCATGTGCGGTCACGTTGGTTGTACACAAGGCTATCTACAGTACAGCAATATAACATCAGTTAAATGATTAAATTTGAATATATTTAGGCCAGCAATAAGCGCAATGCCTCACACTAAAGTTACACACAAGACCATGATGGACCAGCCAGAGCAGGACACGGGAGATGCTGTTGCATTGATGTTAGGACGGTCACCGCGTTGACGAACACGGATACAAGAAAATCCGGGCCCACAACGTACTGGCCGTGATCCACTGTTGATCACCATTGCAAACTTCTAGTAATACGTGTCAAGAAATGTAGTCACATGACAGAATAAAATAGACAAAACGAGCAGGTTTTTACGCGGTGTTTGACAGAAAATCACATGGCTATGCATTATCGAGAGATCCGGTGACAACAACGGTCATCACAATGACGTAGTGTAGACCTACCAGTGCTACGCAAACTTTGTTATTGTACCTCATGATTGCTGGGCAGGTCTGAATCCTCATTGAAATGAGATAAGCCACAAAAAGACCTATGAAAGGTCCTTTGCTTGACTGGATACCTGTACTCTGAATTTTCGTTTGCACCATACCAGGGGGGCAAACTTCGTAGTTGAGTCAAATTTTCGATAGCTGAGACGCGCACACTATATACCCGGTTCTCTTGACATTAAACAGGAACATGCGCTGCACGACAACCACTGCTTATTAACCACTTACAATATGTGTGTACTGATAGGTCCAATTTCCCATTTTAACATGTTAGGGGTACACTCAGAGTGTATACTAAAAGGCCTTAACCATTCGTAGATGTGTGTTCAGTGTAATACATAAAGTGTAGGTGTACAAGTATATTTTGCTTATCAACAGATACCGGTATAGGGCTAAACTATTCTTAGTAACAAGGGTGTATAGTGCCATTTGGTTATATAAAGTGTAGGAGTAGCAACATATTTTGCTAAACAGTAAATCAGCAGGTATGATATAGGGCTAAACCATCTTTAGTTTAAAAAGGGTGTAAATGCCATTTGGCTAAACCACTTAAAATAGGTGTGTACTAATAGGGTGAACCATTCTTATATGTAAGGGGCGTTCCCTGTAATATATAAAGTGTAGGTATACTAGTATATTTTGCTAATCAGCAGGTATGGCATAGGGCTAAACCATTCTTAGTTAAAAGGGGTGTACAATGCCATTTGGCTAAACCACTTAAAGTAGGTGTGTACTGATAGGGCTGAACCATTCTTGTATGTAAGGGATGATAGGTATAAAACATAGTGTGGGTATGGTAAAGGGCTAAACTATTCTTAGTTCCAAGGGGTGTACAATGCCATTTGGCTATATAATGTGTAGGTATACCAACATATTTTGCTAAACAGCAAATCAGCAGGTATGATATAGGGCTAAACTATTCTTAGTTAAAAGGGTTGTACGATGCCGTTTGGCTAAACCACTTAAAATAGGTGTGTACTGATAGGGCTAAACTATTAGATGTAAGGGGTGTTAAGTGTAATATATAAAGTGTAGGTGTACAAGTATATTTTGCTAATCAGCAGGTATAGTAAATGGCTAAACCATTCTTAGATAAAAGCGATATACAATGAGATTTGGCGAAAAACACGTAAAATAGTGAGTGCTTATGGGGCTGAACCATTTTTGTATGTAAGGGGTGATCAGTGCAATAAAGTGTAGGTGCACTAGTTTACTTTACTGATCAGCATGTTATGGTAAAGGGCTAAACCATTCTTAGTTTCAAGGGTTGTACAATGCCATTTGGCTAAACCACTTAAAAAAGGTGTGTACTGATAGGGCTGAACCATTCTTGTATGTAAGGGGTGATAGGTATAATACATAGTGCTGAAACATTCTTATTTAAAGGGGTGTACAATGTCACTTGGCTAAACCACTTAAAGTAGGTGTGTACTGATAGGGCTGAACCATTCTTGTATGTAAGGGATGATAGGTATAAAACATAGTGTGGGTATGGTAAAGGGCTAAACTATTCTTAGTTCCAAGGGATGTACAATGCCATTTATATGATATAGGGCTAAGCCATTCTTAATTAAAGGGGTTGTAAAATGCCATTTGGCTAAACCACTTAAAATAGGTGTGTACTAATGGGCTAAACTATTCTTAGATGTAAGGGGTGATTAGTGTAATACATTAAGTGTAGGTGGACTTGTAGTTTTTGCTAAACTGCTAATCAGCAATGTGGTATAGGGCTAAACCATGATAAGTTAAAAGGGTGTACAATGCCATTTTGCTGAACCACTTAAAATAGTGTGTACTGATAGGATGAACCATTCTTATATTTGAGGGGCATTCCTTGTAATACATAAAGTATAGGTATACTAGTATATTTTGCTAATCAGCAGTTATGGTGTTGGGCAAAACCATTCTTAATTAAAAGGCATCTACAATGCCATTTGGCTAAACCATTTAAAATAGGTGTGTACTGATAGGGCTTAAAGGCAGAGCCTCCCTTTAAAAGGGCGCCAACTTATGGCGGCGTTCATTGTGTAAGTGGACACCAAGCAGGTAACATTAGGGCACACGCTCCAGAAAATGCCACTTTTAGTTTTTTTCCGACCTCAAAAACGCAGACAGACTGCAAGCGGTCAGCACGAAGCTGCTGCCGATCGAACCCTGTGGTTATATTCATATTCTAACATGACTGGAAGGCGTTTTTTAAGGAAATTCAAGTGTGGTGCTGGGGAAGATATGACCGTTGGCAATTGAACCGACCGTCAAGCAAACTGTTATATAAGCTCTGTTTGCAGGATTAGCAAAAGGTGACAAAAGATTGAAATCAGTTTGTGTAATTAATGTTATAGAAATCAAACGTCGTACTTGCCATGTGTTTGACGGGGAGGAGAAACTCCACTAATGCGAGAACCAGGGATTGAAAAGTGCGGCTTTAACTATTAGATGTAAGGGGTATTCAGTGTAATACATAAAGTGTAGGTGTACTAGTAGCTTTTGCTGAACAGCTAAACTTATATTAGATATAAGAGGTGTTCAGTTTCATACATAAGATATAGGTGTTACTGGTCGTTTTTGCTCGATGACTTATCAGCAGGTATTGTATAGGGCTAAACCATGATTAGTTAAAAGGGGTGTACAATGCCATTTGGCTGAACCACTTAAAATAGGTGTGTACTAATAGGATGAACCATTCTTATATTTGAGGGGCATTCCTTGTAATACATAAAATATAGTATACTAGTATATTTTGATAATCAGCAGTTATGGTATAGGGCTAAACCATTCTTAATTAAAAGGCATATAGAATACGGCGGAACCATTCTTATATGTAAGAGGTGTTCAATGTACTACATAAAGTGTAGGTGAACTAGTATACTTTGCTAATCAGCAGCTATGGTATAGGGCTAAACTATCTCAGTTAAACGGGATATAATATGCGATTTGGCTTAACCATTTAAATTAGGTGTGTACTGATAGGGCTGACCAATTTTATATGTAAGGGGCGTTCTTTTTAATACATAAAGTGTAGGTGTACAAATATATTTTGCCAATCAGCAGATATGGTATAAGGGCCAAACCATTCTTAGTTAAAAGGGTGACCAATGCAATTTAGTTAAACCACTTTAAATAGGTGTATACTGATAGAGTGAATCATATGTAAGAGGTGTTCAGTGTAATATATAGTGTAGGTGTACCAGTATACTTTGCTCATCATCAGGTATGGTATTAGGCTAAACCATTCTCCGTTGAATAGAATATACAATGCGATTTGGCTAAACCACTTAAATTAGTTGTGAACTGATAGGGTTCAACCGTTCTTATATGGAAGGGTGTCCATTGTAATACATTAAGTGTAGGTGTACTAATATATTTTGCAAGTCAGCATGTATGTATAGGGCTAATCCTTTTTAACGTAAGGGGTGTCAATTGCATTTTTTGTAACAACTTAAAATAGGTGTATTCTTATAGGGATGAACCAATCTCAGATGTAAGTGGTGTTCAGTATAATATATAAAGTGTAGGTGTACCAATATAACGTGCTAGTCAGCGGGTATGATATAGGGCAAAACCATTCTTAGTTAAAAGGGGTGACAATGCTATTTGGTTACACCACTTAAATAGGTGTGTACTGATAGGGCTGAACTTGTGGGGTACATACTTGGGATAGGTTCGGTTAGAGAGAGACAGAATAGACCGGAGACAGCTTTGTATTGTGTCTTAGTATGACCAAGTTCAAATCTTAACCTTATTACTATCACAGGTCCATATATACAGTGTAGTATGAATAATCATTAGAATCAATAAAGACACGACTAACTAATGACACGCCCAATGCATAATCTACATAATTAGTAAAGGAAAGGGTGGGCGGAGCTACACCATACACGTTATTCCCAACATCCTCCCGCCAGCAAGATAAAGAGTTTCAAAATCTTACACAACTGAATTCAAAAATGCAAAAAACAACACGAAATAAATCTCAAGAGTAAAGTGTCTATGATAAGCGTAAGATTGGAAAGAATAATCTGAAAGATCGTTGGCGGTTGATGTCTAATCATGCTTGATAAGAAAATACGCCTGGTATGGATTAAATCACAATCTGCTTCTGTTTGTGGCGCGTGATACAAACTTCAAAGAGAACTCTAATGCAAATCCTTATATAAACTATACTTAATTAAATCCTTCTTACAGTACAGGTTCGTTATAAGCTTTAACAGAAAGAAACTACAAATAAGATGACGGAAATACTTTGTGTAAACGTTACATTAATCTCTAATTCAAAAAATAACTGTAAGTTACAATCTAACGGATGTTCATAGCGAACGTCATAATGAAATCACAACTGAAATAAGTTCAAAGTTACAAATATCACAAACTAAAGTAAAACTCTAAAACTACAAAGCAGTCACTGAAGATAGTGAATGCGAGTCTGAAACAAAAACTTACTAATACAGAATTGATGACATTTCCTTTAGTCGTTGACGGGCTTTCATAGCCGCTTCACGAACTGGTCGTGAACTAATCACGCTACTATTTGTAGTATGTGCACCTTTGTCAGTGTCGGCGCACGTTTCATTATTTTCAACTTCTGAATTAACTTCTAATGGATACAATTTTGTGATAGGTCTACTAGTTTTGCCGGTACGCGTTCTGATGTAAGCGGAACGCACTAAACCATCATTTCCTGTGTTAAGTTTTTCAACAATGGCAAGAGACCACCTTATCCGTGGGACAGATTTGTCTTCCACTAGAACAACATCACCCTCCCTTATCTGATTCTGATTGGCTCCCTTCCCTGAAAGTCGATCTCTTTCACGCAATGTGTTGAGGTAGTCTTGAGACCATCTTTTCCAGAAATGAGTGTGAATTTTGCCTAAATACTCTGTTCTCCTCTGGAGACGTTCTTGGCTACCAAATGTTGGGTCATTTAGCTCATCTTCATCGATTGAGTAATATGGCAAAGTTGTGATAAGACGACCATGCAACAAGTGTGAAGGGGTCAAGGGTGAAAGATCGTGGAATCGGTGGAAAGATAAGTCAGTGGACGATCGTTCAACGTAGCTTCAATTTCAGCAAGAACTGTCTGTAACTCATCGACTGATACGAACGATCGACCGAGAACTTTTTTGAGGGCAGTTTAGTCAAGCCGATAAGTCGTTCCCAAAAGCCACCAAACCACGGCGCACGTTTTGGAATGAAAGTCCATTCCACGCGACAGTTTGCAAAGCAGCTCCGTACTGGCACCGATTTCATCATGTTTTCTATTTCCGTCGCGGCTGATAGATATGTGGATCCGTTATCCGACATAATTTTGCGCGGCAGGGAGCGTCTGGCGGCGAACCCCTGAAGGCTCGTAAAAATGTCTCGCTACTGAGGTTTGCGACCAATTCTAAGTGTACGGCTCGAGTAACGGCACAAGTGAATAAACAAATGTACGCTTTTTGCTCAGACTTTCCTACTGAGACATACACTGCACCCGTAAAATCCACGCCAGTAACAGTAAAGGGTGGAGCATCAGTCAATCTACAACTTTGTAGGGGTGCGGGGATTGTTTTCTGTAGGATTTGCCGCACACTATTCGACAGACAACGCATCTTCTCAATATTGATTTTACAAACGGTCGAATTTGTGGAATCCAAATCTCTGCCGAATGTGTGTGATTGTTGTCTGTGATCCGGAGTGTTTTATTTGCCAATGAGCGGCGATCACTATCAATTTTGTGAAGTGATTTTCTCGGGGAAGGAGAAGCGGAAATTTAGTTTCCCAACTTAACGGCGCGTTGTGAAGCCTACCACCAACACGAACGAAGCCTTCTTTGTCAATAAACAAGCGAAGTTGGTGGGCTAATGGGCCAGCTGATTTCTGTTTATCGTTAAGCGCCTTAATTTCTGTGGAATAAGCGCGCTTTTGAGTATCACGGATCCATAAACTTTCAGCGGCGTTGATTTCTTGTGCGGTCAAGGGATCAAGTTTACGGTCCTTTTCCTCGCTCTTCAGATTGTTCACAAATCGTAGAACATAAGCACTTACGCGTAATAGTCTAGTCAAGGAGCTATAGTCGGTAGAATCTATGATTTCGGAGATACCGACATGAGTAGCAACAGGTTGTTCACGCGTACCTTTGCAAGCTTCTGCTGCGTTAATTTCATCGGTGACGTGTAACACGTGACTATCAAAGACTTCGCAAACTGGCCAATCTCCCAATTTTAGCCATTGTGGTCCATGCCACCATAGCGTGCTTTCAGCCAGTTGTGACGTCAGAATGCCGCGAGACAATAGATCGGCTGGATTATCAGTTGTAGGACAGTATTTGTACTCACCAATGAGTTCATTGGCCTTGATTTCAGTAATTCGATTGCTAACGAAACATGGCAACTTCTTATTGTTTTGCAACCAGTATAGGACGGCCTGACTATCAGACCACAAATAACACTTGTCAATACTAATTTGTTCGTTGAGACTGGAGTGAACAAATTTCAGAAGACGAGATCCTAGCAAAACTCCCATGAGTTCTGCGCGTGGGATTGTCAAAGGTTTGACTGGAGTCACTCTACTTTGGAAAGTACAAGGGCAGTTTCGCGCGTCTGCGGATTGCGTAAATAAACTGCTGCGCCGTAGGCCTTCTTGCTAGCGTCAGAAAACGCATGTAATTCAAATTTGCTTTCATTGGTATCTGAGTTGAATGGGTAACGTGGGATTTGTATTTCGGAAACTGTTTGTAATTCGTGGCATATCTTAACCCATTCGTTTCGAAGATCGCTCTGTAGCGGTTCGTCCCACTGAAGTTGTGCTTTCCACAATTTCTGGACGAAAATCTTAGCGTTGATATGTACGGGAGTAATGAAACCGAGAGGATCGTACAAACTTGCAGTTGCTCTAACAATTTCTCGTTTCGTAACAAGTGGTTCGCTTTCTGTTGCTTTGTCTAATTCTTTATCTGGGTAGCGAAGTAAATCTGAATCTGTATCCCAGCGTAAACCAAGTACATTTGCGATGCTATCTGAACACGGAATATTTGCCTTTGCAACAATTTCTTTCAACTCTGCGCAGTTAGTAGCCCACTCGCGAAGATTAAAGCCGCTTGATTTCATGAGATTAATTGCCTCGGTATGATAATCTATGAGTTTCTGTTCAGAGTCGCGTCCACTCAAAACATTATCAACATAGATATTTTTGCTTAGATCTACGGCAGTTTCAGATCCATCATTTTCTAAGTGAAACTTGACGGTTGCGTTCAAAATGAACGGCGAACATGCGGCACCAAACAACACGACTTTAAAGCGGTAAATACAAAATGGACTGTTTGGATCGTCAGGGTCCGATAACCACATGAATTTTGTGAAATCACGATCGGACTCCTCTAGGCCTACTTGTAAGAATGCCTTCTCAATATCTGCGGAAACGCCAAATTTGTGCATGTGGAAACGGAGCATAATCGAAGCAAGATCATTTAGTAGCGATGGCCTGTGTCTAAGCAGTCGTTTAAACTGGGGTTGTTTCCGACCTTGCAGCTACAGTCGTAGACTATTCTGATAGGCGTTGTATCGGAATTTTTCTTCACGGATGATGAGGTAAATAATGGCCTGAACTTACATCATCATTAGTAACTATCTCTATGAAACCGCGTTCCAACTGATTTGTGATTAGTTTGTCGTACACTTGTCTAATCTCCGTGTTAATCTTTGTACCATCGCACGGGTTCGTTTTTCGCAAACATTTCTATTTGTCGGCAATGCGGGGTGGTCTTGGCGCCAGGGAAGTTTAGCAACGTATCGGTTGTGTTCAGAGCGGAGTTTGTTTTTGGTATAACTGTCATAAGTAACTTCCTGTTGACTAACATGGTCGTCAGTAATGCCAATACTCTCAACATTCCAGAAGTTTTGAAGCAAGCTATTTTCCCCAGAAGTATGTGTGGCAACATGCATCACAGTAGAGGTGGGGAGGGAACTGGAATTTGGATGTGACAAGGGCCCAGACAACAAATAACCCAATTTAGAAGACACAGCAGTGGGTCCCTGTCCACGGATAACGTGATCACCAACAAATGAATAATAGAAATCTGCTCCTACCAAAATTGAAACTTCGAAATCATACGCATCAGATACAGGGTGTGCTAATTCCAACTCTCGCAATATGATAATCTGACAATACTAGCACTAGACTTCAAATGGTTCTAAGTGGTGTAGTTATCTGAGGTACAATTAAAGCACGTATATTAACATTACAACCATTAGGTATAATTACCGTAATTTCTGCAATCTTCATTGATCGTAAACCAGTGGATTTCGCTCCAAGTGTGGAGACGTTTATGAGTTCAGAGTCACAGTTATTAAAGTCTATACCGATTGCTCTGGCGGTACGTTCAGTGATGAAACTTCTCTGCGATCTGTCGTCGAAGAGCAGCGTTGCCGATTCAGACATCGTTGATCCTCTAGCCTTGATGTCTGCGATGGCGGTCTTCAGTAGCACGATGAATTTCGGCTGACATCGGACGATACCAAGGTACGAACGTCATCCCTCGTTGCGGCTGGGTGTTTTGGTGTCTCTCCGGTGCATATTGCTGTGTGGTGTTTGCGCTTGCAGACCTGACACTTGAATTTCGATTTGCAGTCTGAAACACGATGAGTACCACTAAGGCAGTTGAAGCACAGTTTGTCTCGTTTGACGATTTCTAGTCGTCTTGTCTTGTCGGTGACAACCGTGCAATCTGTAGGTTTATGCCCTGTCTTCTTACAAAACGCACAGTGCTGTGGTTTCGGTGCTTTCTGACGAGTTGTTGTCAGAAAGGCGGCGGTAGCAGGTGGTTGATCGGTAAGATCGAGTTCAAAGTCAATAGTAGTCTCACCTGCTCTGTCGGCTTCTATTTCTCGTTGAATTGATTCTCTTAGACTTGTTAATGTCCAAGCGTCATCTCCCTTGTCTCTGGAGATCTGTTTTCGGACGTTCGCAGGCAGTTTCTCTAGGATTATCGGAATCAGCAGATCTCCGAAAGTGTCATCTGATTTGCCGAGTGCGTTCAGTCCGCGAATGTAGCCTTCCATATTGTCGTGAAATGTTACTAAACTGTTCAGAGTTCCGGTTGGCTTCTCGAGTTGCCATAACGCCTTCATGTAAGCGTTGATTATAGTCTGAGGTTTACCATACCTTTTCGTGAGTACGTCGACTGCTTGTAGGTAGTGGTCGTTCGTCAGTGGTAACCTTTGGATGGCTCGTTCTGCTTCGTCACGGAGATGTGCCCGCAAATATTGGAATTTTTGGACACCACTTAAACTTGTATCGTTGTGAACGGCAGCATCAAATCCATCCTTGAAACTTTGCCAGGTGAGAATGTCACCACTGAAAGGAGTCAGCGTCAGCTTCGGCAAGTTGACTTTCCTTGTCGTTTGTTGACTGGAATCTGGGGGTTGACTTACGTGAGTGCTCTCTGGTGTGGGACTGCTGGTGTTGGCTGGGGTTGAAGGATTTGCTAGGCGTTGTAGAAATCCCTCGAATCTCACCACGTCCTCGTTGACTTTAATCACGTAGTCGTCTGCTTCTTCGAATTCTCTGTTGTAATCGTCGTCATTTTCGATCTCGTTGAGGATTTATTCATCTAAGGCTTTGATCTCCTTGATTTTCGTCGCCATACTCGCGATGGTAGCTTTCAGCACATCGATCTTGCTGGGTTGTAGTGGAGTATTGGAGGTGACGGTTTCTTCAGCCTTTTTGGTAAGTTTGGTCATCTGCGAGCGGTGGCCCCTTCTGCAACGTTTGTCTCTATCTGCGTTGGACATCTTCGTATCCTGGTCTCGGCACCAACAAATGTGGGGTACACACTTGGGGATAGGTTCGGTTAGAGAGAGACAGAATAGGCCGGAGACAGCTTTGTATTGTGTCTTAGTATGACCAAGTTCAAATCTTAACCTTTATTACTATCACAGGTCCATATATACAGTGTAGTATGAATAATCATTAGAATCAATGAATGACACGACTAACTAATGACACGCCCAATGCATAATCTACATAATTAGTAAAGGAAAGGGTGGGCGGAGCTACACCATACACGTGATTCCCAACAGAACTATTCTTAGATGTTAGGGGTGTTCAGTTCAATAATTAAAGTGTAGGTGTACTAGTATATTTTGCCAATCATCAGGTATTTTATAGGGCTAAACCATTCTTAGTAAAAGGGTTTTACAATGGCTTTTTTAAACAACTTAAAATAGGCATATTCAGATAGGGCTAAACCATTCTTGATGTAAGGGATGGTCAGTGTAATACATAAAGTGTAGGTGTATCTAGCATATTTTGCTAATCAGCAGGTAGGTGGTATAGGGCCAAACCATTCTTAGTTAAAAGGGGGTGTACAATGTCATTAAGCTAAACCACTTAAAATAGGTGTGTACTGATAGGGTGAACCATATGTAAGCAGTGATCAGTGTAAGTCAGTCAAGGTGAACTGGTGTATTTTGCAAATCGGTAGGTTTGGTATAGGGCCAAACCATTCTTAGTTAAAAGGGGTAAACAATAAACCACTTAAAATAGGTGTGTACTGATAGGGCTAAACTATTAGATGTAAGGGGTGTTAAGTGTAATATATAAAGTGTAGGTGTACAAGTATATTTTGCTAATCAGCAGGTATAGTAAATGGCTAAACCATTCTTAGATAAAAGCGATATACAATGAGATTTTGCTAAACCACTTAAAATAGGCGTATACTGATAGGGCTGAACCATTCTTAGATGTTAAGGATGTTCAGTGTAATACATAAAGTGTAGGTGTACCAGTAGAATATGCATGTCGGAAGGTATGGTATAGGGCCAAACCATTCTTAGTTAAAAGGGGTGTACAATGTCATTAAGCTAAACCACTTAAATAATTGTGTACTGATAGGCCTTAACTACACTCAGATGCAATGGGTAGACACCAGATGTATGTTCATGGGGCCGATCCATTCTTAGATGTAAGGGATGTTAAGTGTACTACATTAACTGTAGGTGTACTTGCATCTTTTGCTAATCAGCAGGTTTGGTATAGGGCTAAACCATTCTTTAAAGGGGTGTACAATGCCATTTGGCTAAACCACTCAAAATGGGTGTGTACTGATAGGGTGAACCATATGTAAATTGTGTTCAGTGTAATACATATTTAGGTGTACTAGTATATTTTGCTAATCAGCAGATAAGGTATAGGGCTAAACCATTCTTAGTTAAAAGGGGTGCACAATGCAATTTGGCTAAACTACTTAAAATTGATGTGTAATGATAGGGCTGAACCATTCTTAGATGTAAGGGTTCGGTTTAATTCATAAAGTGTTTGTATACTAGTATACTTTGCTAATCAGCAGGCATGGTATAGGGCTAAACCATTCTTAGTTAAAGGGGCGTACAATGCCATTTTGCCAAACCACTTTAAATAGGTGTGTAATGATAGGGATGGTTAGTGTAATACTACATAAAGTGCATGTGTCTCTAGTAGTTTGTTAATCAGGAGTTTAGTACTGATAGGGCCAAACATTTTTTTGTTAAAAGTGGTGTATGATACCATTTGGCTTAACGAATTAATAGGGTGTTATAGTTGATAGGGCTGAAAAATCCTTAGCTATAGAGGGGACATGGTGTGAAATCCCTGCTTAGCCACTTATAATATGAGTGCACTGATAGGTTAAACCATTTGAGATACACTGGTACACACCAGATGTATGTTAACCCTTTGAACCCGGCTCAGACAGAAATGTCCGATGACGTCATAGAGTACCACGGGGCCAGGGTGCAAAGGGTTAATAGGGCTGAACCATTTTTAGATGCAAGGGGTGTTCAGTGTAATACATAAAGTTAGATGTACTGGTAGTTTTTGCTTTACAAATAATCAGCACTTATGATATAGGGCTAAACGATTCTTGCTTAAAAGGGTGTACAATGCCCTTTGGCTAAACCACTTAAACTATGTGTGTATTTATAGGGTTGACCAATTCTTATTTTAAGCGTTGTTAGTATAGTACATAGTAAAGGTGTACTAGTATATTTGCTAATCAGAAGGTATGATACAGGGCTAAACCATTCTTAGTTAAAAGGGGTGTAGAATGCCATTAGGCTAAACCACTTAAAATAGGTGTGTACTGATAAGGCTGAAGCATTCTTATATGTAAGGGATTGCTAGTGTAATACTACATAAAGTGTAGGTTTGTTTAGTAATTTGCTAAATGGCTAATTATCATGTGTTTAGTACTGATAGGGCCAAACCATTCTTAGTTAAAAGGGGTGTATGATAGCGTTTGGCTTAACCACTTAATAGGAGTGTAGTAGTTGATAGGGCTGAACAAATTTAGATGTGAAGTATTCATATGATCAAACTATTCTTAGATAGCGATGTACAATATCATATTGCTTAAATCACTTGGAATGTGCTTATACTTATAAGGTTTAAGCATTCTTAGATGTAAGAGGTGTCCAGTGTACTACATAAATTGTAGCTGTGTCTAGTATATTTTGCTAAACCGCTAATCAGCAGGTGTGTAGTACTGCTAGGGCCAAACCATTCTCAGTTAAAAGGGGGTGAACGATTCCATTAGGCTTAACCACTTAAAATAGGAGGATACTGATAAGGCTGAACCATTTTTAGTTAAAAGGGGGAGGGTATAAAATCTTTTGGTTTAAAGTGCCGTGGTTGTTGCGCTACACAAGTGTGATTTTTTATTGATAGATAAAAAATTGGTTGTACACAATGCTATCTTCAGTACAGCATAAAACATCGGTTAAATGATTACAATTGTACATATTTGGGCCCACAAAAAGACCTACGAAAGGTCCTGCGCTTGACTGGATACCTGTACTCGGTATTTTCGATTGCACTACACCGGGGGGTGTTAAAAACTTCGTAGTTGAGTCAAATTCTCCATAGTTGAGTGGGGCACGTTATGTACCCGGTTCTCTTGATACTGAACACAAACTTGCACAGCGTGATGACCACTGCATGTTAACCACTTATAATATGTGTATACTGATAGGGCCAATTTCCCATTTTAAGATGTTAGGGGTACGCACACGATGAATACTAAAAGGGCTGAACTATTTGTAGATGTAAGGGTTGTTCAGTGTAATACATAAAGTGTTGGTGTATCTCGTAAATATTGCTAAACATCTCATCAGCAGGTATGGTATAGGGCTAAACCATTCTTATTTAAAAGGGTGTACAATGCCGTTTGGCTAAACCACTTAAAATGGGTGTGTACTGATAGGGCTGAACCATTTTAGTTGTTAGGGGTACATACCAGATGTATGCTAATAGGACTGAACCATTCTTAGATGTGAGGGGTGTTCAGTGTAATACAACATAAAAAA
Source organism: Ptychodera flava (assembly GCF_041260155.1). Taxonomy (NCBI): domain Eukaryota; kingdom Metazoa; phylum Hemichordata; class Enteropneusta; family Ptychoderidae; genus Ptychodera; species Ptychodera flava. The sequence goes on from NC_091929.1 coordinate 2,357,833, forward strand.
ATTGGTAGCATTAGACGCTAGCTGTAACAGTAATATTCGATATAAACTTTTGGGTATTGGGTAAGTTTTTGTCGTATTTCATGAAAACTGTACAGAATATTGCATATTACAAGATGTCATGTTAATTGTACCTAACAATCAAGGTTACATTCTCAAACAAGCTCAGCAGACGACTTATAGGAAGACTGATTTACAAAAAACGCATGCGAGTCAGGAATACTGAGATTTTGCGGTACCCTTCAAAATATGACTGTTACAGCTACAGAATTCCAATATTTCTTCCGTAAAAATTCCATTCGTATTCTAGGGACACCAAGGTTTCTGAATAATACAGGTTTGTTACCCTGAGGGTGTACGTAGACCCCCTCTAGCTCACGGCCTAAGTAGACTAACATTGAAGTAAGAATCCCATTATTTGGCACATCGGAGACATTGAGTTCTAGACGTCCTGTTAAGCGAAAGCAGAATTCTAAACTTCCAGGCTGTTAGGTTAAAGCGGGATTCTAAACTTCCAGGCTGTTAGGTTAAAGCGGAATAAATGATCGAACTAGTTTTGTTCTGTCCCACTTCGAAACAGTATCTCTGTACTATGGAAGAGGGGATTGTGACGTTCTATATTTAATTTAAATGGTAAGGCAAAGTCACAGTGAAGTGACTTCACAGGAAGCATAATGTCTTTCTTAACGTTCGATTATCACTGACGAGTCAATGTAACCTGGCATAAGGTAGAAATGTTGAAGGACCTTGTAATTTACAATAGTTTGTCTGATTTCAAATTAGGTTATGAAAGGACATAACATATGTCACAATACCTGTACCTGTAGACTTTTATACGGTTCAAAGCTTCATTTCAAATACATCGTCATCAGTGCAACATTTGTCTTTTCAGTTCATTCATAATGCCAATCAGCTGTACATTTCTCTTTATTTTATTTTATTTTATTTTTTTACCGGTGGACTATATTTTCAATGCTACGTCGATTTCAATGCCCCTGAATGGACAATAATAATATCACATTTCTGTTTATACTTTGCCTGCTTGAAGTTTGACACATACGGTTGACACAAGGTTTCAAGCCACAATAGCTGCAAATGTGGAATAAATCGATCTCAAAATATCATCAGATTTCCGAGTTTTCTTTAAATAAGACCCATTAAAGACTGAAAACGTATATAACACTGTCATACGTGTCAAAAGTGGTATGCAACTGTTCAAATTATGATCATCCCGTGCCACAAGGTGTTGGTTAATTTCTGACATCATTGCCGACTCTTCCAGAGAGTTTGTCATTAAATATGCAAACGTGTGTAATGATGGAGTAAAAAGTGTTCATACAGTATGTGTAGCCAAAGTGTTTAAAGTTGATGTATTGAACCAGTTGCATACAGTATGGCAGCATTGGAAGCTGCGGCGGCGAAATTACTGTAGTTACCGTTTTATAAGTTAGAAGCCTTGAACCAATGGCAACTAATGTTTAAGAGACGGCTATCAACGAAAGTACATTATTCATTTCTCCGAGTGTCGTTTACCGTAAAATAGTATTTGTTGGTGTCCTTTGTGAAAAATAACAACAGTAAAATGCAATTTTCGAAATACATTCTTCTCACATTTGTGACAGATTCTAGAAGTGCAGAAACAGAAAAGGTTGACGACACGACAATGCGGCTACAAATAACTACTGCGACGTTTCTGATGTGCAACGGCTTTGAAGGTTATAGCTGATTGGTGGATTGTAATAATTCTCAAAAACGTAATCTGTAGCTATTGTGTAGCTGATTAGTCTTTTGAAATGATTCATTTATGTCAGCAGATCAGCAAGTTACAAGCCTCCGAGCTATATATTACAAATTACCCATAAAAGCAAGTGTATAACTTAAAAATAAAAGTAGAGCTTAAATTCACTGATTAAACAAACATTACTACAATATCCTATTCTCCCAAAATTAGTTCAGATCGAGTCATTTCGGGCCGAACATTTCTGCAATTAACGGTCTGACAGATATTGGTGTACAAAGAACACTTCATTCTGAATTGTGAAATGATGAAATTTGCACATTTAGTTGTGGAGGCCTTTTCTCCTTATTTTATTTCTAATTTAAATATACTGATTGTGTTTGAAGGGCGCGCGTGTTCCAACAGGGAAGAACGCGAATCGCAGGGTCTCTGCCAGACTAGGCAGAGCTCTGCGTCCTGCCCGCCCACTCAAACCATACACTCAAGTCGTACCACCGACAAGAAGACACGTTTTGAGCCACGCCTCTCCCCGCGGCGACGCATCGTGTCATCTGGGCTCTGCCAGCACACTGCAACAGTACGCTGTAGTCCCAGCCCCGACTAAGGGAGCGTTCAGTTATTATGGCCGGGGGTGGGCCGACAAAATCCAGGGGGGGGGGTGTCACCTCAAATTTGAAAACTGCAAAGGGGGGGGGTCATGTATTTTTCAAACAGCTCAGGGGGGGGGGTCACTTAATTTTCATAAGTATCCGTCCCGTCAAAAAGTAGTTTCAGTGTTCAGAAATATTCTGGGAGATAAAAATGATTCGTTGCATGATTTCATTCTCTGAAGTTATTCACCTGTAAATCTGAACAAAAGTATAATTATCTGTCACATGAACATCTTGACTTGACAACTCTGAGGCTTGTCTTATTGTAAATCAAGCTCACTGAACTGAGGGCGATGAACAATTCCTATTACTTACATATTAGAGATATAGCAAGTTTTGTCAGGGAAATTATTTAACAGTTATCTGTACTGAGACTACTAGTACCATGAAAAGTTAAATAATACTTTTAGGTGAAATTCCAATATCATAATTGTTGTCCACATCTGAACTTTTAAATATCCTATTTGAATCAAGTACATTTGTATCAATTATCAAACACCTATAAAAGCACAAATTAATTTAGTTTAGCATTAAAAAAAATATTCTTAGTTTTCTCATAGACTCCAATGTATAGTGAATCAACATTTCGGTGAAATTCCAAAATCCAATTTCTTGCACACATATCAACCTTTAACCATCCTAGGCTAACTAAGTACTTTAAAATGAATTATCAAATGTCTATAAATACACAGATTTTGATTGTTTTGTATTGGAAAAAAATATTCATATTTTCCTCATAGACTCCCATGTACAGTGAATCTACATTTTGGTATAATTCCAAAATCCAATTTCTGGCGAACACATCCATTTGTTACCACCCTAATCTAATCAAGTACATTGATATCAATAACCGAGAGTACATAAATACATGGGTTTACCTATTTTTGTATTGGAAAAAAATTATTCATACTTTCCTCATAGACTCCCATGTATAGTGGATGAACATTTTCAGTAAAATTCCATAATCAGATTTCTTGTACACATAATATGCACCTTTAACCATCATATTCTAATCAAGTACAATTATGTTAATTATTGAACGTCTGTATATGCACAAGTATACCAAGTTTTTCATCGGAAAAAAATTATTCACAATTTTATCATTGACTCCCATGTATAGTGGATGAACATTTTTGGTGAAATTCTAAGGTCAAACTTTTTGTCCACATGCCAATTGTAACAACCCTATTTCATTTAAGTACATTTATGTAAATTATCAAATATCTATAAATTCATAGTTTTGCATTGGGAAAGTATTACATAGATTCCTCATACATGTATGAGAAAATATATGTATACCATGTATAGTGAATCAACATTATCAACAGCTGATTTTTAATTAACTCCAAATATCAAAATATGTACACACACGCTTGCGCAAAAATATTGCGATCCACCAGTAATTTCTGTCAAACCCCTTTGAGGGGTAATTTCAAAATTATAGCAAGTCAGAATGGGAAATCTGAGCATTAACACCTTTTGAGTTTGTAAGGAAGGTCATTTGAAAAAATCTAAGCTCTTTTTTTGGGGGGGGGATTCTATTGCTCCATACCCCTGAGGTGTTTGTGTGTGCAGCTAATTTACTCAAGCAATGTGCGGGGGGTCATGAAATTTTTGTCATCTTGAAAGGGGGGTCATCAATTTTTTGGTACAATGGTAGGGGGGGTTCATTTATTATGACTGATGCGCAGGAAGAATTTGCCGGCCATAATAACTGAACGCTCCCTAAAGGACAAGTAATGAGTTATGGCCCTCCCCGATGCCGCCGTCCATGGTACCGTTGCGCGGCCGGAGCTCACTCATCTCTCCTGCCGAGCCCACGACGAAAGTCGCTCTCACGGCCAGCCCCGGCCTTTGCCACCTCTTCGAGGTTTCGTGTCGGACTTTTATTGATTTCGATGGCAGTGTTGCCAGTAACATGCACTTAAAGTTAGGTCGTGCTAAAGCGTCGCAAAGGACGAGAAATCTACTTGCGACTTCAACGCGGCGCCGGTCTCCGCCGACAAACACATACAGGCAACATCGGTCACTATTTTTCAGGGGTCCGACATGGCCGCCTACCGCTGGCGCTCGGCTTTGCCTGGCTTCAGCGTCGAGCTTTCTGCCTCGGACTTTTATTGATTTCCATGGCAGATATGCCGGCAACAAGCTCTAAAAGTTTGGAGGTGGTAGCGTGTGTCAAAGAACGAGAAATCTACTTGCGACTTCAACGCGGCGGCCGTTCCCGCCCACAAACGCATAGCAACATCGGTCACTATTTTTCAAGGGTCCGACGGTATGCTGGCGTTCGGTCTAGCCTTGCTTCAACATCGAGCTTTCTGCGTCGGACTTTTATCGATTTCCATGGCAGTTATGCAGGCAACATGCTCTGAAAGTTTAGAAGTGGTAGCGTGTGGCAAAGAACGAGAAATCTACTTGCGACTTCAACGCGGCGACGGTCCCTGCCAACAAACACAGGCAACATCGGTCACTTATTTTCAAGGATACGACATGGCCGCCTACCGCTGGCGTTCGGCTTTAATAGCCTGGCTTCAGCGTCGAGCTTTCTGCGTCAGCCTCTTAATGATTTCCAAAGCAATCATTCGGACAACATGCTCTGAAAGTTTGGAAGTCCTAGCGTGTCGGCAAGGTTGGAAAATCTACTTGGACGCCTGCCTGTACCCCCGCCTGTGGGTGGCGCCTATCGACACGATCATCGTGTGAATAGACCAAAAAAATGCTTACCGACACGATGATCGTGTGGATAACGTGGTTTTTCTTACCTATCCACACGATGGTCGTGTCAATAAGCGTGTCTTTTTTACTTATTCACACGATGATCGTGTCTATAAGACGCATTTTCCGCTTATTTGCACGATGATCGTGCAAATAAACAGTTTTCTTACTTATTTGCACGATGATCGTGTCTATAAGACGCATTTTCCGCTTATTTGCACGATGATCGTGCAAATACGCAGTTTTTCTTACTTATTTGCACGATGATCGTGTCTATTAGACGCATTTTCCGCTTATTTACACGATGATCGTGCAAATAAGCGGAAAATGCTTCTTAAAGACACGATCATCGTTTTAATAAAGAACAACACATACTGACACGATTATCCTGTAGATAAGAAAAACAAACGGATAATCCACACGATGATCGTGTCTATAAGAAGCATTTTCCGCTTATTTGCACGATCATCGTGCAAATAAGCGGTTTTTCTTACTTATTTGCACGATCATCGTGCAAATAAGCGGTTTTTCTTACTTATTTGCACGATCATCGTGCAAATAAGCGGTTTTTCTTACTTATTTGCACGATCATCGTGTCTATAAGAAGCATTTTCTGCTTATCTGCACGATGATCGTGTCTATAACAAGCATTTTCCGCTTATTTGCACGATCATCGTGTCTATAAGAAGCATTTTCTGCTTACTTGCACGATGATCGTGTCTATAACAAGCATTTTCCGCTTATTTGCACGATCATCAAAACATCAAACCAAACACAGCAAATAACCGTAATGTTAGTGCCTCATCGGGCAAGCAAATGTATTTTGACAATCTGTATCGGCGGAAATGTCGTCCCTATAGCCAAAGGCACGGTGCTTTGTAATTTTAAAGTTGTGAATCTCCATCAAAGGCCATCATGGGTTTCCTTTCTTACTAATATAGGTATGAAGATTGAGTTTATGAAATGTCATGGGTTTGCGTCATTAAAATGAAATAAATATGCTGCCCTATTAATGTATTCCTTATGGCTGTTGATATATGATAGAAGTTGCGACTGGGTAATTCTTTGCCAAACAAGTCATCGGTTGTAACAAAAATTTATACATAAGCTTAAATAGTTATCATTTTATTTTATTTACGCACTATCTAAGAAGGGTAATTTGATTAACAAACTAATTTTCATCAGAGTCCTAAAAGTATGCATCATCAATAGCAAATCGTCTGAGCAAAATGTCCAGTACTTACAAGAAGAAGGCAAAAAACATAGAGAACATATGTTTCTTAAAAAAGATATGGAAGTTTGCGGTCTGGTCATGGAGTTCGGAAGGTTTACTAGGGTGACGATGTCCGCGACTCAATGGCGACTCTGTCCCTACAGCCTGCAACCCCCTAAAATACACATAAATAATCTAAAATGCAAAATAAATACGCATGACATTTCAAACTTGACGGCCACCTTTTGTCTTGGAAATGTCGCAAACGAGTAATGGTGAGTTCCTAATAAGCTTATCGGCTGTGTCATGGCTGTGTGTACTAGTATGGCGCTTTGCTTGCGGGGTTTGTTAGTTTGACTCAAATTATTGGCAGTGGGTCGGCGGAGATTGTCAAATGCGATGAATTTGGCGAGAAAAGGAGAAAAAATCTGAAAGGATTTTAAGAGAGAGGAGAGGAAAATTACAAAGTAACTGACAGAAAATAAAAAAGGGAGAAAAGATCTAGAAGTAGCGTCCGAGACTCGAACACACATTAAGGAGAGAGGCTTCCCTATAAAAGGAGCTCGGCGTTCATCATGCGCCACCGAGCGACCGATGTTCATGAGGTGGAATTAAGCAATATATATAAAAGAAATATTGTTGTCTCTTTCAAGCTGCGATTTTGTTTGTTATGTTCTAATATTCAATTTTTGGCAGTTTGAGCCTCGAAAACGTGACATATTGAGATTGCGAACACCAGGATTTCATTGGTGGTTTACAGACGATTGGATTTCAGCAAGCGATGCATGACAGTCAATTGAACATGTGGTCCGCCTATGGAGAACGCACTTTTTTCAAACGAGGAATAAACTTTATTTCAACTCGAAAGCCGTACATTTGAGACCACTTCATAAAGCAAAATGTTGACATAAGTGTACAATTTACATTTAATCGCAAGTTTTCATGATAAAACGAGTATGATGGTGAGTTCCATACATCGGCTGAGTGCTGCGTAGTATGGTGCGCCTAGCTTTGCGGGGGTGTTAGCAGTGGATCGGCGGAGATTGTCAAATGCAATGAATTTAGCGAGAAAAAGAGAAAAAATGGGAAAAGAGAGTAAAAGAGAGATAAGGGAAAATTACAAAGAAACTGACAGGAAATAAAAAGGGGGGGGGGGGAACTAGGGGTAGCGCCCGGGATTCGAACGTGCAATGTCTGGAGCGAGGATACCTCGGTCAATGAGAGTGCTGGACATTGAGCATATGCCACTTGATTATCGATGTCCAGGGAGGAGAAAATAAACATCATAGTAATAAATAAAAGAAGTATTGTTGTGTCTTTCAAGCTGCGATTTTGTTTGTTATGCTCTCTAATTCAATTTTTGGCAGTTTGAGCCTCAAAAACGTGAAATATTGAGATCGCGAACAAGATTTTATGGGTGGTTTATTATAAAACGGGCGAGTGGATTTTAGCAAGCGATGTCAGCAATATTGTCAATTGAACATGTGGGCCTAAAGGCTAAATTACGGAGAACACACTTTTTGTCACACGAGGAAACTTTATTTTAACTCGAAAGCCGTACATTTGAGACCACTTGATAAGGCTTCGTTCACAAATAACGATTAGGGGGGGGGGCTTGAGGAATCTCGATTGAAATCTTATTTTTTTTCAGATCCCCCCTAAGTACCCTAAAAAATTTTCAAATGCCCCCCTCTATATGGTCAAAATTTTTCAAGTACCCCCCCCCCCAACTATCACAGGCCCGCATATTTGTAAAGGATGTGAGCGCAGAAAAAATAACATGTATTGCGCCGTTCTGCTCACAGGTGTTCAACACTACCTGTATTAGCACTTTGTATAGTCATATTCCAAAGGCAAGTTCTTTAAATGCATCAGTGAATTTTTTAGATTTATTGGTCTAAAAGCCAACTTGAGTTAATCAAACTCTGGCCAGGTCAATTGCTCCTGTTGAAGAGCACACAAAATGCAATCATGAGAGAGTAGGAAAATTGTGAATTCTGGCTAATTACCGTATTGCACAGTGACCTACCAAAAAATTGTTTCAAAACTACAAGACCTATATGAATTAGATGCTACTCAAAATTGACAATACCGGAAGATTAAAATATTCCATCAAATCAATATTTAATCTCTGAAATTTTGGGTATGATAATTGCAAATTTGGTTAAAAAATACATAATTCCATTTGGTCACATATTTTTTCTTTTAGTCTTTACTATTCAAAGTTTTACTTCTGTATCATTTTATAATAAGAGTGTGAAAATTTAGAAAATCAAGCATGGTGACCCCATCTTTTTCTTTAATATTTGATTATTCTCATATGCCAGAATTCAAACATTTCTATGTTTTCTTCCATGTGTTGCTCTCTGGCCTGATCTTGTGTACAAGTGAGTTTCACTGTCATGAGTGTCATTTGACCAAAACTCTTCTTCAACTACCATGTACATCAGAGTCAGAGCTGTCTCTGTCACTGTTCAGGTATGCAGTGACAGTGACACTGCAGTAGCAGGGTAGTATCTGATAGTGACACTACCCGTAGGCAGTAGCTGTATTAACTTTGATAATGTTGGCAATATTTTTGTTCAGTTTTACAACTGCGTTCTTGTTCTACTCCCTACAGCATGTTGAATTGTCCAGTATTCAGCTCGCTATCACAGCCTATGTATGTGTACCATGCATTTGTATCACTGACAACTGACTGTCAGTCTGGAATCCAATTAAATTATCACCAAATACATATTTATATTTATATATACAGGCTTTGTCGACAAACTAAATATTGTGTGTTTGAGATGCTGTAGGGAGACAGCAAGAAACTGTAGTTGTTATATTGCATAGAAATATATTGCTGCAGTAATCATTAACAGTTGCAGCTTTTGCCCTGTTACGAGGCTCAAGTTTGTTTTTAACGACAAATCACACGTTTAGATTTTTTCGAGATAAAAGTCATGAAATGTGACAAAATGGTTCTAGATTTTGTTAAATTATTACTAACATTACAACATTTTGATGACATAAAAACGGTATTCATTTTCATTGAATTACCTACAAAAACTTGGATTGGAAAATGTAAAACTCAAAAGGGACCCAAAAATTTTCAAGTCCCCCCCCTACAGGTAGAGCAAAATTTTCAAGTCCCCCCCCTCCACTTCCCCCAAAATTTTCGAATCCCCCCTGAATTCCTCCAGCCCCCCATAACCGTTTTTTGTGAACGCAGCCTAAAGCAAAATGGTGACATAAGTGTACAATTTGCATTTGATCGCAAGTTATCATAATCGTGTCGCTAAGTTGCCTTTTATTCTTGCTTACCGACACGATCATCGTGTCGATAGCCACAACGCCGCCTGTGATAAGGCCGACTTTTGTGTTCAGCCTTCAGGAATTGGGGAACGGCGGTCTTGGTCGCATAATGAAATGTGACAAAATGGTTCTAGATTTTGTTAAATTATTACTAACATTACAACATTTTGATGACATAAAAAACGGTATTCATTTTCATTGAATTACCTACAAAAACTTGGAATTGGAAAATGTAAAACTCAAAAGGGACCCAAAAATTTTCAAGTCCCCCCCCTACAGGTAGAGCAAAATTTTCAAGTCCCCCCTCCACTTCCCCAAAATTTTCGAATCCCCCTGAATTCCTCCAGCCCCCCCTAACCGTTTTTTTTGTGAACGCAGCCTAAAGCAAAATGGTGACATAAGTGTACAATTTGCATTTGATCGCAAGTTATCATAATCGTGTCGCTAAGTTGCCTTTTATTCTTGCTTACCGACACGATCATCGTGTCGATAGCCACAACGCCGCCTGTGATAAGGCCGACTTTTGTGTTCAGCCTTCAGGGAATGGGGAACGGCGGTCTGGTCGCATAATTTTCCAAAAATCCGAGTTGCTGTGGACTACTGGGGCCACTGCTCGGTCCAAAACGGGGGAAATTTTCAGATTCGACCCGCTCCGTGCATGCTTAACCGATTTTCTGGGAAGCGGCCCACTGCAAGCGTTACCCAAAGTGGGAGCCAAGACTAGAAGACAAGTTATGAGACTTGCCTTTCCCCGACGCCGCCGTCAGGGCAACCTTGAGCGCCGGGGGCGCCGACGCATCTCCCGGGCAGAGCTCTGCACCTTGCCCGGCCACTGCAAGCGCTCCCTCAATTCGCCCCCCCCCCCGACTAGAAGACAAGGTTTGAACCGTGCCTCTCCCCGACGCCATCGGCCAGGTGTACACCTGGCCAGGCAAAACCGGGGGGGGGGGGGCGCATGAACTGCAAGACCTTGCCACTTTCAAGCAGTTTCCGTTGTCCGCAAATAGCCGTCTGTCAATGAGGGGGAAGCAGACTGAGTGTATATATATATATATATATATATTATTCGTAGCCCCTTGAATCGTTTCCCTCTCTCATATCTGTTCGCACCTCTGAGGGGCCACACGAAAAATCACCGGCTTTCCAATGGCCCCTTGGCCCGATACAAGCGCAAAACGACCCAGCTAGGCAAAACAGGGGGGCCGCACCGCAAGAACTGCAAAACTGCGCCACTTTCAAGCAGTGTCCGTGATCCGCAAATAACCGTCCGTCAATGAGGGGGAATATATATATATTATTCGTGGCCCCTTTGAATAGTTCCCCTCTCTCATATCTCTTTGCACCTCTTAGGGGGCACACGAAAAATCACCGGATTTTTCAAGGCCCGTTGGCCCGATACAAGCGCAAAAAAGACCCAGTCGGGCAAAACCACGGGGCTGCATGAACTGCAAGACTGCCCCACTTTCAAGCAGTTTCCGCACACTTCACGTGGACGAGAGGATCAGGATAGTTCGAAAGGCTTTTGCAGAGTGAACATGCAAAGGCACAGCCTGCTCTCTCATAACACCTCCCGTCCGCTGCTAGATCAGCAGCAGCTCCTCTTCAGCAGCAGCACAGCTGTAGGGGACCAAGCGGTGTAGAGGGTCAAAGTGTGCCTTGTCGGGCAAAGCGAAGCTAAGACCGCTGAACACTACCAATGACCGTACTCTCAGCAGCAGCTCCTCTTCAACCCTTTTCGGGAAAGGGGAGTCCCCTATATATAGTCTCGGCGTGAACCACCATGAAGGGTGAAAATATTGCAAGGGTGTACAAAGGAGCAGGGGATGCCAAAATCGGCCCACCGGGACCGATCGCCCCTTCGCTGGCAGAGCCGAGACGGCACCATCTCTTATATATAGCGTCGGCGTAAACCACCATATCGACGGCGAAAACTATGGCCACCCTAACACGGCCACGTCGAGCGCTCGCTGGGCGCCCGCGCATCTCTCCAGCCAAGCCTACGACGAGCACCGCACTCAGGGAAGGCCGCGACCATCTGCTCCCAAAAACGGGCGTTCCCCGTACGGCCCTGCAAGGCAGACCTCCCTCTTAGTCTCGGCGTGAACCAGCATGGAGGACGAAATTTTTCACAACCCTTCACGCCCACGTCGGGCGCTAGCCGGCCGCCCTCGCATCTCTCCGTTGAGCCTACGACGAGCACCGCACTCGAGGACGGCGCCGACCAACTGCTCAAAAAAAAAGGAACAAGTTCTTGACCACGACTCTCCCCAGCAGCACACCGGGGCCCAACACGCCTCTGCCGCCGAGCAAGTGCGTTCCCCGTACACACCTGCAAGGCAGACCTCCCTCTTATATATAGTCTCTTAGTGTACTATCATGGAGGGTGAAATTTTTCACCACCCTTACACAACCACGTCGGGCGCTCGCCGGCCACCCACGCATCTCTCCCGCCGAGCTTACGACGAGCACTGCACTCGTGGCCGGCCTCGACCATCTGCTCCTAAAAGGGAGCAAGTTGTTGAACAGGACTCTCCCCCAGAAGCCAACGGGGGCCCAGCACGCCTCTGCCGCCGAGCTAGTGCGTTTCCAGTATTATGAACTGAAGACTTTATATCCCTAGTCAACTGCGTAACAGCGTTCAAAAATTACGGTGTATCCGTTCATTCAGGTGACTTCATCGTGATTAGTGAAAATGAACATTTAATTTGCACTTTTTAGGCATTCCCCTTTATTTAAGCTAAATGTACCCCCTCCCGGCCCATTATATACGAAAGCGTCCATTACGGACCAGAAGGAGTACATTATTGCTATTATTTCATAGTTTTGGCAATGTCAGTGTATTTGGAACTGTAGCAAACAATACTGGATAATCGGATACATTATCGGTAACAATCTGGGATGACGTCACAAATTCAACTGGTATTGACCAGTGCATGATATAATTCTCACAAAGTTGCACAAATTACGATGAAGAGAAATAAACATTATACGTCACAGCTGAGTAAGTTAGGGTCCTGCTGGTAAAGGGTGTACTGATAGTTAAACCTTGCAGGTAATGCCAGGTGTAGGAATCTTGAAATATACATGCATCGAACGTATTATGTTAATACACCTCTTTACTATAAAGCATAGATCTGGTCTTAGGTTCTGATGTAATTGATGAATTCAAAAGTAATTGAAATAATAAATTCATTATCCTTTTTTCAAAATGTGGCAGTGATAGTCTTCCTTCGGTCAAATGTTCCTTGTCTTAGCCGCAGCTTATTATCCCTTGTCTGTATATCACTTTGCAATCTATTAATTCTTATTATCATTTTCGTCGTCAAAGGATCTAGATGATGATACTGCCGCAGCAGAGAATAATTATTCTTACAACTCTTTACTCTTTTTATAAATTCAATCATTTATTTTTAATTATTCCCCGTTAGAACATTTTATATGTCAAATACGTCACGTATAAAAGTAAATAAACAAACATCAAATACAATAACTAGCTTTTCGGACAAATATGACGTCACCGCTCATGTCTATGAAAGTACCATTGATTCATTGTATCAGGCCAGTAACGATTCTCAACGAAATGTTCATAGAGTTCAAAGTTAAGCTTTACTGGATGCAATGTCCTGTGGTTAATTTCTTCTTCCAAACATTGTAAAACCAGTGCATCATCATTGATGTGAAACTTATTGGCAAAAAGCTGTGGACGACTCTGAAGCCAAAGTAGATCTTTCCAGGAAAATACACAAACGTTTCTCACATATTTACCATGGCATGGCAGACCAAGCGGTTTCCAATTCTTTGCTCTTGAAACGAGTGCTAATATTTCCTTGGACCAGGTCCACCTGGTGCTTCGCGGAGATAGGAAAGGCTCTGATAAAACGTTTCATCTGGTATTCTTGTGTCGCGTACCCAATCATAGAATTTTATGGCGAGCTCGTCTGAATGCAGATATGCGATGAAGTCTCGTGTGAGGGCGCTATGCAATTCACCTCTGTGAAGGCTTATGTTGCCAGGAATGGGTCTGTTTTGAAAAGTGGCGTCATCACCATGTAATCAAATAAGACGCGGTGTTTAAACTTGACCCTGAAGAAGAATGGTTCACCACCAGTAGCGATATCATTTTGTCCATTGAATGTTTTCAAAATTTGCACAATTTCCAGATTCGTTTTCAGTGGGAATTCTTGGCCAGTTAAGTTGATGAAATATTTCCATTTTTTATTTCTCTCCAGGGCATCTTCGTGACAATGCATTTCTGCCTGTACTATACTCATTGATCCCCACACAACTCTTTCTGATTTGGAAGCTATGAACACATTATCAAAGCAGGAACTGATCGCTTGCATAGCTTTGTGAAGTTCTCCTGACGATTTGCTATCAACATGAATGCAGTAAATATTGTGTGGTCTGTAAATTGTTCGAAGTAACTGTTCAACTTGTTGGGCTGATTTATACATAATAATACCAAACGCTAGAGGAAAATCTTCTTCTTCCTTGGTGACTTGTTTATTTGTATATCCACCTTCGTTTGCAAATTGTGTACAATTTTGTGTCAAGTGTACAAACGCTGTATCTGGAAGTAAGTGTTTTTGTAACTCGGCCATAGCGAGTTGCACATTTTTCTGGGACGAGATATGACCTTTTGTTAGGTCACGACAGGTAGTGTTGTCGCTTGAAAGGAAAGCCTTCAAGGATTGCCGGCGCGAATCTTCTACATCTTCATGGCTCCCATATGCAGCTACTCCATCGATGTTCTTTTGTTTCATCAACATGAACAGAAGAACCATGACGCTTAGGGACAGTACTGCCACATATCCTCCACGTATCTGCCTAACGCGGCAACTCATTATGTTCCCGTAGAGTGTCCGATTCATCCTATATTGGTGTGAAGTTCACTTTATCACCATTTACAACATGGAGGTAGTAGGAGCTCCATGCTGGTACTAACAGACAATTGTGGACTTCACCGGTGGCGATGACGCCCACGTAGTGATTAATTTGACCTGTGTGAGGGCTAGCGTTGTGTCTTATCATGCTTATCGTCGTCGGTGATGATGACGCTCTGAAAGTCTTGATTCGGCTTGTTGATTGTTGTCCTTCTTTGCTGTATTCGAAAGCCAATAGATCAAGGTTATGAATAGTTATAGCTTGTGTCAAGTATTGGATATAATACAACTGCTATATGTAAGGTTAGTCTTTGTCGCAATCAAGTCAAGATATGGAGTTAAATTGAGTGTTAGCAAAACTCTAGAGCTATTCTACTCATGGTTCTATGTCCACATCTGACTCTACACAAAGAGATAAAAATAATATTAATCTCAAACCAAACATGTTATGCTTTTGGATCAGAAATCAACACTCTTTTCACACAGAGTGGACTTTGCCCAGTAATGGTCGGCCATATTGATTTCTAGTATTGCATTCAACTCACCTGTTAGAGGTTTAATCCTCGTACCCTGAATGCTGATACTGTAAAGGGAGCACTACTTCGATTGCAGTGTCGGACTTCCTTCGTGATTTTAAGGTCCTGTTATGAAAACACAGCAGAACCAACATACACACAGACGTATATGCACACCACCTTACTCCGGTAGATTCCCACTATACATCACACGATGCTGGTACGACCGACTGACGGAGTGTCTGTGTGTAGAAGCCGATACGTGAATTATTGTCTGTCGTTATAATCAGACGTTTCCGTTTGGCCCATCGGTATTCAAATACTCACGGATCGCTCCACTCAGTGTTGATCTTAAAGAATTCCTCTCGGTGCGGTATTCGCCGGCTAAGTTTCCTTGACTATTCTCCCAGCAACGGAAACCGATCATCAAAAACAGACACCGCTGGTTGCCTTTGAGCACAGGCAGCCCAGACGTATGGAGTTTTTTCTCACTATTTTTTTCCTATCAGTTCCTCTCCTTTCTTCACGATTGATCGGAGTAAATGAAATAAATGTTTACATAACCTAACCTAGCCTCTTGACTCTTTTTTTTTTCATTTTACACCCTATTACAAGGACGTTTATCTATCATATACACATCTTATAATTAATTAATTGACACAACTAATTATATCCGTGGATTTATCAGGGATTTTATGGGTTGGTCAACATTGCGAAAGATAGAGATGTAAATAAAAAAGGAAGTAATTTTTCCTATCTTCGTAGCAGTTGTTTCTGCTGACCGGATAAGTAAAGATGTTCACTGCGTATACAGACTAGGCAACGAACTTGTACTTTTTTGCTTTTTGTTTTTGTTTAAAAAAGATAAATTTATTCAAACAAATGACAAGTAAAACAAATCTACATAACTGTGAATATGTTTTCGAATTAACTTGTTTGTTATGTTAATATTCTTCTGAACAGCGCCACCACGTCTTTTTACCGCAGCGGCGCTGACACTTTACTGCTGAAATCCCTCAGTATTTGTTTTACACAAAGATTCCTGACTATACATTTCAATAAGAAGAATATGCCGAATAGGTAGTCAACGATTAGATCAAGCTGAAAAGAATAGGAAGGGTGCTAGCAATGATATGACTCAAACGAAGACCGAGATTTTGGATTTCGATAATACTTGATTAACATAACCTTTTTCAAGGTAAGCAATACAATTTCAAACGCTTAGTTTCCTCATGCTTATTTTGAGTGAATTGCTAAAACCTGTCATTTCAAAATCTATACCAATCCAAAGACGTACAAGCTGTAAAAGTAAGCCTTCGGAAGGGAAATGTCATCGTAGACGCCATGAGCAGTGCATTACAATACATTTAAAAATAGAATAGCTCTGTTATTGTTGGAAGTTTTATGAGGCGATCAGAACATGTTTTTATTGATTACATTTGCTGAATGTTTTGGATTAATCTTGTCCTGGTTTCGCACCATGTATTGCTAAACAGAATTCCGAATTTAGAATTCAAACTATCAGAGAGAACTCAATTTACTATTTGAATTCTCTCAAGCTTGATTTGACATTCAACTGTACAGCCAAAGCTAAATTGCATTCGCTGTGTAATCCTATCGTCTGCCTTATTTGGGTTTTGTTTGCAAATATCTCTACAACTTCTAAAAGCTTATCTCACTGCATTGAAAATGTGACAGTCTGTGACGAGGCTTTACAGAGATTTAAAACCCGGATCGCTGCAGGGGTTCAATGTCCAGAATATACGATGGACCATTGTGAAGCTGGCTAGAAAGTGACTAAGTTGGCAAGAAAGCAAGCAGAAGGGAAACAACACAGAATCCAGATCTCTAAATGCTGCATATCCTTTTCAGTTGCAGTACAGGAGGCCTATCAGCATTATGAAAGAATAACAGTTTGCCAGATTGATGACTCACGCCGTAAGTATTCTATATCACTATAGGGAAAAATTGCGAGACTAGCGAGAAAATGACGCTTTCTCGCAGTCAGTGAGAATCTGTTCTTATTCTCACCGCTGTCGTTGAGAAAATTTTAATCTCCACTGGAGATTGGTGAAAAATGCACTTCTTGGTGATAAGCAAGTGTGAGCGCCGGTGAGAATGGAAATTCTCACCAAGTACAGTGAGAATTGAAATTCACTGGCACGAATCACCAAGACTCCCGATTGACATTCTGATTCATTCTGATTCTCGCCAATGAATGCGGAATCTGGATGATTCTCGCCAATGAACGGCGAGTCTTGATGATTCTGTACTTGGTGAGAATTTCCATTCTCACCGGTGAGAATTTGTTCTCACACTTGATTCTCGCCAAAGAGTGCATTTCTCACCAATCTCCAGTGGAGATTAACATTTTCTCACCGACAGCGGTGAGAATAAGAACAGATTCTCACTGATTGCGAGAAAGCGTCGTTTTCCCGCTCTAGTCTCGCAATTTTCCCCTATAGTGTATGTCGACAATGTGATGTGAAACCATTAACACAATGCTCAGTCACGTGGATCTTTGTGATGACCTCTTTACTTGAAGTAGTAGAAAGCCATTTGAAGAAGGCGAGAACGCATCGATTTATGCACCCTTCAGTCGTTTCTTCTCCTCTGTTATGCATTTTGTGAAGATTTTTCACTACTTTGGTGTATCGTCAGTGTATCGTGTAAAAGTATGGACAGCAATGTGTCCTCTACGGCCGATAATTATCAAAGTCCACTGGGATAGCCTTCCTCAGTATGAGAAACTTGTGTGTTCGCAAAGTTTATGATATCACTGAACTGCATCTGAGCTAATATCAAAAGTTGCAGAGGCGAAAGTAAATGTAAAACTATGAAACACATTGAAATGATAAACAATTATTAAGTTTCACTCCACTTACTACGTCAATTGTAAACAGTATTTTGATTTTACTGCAATTGTGATTCCTACAAGACAAACAATGTTGATGTTCGTCATAAAAACCAATCTACTGAAAGTTGAGATAATGAACCTAATTGGCACATTTAATTCAAAACTAGTGTTTTTGAGAGTAACATAAAACGAACTATTGATATCGTTGTTGTCTTGTATAATCACTTCCCATACGCGCGTGACATTATCTACCCGTTGGCTGCCATCGGATACACCTCCCCCGCCCCACAGGTGTTCGCAGCCTTGCCTAGTAGATAGTTGATCGAAGGCCCAAGGCAGGGGGTGTAAGGCCCAAGGCCGATCCTCGGTAGTGGTAACTAAGAGAACCACCGATGTTTGACCTTTGGCCTCACACTCCCGGCGTTTGGCCTTCGATCGACCATCCATAGGCAACGGGTGCGAGCACCACATGTAGGTTTCCCTACCTGGAAAGTTTTGAGTTCAACTTTCAGATAAGGCAAGAGTAAATAAATTATTTGTTTTACATCTGCTCAAATTCTGGAAGGTAGTATGTAAGCGGTTGAAATTGCAAAAAACGTTTAACATAAAATCAAAATGCCATTTTTGACAGTTTTCTCACGTAGTTAGCTCATTCCTGTAATATGCTTCGAGAGAATACAATTTTCACTTCATATAGTTCCATGATTGTGTGACGTCTGCTCTAACAGTGCAAGGACGTATTTTGCAACAATGTGAAAGTCATGGTTTTGTTTTGTGAAAGAATACCGTCAGCAATGGAAAGATCAGCATGATCGTGTTTTTCCCGAGAAACTAAGAAAATCTACGCTCGCGGGAACGCAAAGCAAACAATTTATTAATACGCAGGCCGAGGTTTGATAGTTCAAAAACACGATATTCGGTTGAAGGGAAAGCAATTTAGACTAACAAAATACTATCAACACGATATTCGGTTGAAGGGAAAGTTTAGACCAACAAAATACTATCAACACGATTGGATGGTGAAATAATGTCAATAACCTGCAAATGTAAGCCACTGTACTGATCTACTTTTTTTTCTGAGTGATTTGTAATATTGCGACATTCAACTATAGGGCACTTTTGAGAAATTTGAAAAATATGAAAATCCAATTCTCCGAAATTAGTTCCGATGGTGTGAATCAATTCAGAATAACAAAATACTAAAATTATAGACAATAGACTGGCGAAACGAATGTAACGAGACAACATATCATGCAACGAGACAACGTAAATTGATTGAAATCTTTGTCCGTCGATATCGCGACAGTGTAGAAATAGGTATGAAACTTAGATCAGAAATCAAGTGTATAAGCAACCTGTTTTGCGCTGTGGTTATGAAACCTAGTGAGAAGGCGGTTCTTAAAAGCCTTATGCATAATCCATACATAGGCCTTATCTTTTACTGAATATCCATGGTGCTTTTCGACTGTGAGCATTTATTTTTACATTACACTCCGACTACGCAACGTAGGTCTGGTCTAGCATTGCCGTAAAAGATTTAATGTTCTTTACGATGACGACAAGGAGATGTTTTCCTTTATCTCATATTAAACTTTCTCCAATTTATTTTGTCGTGAAAAGTAGATGTACAAATATGGAGTTATATAAAAATTTAGTTCACTGTATATTTTGTGATAAATTTTGCAAAACACTAGTACCAATAGGGAATTCTATAGGGAATTGTTACACACGCCAAATGTCAAATGAAAAGATTTGGCGTGGCATCAGTCTTGAAACGATAAATATACCTGTGTGAAGTCAGGTATGACGGAAGCTGATTCCACACCGACAAAAACTTCCCTCATTAAGATAAAAGTGTAGCGTCCATGTATCTGGACAGGTCCCACCGAGATTTGAACTCGGATCGCTGGATTCAAAGTCCAGAGTGCTAACCATTACACCATGGGACCCAGGCTGCACGAGTGGGAATGGCCAATTGACAAAATATTTTTTTTAGCTGTCGTAAATTTAGCTCTTGCCATAATTTCACTTAAGACCTTGATTATTTCGTTGTTTACAAAACATTTAAGTCATAGTAATATTACACAGAGCACGAAATTTCGTCCGAAGTAAAACTACCGTAAAACCTACATCACGAGGTTTCATTTTCACTCAGCAATATTATCCCATCGAGTTCGTTTGCTCTCACCACTCAGTGATAACGCTATACTGTTTCTTTCCCAAATCATTCAGTCACAATGTTATATCTGTCGGTATATTTTGTACACGGATTAGAGAACTTAACACCTAATGATTAGATCTTGCTGCTAAGTTCGGTCACGCCAGTCACGCACATTACGCAGTTACAATTGAGTCACGTGACATGCCACACTTCGTCATTGCGACGCGGAAAATCATCGGTACAAACCATGGACAACACGGGGAATTTGGTAATCATTGGCCCTCCTTTTTCAGTTCTACGGACTTTCACGATGCGGCACACAATGACGTATGCCAATCGAGGTCATTTCAAGATTCATCCGATAGACAGCAAGTAAAGGAAATGCCGCTTTATCTTTTGTATGATTTTCATTATTTGTTCTTCGGAACAAATATATTTTCTTACTCTGGTACAGTTATTTTTGTAAAATGCAAAAAAACCCAGCTTTTCTAGCACAAGACATTGTGTACAATATATATTGTTATTGTAGGTTAGTTAACTCTGCTTATGACCATTCTAATATTATATTATATTATATTATATTATATTATATTATATTATATTATATTATATTATATTATATTATATTATATACTTTATTTCTGACTCGTTGTCCATTATTCACTATTGTCAATAATTAAACACACAGGTAGTGTTGACAAGTACATGTTGGCGCGTTCTGGAGTGATTTTGGACAAAACTAAACTTGCTCCCGGTCTGAGGGTTTCTGAATTATAACAGAGTAAATAATAGGAATAACTTCATCAATTTCTGTCGCGTTGATTGTAGGGTGACCGAGAAACTACTTTGGCGGACTAGTAACTAACGCATGGACACAAACTACTTTGGCGGACTAGTAACTAACGCATGGACACAAATCAAAGCTCAACGAGTGCAATTTGGGTCGTTTTGGTCAAAACGAGAAACCAGTTTCAAACCCATGTATAGAAATGTTACCGCAAATGAAGCTTGAATATTAACAAATACCGAGATCTTCATGATATGTTTACGCACCTAAATTATATTTTAGTAACCTTGTTACTTCCTGCTTGAGACTTTTTGCCGGGGCATAACAAAAAAAAAACTTCGGGAATTGTGTTCGTAAGCGAATTTATTTCAGGCAGGCTATTAACGTGCGATCCGGCGTTTTACACCACCAGTACAGAGCTGGACGATTTTATTATTACGCCAAGTGAGGTTGGCGGGAAGTGTGATTTGTTGTTTTGGTTTTGCGGGGGTGGATGGGGAGGGGGTTCGAGGAAAGCATATGGCAGAGAGAGAGAGAGAGGGGATAGGCGCCTCTTTGTAGTTGGGAAACAGAGGCGGTTATTGGGAGGTCTCTTAAAGGGGGAGGGGGTAGACTAAAAGATTAATTGGCAGTCGTGTATATATGGGTGCTCCCCATCTCCAACCCTATTGGATTGGAGACAGCAAGGTATCCATACACAATTGAATCTTACATATAGGGAGGAAAATGTGAGGGGCAGTCGTCAAATGGTATAGTATATACAAATTGTAAGTCGCCGTGGGGAGGCAGTTGCGAACATCTTTCCCTTCAACTTTTACAATTCTGGAAATTTTATTTTAACCATTCAAAATACATAAGAAGGGGCTATTTACATTTTAAACACGTCTGCTTGCCATTTTAAAAAAACCGCCAATACAAGCTGGCTATCTTTGTCATAGTATTGTGCACATAATGACATATTGCTTAATCTTTCTGAACTCTAAATATTACAAAAGCAGCATTGACCTGTTGCATCCGTAGCTGAGAGCATTATTCTTCCGGCTTGGTTTACATTTTAAAAGGAAGCTTTCCTTATATTTTTGTACTTCCCCCATGGATTCTCGACGTGCATCCTCGATATATGACGATTGCGTATTGTTTACCTCGATATGACTCACCGGTCAGCGAATTTTCTAAAAGGGGAAATTTATTACACATGACAATGTCTGGTTGAAATACCACGTGCGAGGGCGAAGTTTACGTAGTGGTCCGATCACGTCCGGTCAGCCTAATTTTACAAACATCCGGTGTTTGTGACGATGGGATTTGGGTGTAAAAGTGCTGCATTGTATCGTCAAGTGGTGACTATGTCATTCACAGCTGGGTGGCACTAGACATGATATACCACCAAAGAAATGTAAATCATGGACTTTAACCCCTGGAGGACACGAAATCACCGCCGACTTTCTCAACCCAGCGTGGGCGATTTCAGAACGTGTTGACGCACTTCAAACACACGGTATTTTACATTGCGCTGACAACAAGGACCGGGACAAGTACTTCTGCAGAGTTTTCACCGCCGTTCAAACACCGAACAGATTGAACACAGAGAAGTAAATCAAAGGTATTCGTTCCTTCATACAGGTTACCTTGGAATCTGGCCGTTTGTTTGGTAGCTCTCGTCTTACCAGTCACGCTGACTATCGACATACTCAGTAAGCGCGTCTGGAGAGCCTTTATATATTTGAGGTATGTTCACGCGAGACGTCCGTTATAAAAAGTCGGTGAAAATTCCAACCTATCGTGATCCGATCGGTCAATATGACGTGTAAATACCTATTATCGCTTGTTTTGTTGTCTGTATGAGTTTGTTATAGGTTTACTTGTGCATGGAGGGACTATGCTTGGAGCTTGCATAGGCAGTAGAAGCGAGAGAATGGTTTGTACATAACTCGACGCAATCTCAGGGGACGGGCAGTGAGTCACCGTCCACCATGGGACTGTATGCCATATGGCGATATCACAATAATATAGGTGTTGATGTATTGACAAGTAGTAAGCGAGAGGATTTACGTCCCTAAAAGAATTTGTGAGATGGCTATTTAACGACGAAGCCAACGGCTTTGTCCTCTGTTTTAGGTCGTGCAGTCCATCAGACGTCACATCGTTAATGGAAAATTATAGACCAATTAATCGCTGTTTCAGTCGAATACAAATTCGTTTCGCTTTGCTGGTGAAACAGATAGAGCGCGACAGGCTTTCCGACGCACACATTAACCTGATTAACAATCTGTTTCATCTCACCGCACTACCACAATAGACTACGCAGTGTCAAATAATTGCTAGTCATGCTGCTGCGCAGACGACACAGGCATCGGCACTTTCATCCACTAACTTGCCGACAGGGCACTTAAAATGTCTTAAAATTACGAAATTTGAGAGGGTATGTTCGTTTTGATCGGCAAGACCATTGGACGATGAAGAAACTGACAGTTTGGCAGGAATGGGGCGAAATTATCGAAACATGAAAGCATGAATGAGTCAACTGTTTCTTTGTGCGTGTGTGTCGAGAGAGAGAGAGTGTGTGCATTTAGTAAGCAGGTTAGATTACTTTGTTACTGGGATATGTTATTGTGAACATTCTCGACTGCTCTACACAAGTGTTTCATTGAGTGGAGAAGTTTAAATTGCCTGTGAAAAGGCGACGTCTGCACCCACTCCACACTCAGACAGGTTGTCTCAACTTAAATTCACAGTTTCCCGTTGAATGCTTTGATCATTGCCGTGCAAAATTCACAGAGCCGACAGGTAAGCGGTCATTGCTCCGCTGACCCTGTTCTTTCGTCTTTTACACTAGGGGGCGTTGACGCAGCCAAGGTGTTCCCTTGACGAAATCAAGTACATAATAGGAAGATCCATTCTGGGAATGCTGAGGTAAGAAATCATGACTCAAAACATCAGAGAACAAAGCTGTTTAAGAGAATAATTGTCACTCATGGGCTGCAGACCTTCAAGTGTTTGTCAGTGTACACATAGAAATCTGTTTTCCACAGGGAGACATGAAGCGTAGCTCACATGATATGAAGACAATTATAAGGCCATTGTTTGCTCTGTCTAACGACTTTATATCAAGACGATACTGTAGACGTATGATGATGGTAAAGATGGTGTTGACAATAAAGACGATGGCAATGACATTGTTTTTGTTGATATTATGATAACTAGTTGTTTTTGGTACTATTTTATTGCTCATTGCTGTTATGTACATTGTCACACTTCATCTCAGGTCAGGAATACAGGGAGTTGACTTGTAAATCTAAGATGCACTCTTCAATGTGGTACACATATAAATGTGACAAGTGCAACCATATCAGCCGTAAAGAGATTGTGAACAGCTGCTGTGTATGTTGAACCCGGTCGCCTACGAATCGGTATGCCCTGGGTTCGCCCTCCCTCGGTGTCGTGGGAATCACAGGCCGGTGTATACATAGTCACAGACGACTTAAACACTGTACACAACGGCCATGATGGAGACCGTTGCCGCTTTCGCTGCGATGTTACATATTCCGATTTTAATTCCACACTTTGACAGTGTCGACTTTTGTGCCAAGACCAATTTCTTCCACAGAAATGATATAGCTCTATGAAAATGACTTTGTGTCTCACAAAGTGCAGAAAGGGGGAAATATGAGCTTTATTTGAAGATGTGACAGAAAATGTGATGGATTCGGTTATTTGAAATATACTATTCATTTCTTCTGAAGGGAAATTAATCAGTAGCGCATAAAATTCCGCAATAGCCGCGAGACAGCAATAGGTATTCAAAGGAAGAAGGGCCGAGAGATAACAAAGAGCATGTAAGACAACACAATACAAAAAATATCAACGTAAAAACATATAACTTGGAAATCGCCATACTGAAGGTGTGTACTACCATGGATGTACTAGAAACTTTGTGTGTATACAGTTCTTCATCATCGTTAAATCTGTGAGAAATATTAAAGTTTAACTCGTATGGAAATTGATTTGTTCCAGATAATTCAAGATAAATGTACCACAGTTAGCAATTCTTGTTCCGTGTCGTGTAAATAATGCCTTTTCATCTTAAATCACGCCAAAATATGTAGTGCCCCTATTTCTGCGTTCATATTGCGGATATGTTTTTATTACATTCATTGAGAAATTGGTCAGAATGTCATCGTTCGAATTCGATGCAGACGAATAGAACCTGTCTCGTTTCCGCCTTGGTGATATATGTAGTTTCCGTTCAGATTACCATGGTTACAACATCACAACGCTAACTTTTCAGCAACAGTCACAATTTGAGATTACTCTTACGTGAAGTTGCATTCACAACACGATTAATCCGTCGTCCCGAACGCTCCTTCAATGTACAAACATCATTTGAAATACTCAGTGAACTGTGAAAGCCCTTAGTTTCTGGCTTTAAAAGGGAAGACTTGAGCAAAGACCAATCATGGAACTGCAGTTAACCAAATACCTTTTCTTTACATTACTGTAGTTCATTTAGGGTCGTTATACAGCGCTGTACAACAGTAACACCCTATTGATGCCAACCCTTTGAACTCATATACGTTCCTTCTGTTGGTATAATGAGACGACCATTTTTGTTCCCTTCAATCTTTACTGATCGACACACCCTCACTTGAGTCGGTTTCTTCGTTCTACTGATTGTTGTGCTGAATAAGTGGACGGTTTTACGTGACCTCCGCACCGTGACATCTTGGGTAACAAGACAGATGTTCGTACAAAACAAATGACTTGTTTTGATCGAGGTGACCATCGCCAAAAACGACTGTGTTTACAGAAACGAAACCACAACATATTATGTGCGAACAAACAAATAGGTATCTTGGGACCGACTTTCTGTACTTTCTGACGTCACATCTAGGATTCCAGTTGCAGTGGTTATTTTAACTCGGCATTGCCTGATCGGGTAAGATTCTTTGTCGATTGTTGGTAATTGCTGTTCTCAATGTGATGTGTCTTTAACAGTCAATGGTGCTCAGTTAAACAAGTTTATGAAACTTTTAAATCGCTCAGCGCAGTCTTTGTGATGTGTACAGTAGATGTCAACCAATGATAGACAGCAATTGTTTCAAATGTTATTGTTACAATGTGCAAGCCCTCCAGGGACAATTTCCAAGTCAATGCACACAATGGTGAAAGCGTAATGTTTGGCATATGGAGGTTTATCTGTTGACTTATTGTTTGTCCACACGTACAATAGGGTTTTTAATTATCTCAAATTAAATGCGTCACGAAATAAAATCGCTTTGTAATGTTCGGATGTCGTGACATACCGTAAACGTATACGTAATAGACTTTCGAAACAAGTTATGAATAGAGACACAATCATGGCTCTAGTCTTACTTTCCAAACCTCTCACTTCACTGCTGACACAATTTGATAATCGATGTAAGGCGCACTTTATTATGATTATTAATATGCCTGATATGCGTAAGCGAAATGACAAGCCGGAAAGCGAGACTCTACCAGCACGAACACGAGGTCAACTAATCCCTTCCTTCATTGTAAAACTAACAATATCACTGTGTTCAGAATGAATCATCATCGGACAGAGTTAACATAATTTCCGGCTGAAACAAAGACCTTCAAAATTTATCAAAATATGAAAATTAATGGAGTGGAACGTTCCTTTGATGGGATCAAGCATTTCGTGTGCATCGTGTGTGTGTCCATTCTCTGTATACGTGCGTTAAACTCGTGAAAACTGTAATCAACAACGCTTGACAAATGAGTTGAGGGACTTCCTTCCTAATACATCTACGTTATGTAAAGCCATATATTCAATAGTCTGCATATGGATTGAAACTCAAACCATCGGCACATTATGATATTGCTTAAATTTTGCGTGTTCAAAATGCTCCAATGTTCCAAGCTTACTGTACAGTACCACGCACAATAGTAGATAGGATTACGTCGACCAGTGAGCGGCTGCACGGAGGTAGCGATCGTCAGGGTGTCTGGGGTGTACATCTCAAACTATCCAGGCACATTTATTTATGGCTAGGTCGCTTGATGTATGTCATTCAATCGATCTGCCGACAGAATGATTTGACAAAGTGAAACTACCAGTTCTACAAATTCCTAATAACACATGAGATAACCTATCAGCTTCATTGATAGAAAACTAAGATTAACCTACATCAGTTTCACATTTGTTGTTGTCAATAACATATGTGACATATTTGCCCTTCTATCGCCATCAACGTCGACTAATGCTAATCAGACACCAACGATCGAAAACTAACGCTAATTTGCTCCGATTTCTCCAGAACAAAGCATCAGGAGATGCATATGGACTGTTTCATTTCCCCTCAGACATCTACAGAGTTGTCTGAGGTTTCGTAGCGGAATGTC
The DNA here is from genome assembly GCF_041260155.1 of Ptychodera flava. Taxonomy (NCBI): domain Eukaryota; kingdom Metazoa; phylum Hemichordata; class Enteropneusta; family Ptychoderidae; genus Ptychodera; species Ptychodera flava. Next base: position 2,385,033 of record NC_091929.1, read on the forward strand.
CACCAGGCAAACCAGGCAAACGCCTACAGTTACCACGATTGTACACCAAAACATATCGAACTACACACCCAGTCAGTTTTTAATTTGCTGTAGAGGTGTGAAGCCAATCAAGTCTACTATCCGGGTCCTACTTTGAGTTAAGCAATTACCGATGAATTATTTTGAAGGTTTTCTTCTCAATTTGAGGCTATTTTCTTCGTGTAAAGGTACAGGTTATTTCAATTAGCCAGCAGTATGTATGTAATCATTTTCTCGTTTTCATATATCTGTCTTATCGCTTCGCTATTCATTTCTCAAATTTACTAACAGGAACTTCAAAAACATGTATGTGTATGTATTCCCTGTATATCCATGGAAGTACATACTATCGCCATGGTATATCTAAGCTTAGTCGATTTTATGGCTGTTTGTCAATTTCACGCGAGCTGACCGATTGAATAACAAAACACATCTGTACCTTTATTAATTAATGTTTAACGCCCTCCAAACTTTAGACCAGCATTGCACAGATAGGGAACAAATACAAACGTCCACATTCCTAATAGTACACGAGCCAATATGAGCTCAGTAATTATGCTGTTTTAAACTATCAGACACGGAAGTGCCTTTAAACGTTTGTGATACGCTGGTTGAAATTGTTGATTTACTTGCTGGTGAATTTCGTCAACAATACATAAACAATACATCAACAATACATCTGTATGACTTGATAACTTATACAAGCCGACTTTTTGGAACTGGAAACATTTCAATATAGAGCACTATCGCTGCCACCGAAGATACAATGTTGGAGTGTGCGCGTCTAAAAGAATATTTGCCATGCCTACAGTTGACGTCCACGTGATTCCAAGCTGAAAGCTGACATTGCAATCTGATAATCAGCGTGTTGATCACCAACATAACTCTTATAAATTTCAAAGACTGACTGCATCAGTAGATGAACATCAAAATATTGTGTTAGAATCGGTGTATCGGATCAACACTTTACTCGCCCTTAAGAAACTCAACGTGACTGAAATCAAAATAATATTATGCGCGGACCTTCCTCGTTTACTTGAAATACAGTGTCATAAGGCTTTAACCTGCTCGTAAATTCCATACCAGCCTAGTTACATTAGTGGAACATATCAGGGGTCAAAGTTCAATGTAGGGGCAAGCGCTCCGCTGTAAGGGACCGTGTATAATTCAAACATGGGTACGCAAACGAAATTCACCAAGTTTGCATGGTGTACATATGACATACAGTTGATGCGCATTTGCACAAGATAGTCGAAATGGTCAAACTCTTTCCCCGAAATACAGTATGTCTATAATGCTGTTTTTGACTTTGTAGATGAACAAGTCAAATGTTCTTTTCTGAAGCAGTAGAGTCTGCGAATCTTAGAGATTCAACACAATGGTGAGAGTGTTTGGCCACCCTAAGATAAACAGATGTTTGAGCATAAAGAAGACTGGACGTACCAGGACATGTGCAAAAGCTCTTCATAAATGATTTCTTGGCAGACGGGTGGGCAAAATTTTCCATATCAGTGGGCGGACCTGGGAAGGGGTAGGCGGACAGTTTTGCCCTAATAGCTGGCGGGAAAGGTATATTCTAATATTACAGAGGCAACTTTCAAGAATCCCTTTTGGCTAGTGGGGGTGTGGTTCAGCTTTGTTGATGCAGCGGGAGTGTATGTAGTGGGGAGGAGGGAACGGCGAAATTTCCTGGCTGAGATTGTGGTGGAAACATGATCATATCCAACATGTTACATATTTAAATGCATGTGATTACAGTTTCTCGAGACAGGCTGTATAGCTGCCCCTTATTTACTGAATGGCTGGCTGCCCCTTAGTTATGTCAAAGTTGAAAAGTCAAATAGAACAGACAAGCATTGAAGTTGTCGCACTTTTTCTTCAAAGTGTAGATAGGCCTAATAATTACTGCATATTAAATACTCAAGCACTGATACGAAAATTATGCCACGATATGTAAATTGTGAATGTGGTGAAGTCCATCCCATATTGTTCAATTTTCTGTAGCCTAGGGTCACTCAATCAGGCTTCGTGTGAACGCGGCTTTCAAAGGAGATTTATTACATTAGGCTATGTGAATAGTAAACTGATAGTTTGCTTGCGCTACTGGTGCTGTGCTAGTCTGTCACTGTATACAGAATCCATCATCAAGTCTGGCAGGACTCCAGCTTCACTGGCAGGACCTAACCCTGGCCTGCTTTGTCTCCAGAGAACGATATTAAGATAAGATGCTACTATTTTGATAAGATTTTAAGAGTTTGCGTGGATGAGAGATGTCGGCCGGTCACTGAATTGGTTGGTTCGAGTTATGCCCGGACGCGATCTGGAGGCGTTTATGGAGGTGAGTGGTCTGTCGAAGGAACTCGGCTAGCCGTCTTTGCATGGCCTCGTCTACGTCCAGGCCCTTGGTTTGGAGTCAGCGCCGGGTGTATGTTTTATGTTTAATGTTAGAAGTTTGTGTTTTAAGCATGATATGACATTGCCGTCATGTATCAGACAGCCGTGTGTGATTGGACAATGATTGGTGTTTCATGCAACGCGATGTAGTTAAACAGTAAACAGATTTCAATGTGGTAGTGGTGTAGTCACAGGAACGACACTCGTCAGAATACATCAAACATTACTTCTAGTCGCCCGAGTCCCTCACTTTATAAAGTTGCGTTTTGTTATGTGGTGGTCTCACACTCTTGTGTTTATCGATCAGAGCTTTACCAGCAGGTATGTAATTTCTAATATTACGGTCGAATCAGTTAAGGTTTTTTTTAAAGATTTTTTTTGTCATTCATCATGGCTTAACGGCCACAGTTGGACTTTGATTCATTGTTAGTTAACTGTGTTTGAGTTGAGGGTGTTAAGTGACTCTGTTCAAAGCTATACAGCCGAACACCTTTGCGCCAGGTGGCGATTAATTGTCGCTCACCTGACCTAGACCGCTAAACGAAGAACAAATTCTTGCATTTATGAATTTTTGGTCTTTCTGCTACTCCAGCACCAAAGTATTCGTAAATGTGTTCGTTCTTCCTTAATGTTTTCTAGATTGAAACTATAGACCTTGCAAACTTTCAAGTTGCTGCCGGACTGTTTAAACGGCCTGTCATGGAAGCTGCTAGACTTGGTTCAAGTCGGTGAATTTCTAGGCAGCTGCCTGCACGGAACTAAAATAAATAGCAAATTCATCGAATTACGTTTCCATTCACTGCTGATACAGAACACAGTAATAAGTGCCTCTATAGACAGTAGAGACACTATCTATGGTACTTCGAGTTGACAATAATGAGCTTTTGAAGATGACATTTGTTGACTTTCGTAAAGTATTGGCATTATCTGTCTTGAAGGCTGTCCATTGTATTGACAGTGATATTAGGAATCAATGAAGGTCAGCGTTATCATCCTAGCGTGCTGGAACTTCGTCATGAGTGGCATTTAACATATCGTGCATCTGTTTGGGGTTGAATATTATCGCCTCAGACCAATTAATTAAATCTAACTTTACACAGATAAGAGCGGTACACACTACGAGAACAGTCGACACTGTTGATATAAGTTCATTGATCTGTTATGTGTATTTACGGAGGGCATGCATTTACCATTTGTCACGTTGCAACGATTGTATTTTATAAGCACGGAAAAACTTGCTTTGATTTCTATCTTTCCACACAGTTATGTGAACAATGCAGCATATATCGGACTCGTAAAATTTCAACTTCCTAGTTTAGTAATTTGTCGCAATGATGTCCTGGATGACTGTGTGGACACATTTTCAATTTTTCACAAATGAACGATTCATGTGTGAGCAAATCTGACGTTGGCTTAGCCACTGAACTTGTCCGCTGGAACAATAGAATATTGCAATAAAAGAATAGTGTTCTCCAGAATTAATAGCATAGCACGGATTTGACAGCATCATTGAACGTTTAACATGAACACAGGTCTCCAGGGTGTGTTATATACTTCAAGTGCGGTCAAGGCCCAAAAGAATTTTAAAGAAGTATTCTTCGCTAAACTCGTCTGAAATAGTCTTGATAAATGCCAAACGATTAAGTGATTGAATGTATACCAACACATTAATGGCGTTTAGGTTTCTCTCATGGCATAGAAATAACAATTCAGACCTTTGTCCTGTACACTGCAGGCTGTGATAGAAACCAGTAATGATTTCTCTCTTGAAGTCTTTACTCTAGTGTTTAATGGAGTTGAGTTTATCCTCCGGATAAAGTGTGTTTTTGATTGTAATGGAATTAGAGGACCGTGCTGTACTCTTGTTTTCTTTTTAAACTTTAGCCACAGTCACTCCAACCACTATGCTTTGAAATTTAGCCACAGTCACTATGCTTTAAAATTTGCGAAACACTGTGACGATGCTTCAATGAGATGCTAACACACGCTCAGGTAACGTAGGCAAAATATTCAAAGAGTAAATTTTGCAAATGATTTAGATGTACGGCTGTTGAAGAAGTTATTCGACAAGTAACGATCCAGAATTCATCTTACATTTAACAATGTGGTGGGCAGCCATTTTCCTACGTGTATACAGTAGTCAGTGTTGAGCTCGTCCTAAAGAAGTCAGTCACACTGACTCAGTTCCCGTTATTATGAGGGCATGTTCTCGTCATCAAGTTCAATTCCAAAGTCAAAATGCTTGTCAATGCAAAAATGAAATTCGACACTTTCTGATGGATTGTGTTGCACCTTAAGTTCTTCTAATTCTATAGACGTCCTGCGGCGTCAAGGCCAACTTTTGGAATCAATATTTACATTAGGGTCGTCAAATTCCCATGTCAATAGCATACAGAAGCGGGTCAAGGTTGCGAGTCAAGCATTTCATACTCTGTAAGAGGACACAGCCTTAAATACTATAATCATCCGAAATAAGGGAGTGAGAGTTATTTTTTTAATATTTCAGACAACAAGTTGTCTATATGACAGTTTAGGCCGCGTTCAAAAAAAGTGGTGGGGGGGGGGGGCTGGAGGAATTCAGGGGGATTCGAAAGTTTTGGGGTAGTCGAGGGGGGGGACTTGAAAGTTTTGCTCTGCCTATAGGGGGGGACCTGAAAATATTTTGACTCCCAACATTTTGATGTCGTCCAATGGTTCTAATGTTAGTAATAATTAAACAAAATCTAGAACCGTTTTGTTGTATTTTATGTCTTTAATCTCAAAAAAGTCTAAAAATGTATGAATGCCATTAAATTTTCGTAGAACAAGTTGGCCTTGTAATGGGGCAGGAGCTACAACTGTTGATAATTTTTCAATATTTCTATGCAATGTATCAAACACAGTTTCTTGGTGTCTCTCTACAGAGTGCTGAAAAACACAATATTCAGTTTGTCAACAAAGCCTGTTTGTCTAAATATGACTCTGATGTAGTTTAAGAAGAGTTTCAGTCATAGGACACTCAATTGACAGTGAAACATACATCTACTTGTACACAAGATCCAGCCAGAGAGCAACACATAGAAGACTAGGGACTAACAGTTACCATGGATTTTTGAATTCTGGCATATGAGAACAATCAAATATTAGAGAAAAAAGATGGGGTCACCATAATTGATCTTATACAAATGTACGATGAAAAGTCAGTTTTTCTAAATCACTTAAAATCAATATATAAAACAATTCATTTCAAGTTCATTCAGTGAATGAAATTTTCACATCTCATTGTACCAATAACACAAAAGTAAAACTTTGAACAGTAAAGACTCTAATTTAAATGGAAAAATGTGTGACTAAATGGAATCTTTTATTTTTATCAAATTTGCCATTATTACACCCAAAATTTCTGAGATTAAAACATTATTTTCATGGAATATTTTAACCTTCCAGTATTGTCAATTTTGTAAAACATTTTATAAGTGGCATCTAAGTTGTATATGTCTTGTACTTTTGAAAAAAAAATTTTGGTAGGTCACTGTGCTCATTTTTTCACAATTTGGTTAAACGTAGCTAGGAATACACAATTTTCATACTCTCTCATGATTGTCATTTTGTGTGCTTTTCAGCTGGTGCCATTGAACTGGCCAGAGTTGGATAAACTTAAGTCGGCTTAGACTGAGAAATCCAAAAAGTTCACTGATGCATTTAAAAATGATTCAATTTAAGAACTTGCCCTGGGTATATGGCTCTACAACCTGCTGATATAAAGAGATAGTGTTGAACATTTGCATGCAGAACAACACATTACATGTTTTTTTTTACTCTGCGTGCATTCCTAATAAATATGCGGCTATATGGTAATTTTGGGGGGGGGGACTTGAAAATTTTTGAGTGTATTGAGGGGGGGACTTGAAAAATTTTGAGGGTATTGAGGGGGGATCTGAAAAAAAAATAAGATTTCAATCGCGATTCCTCCAGCCCCCCCCCTCACCAATTTTTTGAACGCGGCCTTAAATCCCGAGAAAGAATTGATTTACACAGGATTGTAGCATTATTTCGCACTCACAGACAATTTCTGATACAGAGTCGGTTTCAAATACGTCATCACGTGTTGTCATTATCTGGTTACACAGCGAAGAACAAAGCAACGTCTTTTTAAAAACAACTTTGAATCTGAACACTGGGCTTCAATCTGTCGATTTCAGCCAAACTCACCCCTGCATGTCCTCCTATACTCGTCTGCTCAGGCATAGAAATCTCAACAACAATGACGATTTTGTTTATAATGTTATACAATACGGCAAAGCTTTACACTTCGAAATTTGTGAGGTCAATTCTGAAATACATTATGCGAAAATTTTCAAAAGAGACAGAAGATATTATAATTGCACCGATCCTTGGGTTTTCAAAGACGAATTGTGATCACTAAGTTTGCCTGGCTTCTTCAAACAACGTGTTTACAGGACTAAATCCTAACAGTTTCTCGCCACCTGAAAGCAATCAGCACGATTGGAAGTAATTTTGGATAATTGGATGGTAAAGTAAGGTCGTTTTAACCTACAAATGTAAGCTCATCTGCTTTCTCTTTAAGTTACACACTTGTTTTCATGTCTAATTTGTAATATTGCAACATTCAACTATATGGCACCTCACATTTAGAGAAATTGAAAATATGAAGATCCAATCATCCCAAATTCGTTCCAATCGTGTTAATTCTGCAATTAAGCGTTGAACCATAAGTTTAGCACGATTTCAAGGTCGCTTTAAAAATGAAAGATCTCAGCCCTAGGAAAGTTGAGTAGGCCAACGGTCGGAAGAACGCATCGCCAACCGAGTAAGAATCCAAAGAGACGTTAAGACAAACCCTCTTTGTATGTTATTTGTAAGGTAGATATTAACATCATTTGAAATCGCCAAAGATGGCTGACGGACCAGTTTTCACCACGTATGCCAACCATCAGGTTTACTCAAAAATTCATGAGATATTTAAGCAGTTTTTCTTAAACAAAATTTGGACATGCATTTTCACAGATGTCCTAACATGTAACAATCTGTGCTAGGTTGTATTCAGATTACTTGTAGAAACTTGAATTTCTCAGTAGCTCCGTTCTGTCATAATACTTTTAGTGACCCTCTCCAGGTCTTTCTGAATCGATGACGTCACAAGCCTTCATTTACACTTGTCGAAGTGTTCCTATAAAACTGTTATGAACATGATAATGTTTCCGTCTTTTGTGAGAATCGGTATGAATTAGTTATTTAATATCTTATAGAGGAAGCCAGCTCATTCATATTCCGGTGCGTCTCTGCAGAAACCCCCGAGGATAGAATTTGTGACCGACAAGTGTGTTTTATAGACGTGTTTCAGATATATGGGATACTTCGAACATTACTCAGATCAAATGATTTTCACGTCGGATACTTTTAACATTACACATTTCCCTCATTTCTATCCATTACTCTATTTAGTGCATACAGTGGCGGCTGATTTGCCGCAAGTCCAGGCAGAGGTCATCTCGGGTCAAATTGATGGTACAGCTTTGGAACATCTGTTAGCTCTGTTTGTGGGTGTTTGGTCTCCCTTGATGCGCTTACATTCCTGTGTGAGCTTGATCGTTTCACAAACAGTGTTCGCCCGATTTACATTTATCACAACCAATCAAAATAGATTTTAGCCCTTAACTGAACTCCAGGAAGCATAAAAACTGTGTACACTGTACATACCTGTTGTCCGGTGTCGAAATCGAAAACTACTAAGGCTTGATAGAAACTATTTTTACGCTGTCGATGGTAAGACGATCCACAACGTATATTTTTCGTATCAGGCACGCTAACTCCATACTTTTCTACACTGAACAATTTTTAAGCGTTGAATAAACCAATGAAACTGTTGTTATACGTTCGATTTCGTGGTAGTTGTTATGGAATTCTGACCCTATACTCTATTACACTGGTACCCTTTGATTCAATTCCCACAATATGCCCAGTGATATTGGTCACTCTAAATTTAAGTGTGTATTCTTTCTGGGATTCTAAATAACTCAAGTGAAGAAATAGCAAAATAATTTGTAAAGTTCTGACTGCTTCATTGTAGGTATAAAGCGTACAGCATCTTGTAATTGCAGTTCTATGCAAACAACACACACAACAGCCTCTCTGTTGACCTCTCCAAACTTTTACAAATACCAAAGCGTGCATGTAAAGTAGTGTGCCTCGAAAGTGAAAAACGTAGACTTTTGCTCAAACTTTCCACAATGAAACCTTCAACCATTCACTTACCAACTCAAGAATGAAAAACCGGTTGTTACCATGCAAATTAGGTACTAGAGAAACAAATTGCTAAATATTTACCTATATTTGAAATTCAAAATGGCCGCCATCCGTGTGTTAACTCTAGTAGTCTATATGGGAAAAAATTAATTTCCGATTTCGAAAAACTAAGGCGGTGAAGACATTTCCTACTCCAGGAGTTTTAAAATGAGCTTCACAAGAGGTAGATTAGAAAAGATTTGTACAAAACTGAAATTCCGATATCTGCCCTCTAGACGCATTCTACCTTAACCTACACACTAACAAATTTGTAGTACAATTGTACTTTTTAATCGTCAAAGGGCTAGCAGTTTTGACCTTACAGGAAATGTCCCACAGCCTCGTTTTCAGTAAGTGGGGAATACTAGGAGTTCACAATTGAGAGAAAATGTGTAGTAACTTCCCCTGGAGAGTTTTACACGACATACAATCATGTAAGATACGTGTAACTATGCATAATTGCTGTAAACAAAATACAGAGTCCGTTTTCTCTCCCTCTATAAAGCAGTATATATATATATATATATATATATATATATATATATATATATATATATATATATATATATATATATATATATATATATATATATATATATATATACCTTTCTCTGTCCATGCCCTTTACCTTATTTATAGTATGGACTGTCAGTGACCTTATTCATTTCAATGGCATAAATAATGATATTAAATTCCCCATCAACATTTACGTGGCAAGGAAATGAGTACGTCTATATTTCAACACATTAATGTACCAACTACCCTGTAGTTAAGCACGTCAAGTTAATGTTTTGTATTGCCTTGTAGTTTTAACTTTCAAAAATGGAAAATATATGTTGTACACGCGTCTTCACTTTTATGATGTACTCGACATGATCTGTGTCGACAGCCCTTCTAATCTATGCAGTTATCACGTGACAGGCATACTGGGGACATAAGAACGCTTCATAGTCACACAATACACACATTGCCCAACGAAAATGAATGCTATCCATCGAATTTCTCTTGAGTGACGGCTGTCGCTGTCTCGGCTAATTGGCTGACATTGAGCAATCGACCAGAACTTTTATAATATTTCCAAAAAGGCCACAGCTGTTAGTCATCAAAGAAAGAATTTCAACCGTTTTCTGGTTTCGCGGCCTCATGCTTTCCCTCAAGACAGCTCAACACAAACTTTCAATAAACTCATATACTATATTTAGATGTAAACCATAACTTCGCGACATCAAATGCATGTACTTTTACTCCTTGCGACATTTTAAGGCATTTTGACATAATATAAGCTGCGCAGAACGTCGGTGCATTTCATCAGTTTCATTAATTGTACGGAAGCAAAATGAGGTTTTGATCGAGGGATATTGATGTTGCTATTCCTATGTCAGTGTGCTTCTTTTTTCTGCATCACCAGACAGACTGATGCATAAAAACGTAGAACGGAGACAGGCAGATAGTTAGATCTCAGGTAGGTCTGAGAATAGAGAGAGTAATGTACAGACAGACAAGCACGGACAGAGATTAGCAGACATGCAGATAGATGGATGGGAATGAATGAATGAATGGATGGATGGATGGAGAGATAGATAGATAGATAGATAGATAGATAGATAGATAGATAGATAGATAGATAGATATGTTGATAGATGGAAGTACAAAGAGACAGATATATTACCATACAGAATAAAACAGTAAGACAGAGAGACAAACACACAGAGGAAGAAACAGATGTTGGAGTGTTTCTTCCAACTGTGTCCTCGCACTCTAAAATTACACAGTGTAACATTCCATGAGAGTGGTGTCAGTACTCTGCTAGGCTGGCATTCCGATGTGTCTACGTTCACTGCTATCATTACCCAACGTGCTTGCCGTGTCAACTTTCCCAAGAATTACACGAGTTAAGTCTCTTGATTTGATGGTGCAGACACCCAGACAACATAATGTGTTGCACTCGTCTTGTCATGATGACACGATTCAGCAAAGATATTAACGTGTGTGATATTAAGTCGTTGTCTTTTCCATCCGGATTGTCCTCAAACATTGTTAGTGTTTAGCTCGTGACGTATAGCTCACAATCAAATATGTCTAGCACACTTCTTCTTTTGAATGCAATCCACATGTGCAATGCAGCAGTTTGCCTTGAAAATTAACTTTATGTGGAAGCTACATGTAGTTGACCTTGCGCTATGTTGAATCACTGATACACTCATATTAAGTATGGTATTGTGTTTTTGCAAAACCTTTATTGTACTTTATGATCAAGATCCCAACTGGGATACGATTTCAATGAAGGCTTAGCCTACTTTACTTTACTCATAACTACAATTACTCCAATGTGAAAAGAACATACTGTCTTGTTTCTTTGGAGAAATTGGCTTGCTCAGATTTCACTACTGGTCTCAACATGGTCAAAATATAACAAAAGTTTATGTCTTTACATACAACAAGATTGGAACTAATTTGGGATAATTGGATCTTCACAATTTTCAAATTTCTCGAAAGTGTTAGACGTCCTATAATTGAATGATGCAATTTTACAAATTACTCGTAAAATAAGTGTAAAACTTAAAAAAAGATGAGATAACATTTGCAGATTCAATCGACAATACTTCACCATCCGATTATCCCAAATTAGTTCAAATCGTGTTATACAGGGATATTGACTCTACATAGCCTACAAGCTGCTAAAATTCTGAACGGATAAATTAACCCGTTCTCATTTTTACTTGTTTCCAAAATTTTTCCAAAAATCACTTCCAGTTAAAATTGTCGAAAAGTCTTTGGAACGTTACTTTCTCCTCTATTCATCCGTACGTTGACAAGTTTATCCGTTGATATCGGATCATGTTTCTGCTGACTTGTGTTAATTAATCCAATCAATTAAGAAATTGATTGCCAAACCAAATCGTTTATCGGTAGATAATTTGATTATTTGTGTTTCGTTTCCCTCTTTTGCAGACTACCATGGTTTTGAGGAGTCGTTTTGCCGCATTGCTGACATGCGCACTGATATGACACACCGAGGAACGGACGGTTTGCACGAGTGACGTCATAACGACCTAAATCTACTGATTCCAAGAAAACCCACATCACCAAGATGAATTCTGTTTGATAAGAAAACTTAACGTCATATTCATGGAGGCTGTGTCTTTTTCCTGAACAAGAAAGATTTTTTATAAAGTGCATACATAACATACAATTGCTGAACGCAATTGATATGAAGTAAACACTCAACCTGTATATGGTCAACACAGCCTTCGCTAAATTTGAATCATACTGCCAGGACTGCAAGGAAATTTGTGGGACCACTGTACTTTGTCTACTAACAGGCCTCGTTTTCGGGACGTGGCGGGACTGATACTGTTTTCTGTCAATCTTTCTGTCAAACGTTGACTTTAATTACTATCATTGGCAGTCTTGTCTCCCGTGACGTGTAGACTACAAAGCAATTGAAAATACTTGTTTCATCAAAGCGTCCTAAAATCGTCCATTTTCAGCACCATTTTAACATCGTACGCAAAATGTCCGTATTCACAACAGACGACGAAGAGAGTCAAGACAGACCCACTATGGCTGTAACGCCACTTACAGATGAAGACATACATCAAGTTGAAAGTTTCTTTCGTAGTCGTCGAACTCAAGTTTACGTCTGTCCAGGTCTTGTGAACTTGTACTTCGGAGGCGCCGAGAGCTTCTCAAACTTGATGGGTTGGGAGTTGCATACTACAGGAATACCGACACTATTGTGGGATCCGAATAACTTCGACACGTCGAAATCTCAACTACTTATTTGCATCGCCGAGAGAGGGACGGGTTTCACTCTATGGCAAGACCGTATCGATTACCACAGTAACTACCAGGCGTCCGACAAAACCTTCCATACACTCAAAACTTCTAAAGACAGAAGAACCCTGGCTGGGCTAAGCTTCGACGATGAGCGAGCCGCGGCTGATTTACTGCGCACAGTGATGTCGATGACCTCGGCACTGGATTTGAACACACCAAAGGGCAAGAAGAATAAAAAGAAGAGACGGATTCCTAAACCACCTAAACCTCCCATGAAGACCGATATTTCCTTGCCATGTTGTTTTGAACACATTACTAGACTTGAAAAGAGCGATAGGGATCACATCATCACTTTACGTACCCTCGTTCCAGACGGAAAAAGCAGAGAAAAGGAATACCGAACATTTAGACGATAAACATACCATCACTAATAAAGGCTAGAAGACGCAGTACATATTAAAATTGTGTTTCTAAATATTTCAGAGTCCTGATCATTTTTGCCATCGACAAATTCCGCGCTTACATTTTGAGAACGTTTGTTGAAATGGTAATTTATCACAACAATAGACAATTGGGCAGTCGTAAAGGCTTTATTTACAGTCAGAATGCAAAGTTTGTTTCTTTGCTGTCAATGATTTGTCGCATAAAATCATGTAATGAATATTCAGTCGTTTGTTGACAGAAAAAACGATTATCTGAAACTCACTTCATTAAGTATACTGCATTTGCTGATTGTAAACCATTGACATTTTGACACATGAAGATTCCAACTGAATCAAAATCTTCTCGTCGGCATGGTACGATGGCATCGAAATCGCTGTGGCTGAGTATGTTCTTTAAAGTGATTATATTCGATTCGATGAATGACCGCGATTGAATAAAAGCTGTACACAGCTTGCATGAAAGCGTCGTGTTGGGGGGGGGGGGGGGGCGCAACCGTTCCGTCCGACGTTCGAATTCGGATCTTGTCAAGGTTGAAAAACAGCCGCATCTCAATCCACCCGTCACACTGAAAGACACGTGACCGTATCGCATGTGTCAAGTCGAGAATATCTGAATGAATACTACATATCACGTGATATGACGTGAAAACGTCAACGTCGGTAGTACCAGACTTATCTTTGAAATCATTTGGATGGATATCAACAAATTAACACAAAAACAATATGCTGTTGAGTATATTTCAAGCTACGTGAACAAGTCACGTGCACTGGCAAGCCAGTGATAAATAGTGTTAGTTTCCTTAGAGTTTTACAGTGACTTTACTTCAGCACACATGCCCGTGCAGGTCTGGGCACTGCTTTAAAATACAATCTTTTTGTCGGTAATTCTACCGAGTCACTCTTTTGTAACAAGTGTTTGATATAACTTTTACTTAACTGCATTTGTATTTTAACATCGTTTACCCTTAGCGTTTGATAGCATTTGATTTGACGATGTTTTTAAAAGTAAAAATCACTAAAGGCCACTGAAAGAAATAGTTAAGATTGGGTTTTGTCAGACCAGCCTGTCAATGATATAAATAGTTTCAACTTAAAAACATGACACTATTGTTATGTACTTTTGGCAAGCACTTAGTTTGCAAGACGGCCAATATAATACTTTGTATTTTCATATAAAATGGAGACGTTGCCGCAAACGGAGAAAATACTGACAATGCATTTTTCTAACAGACCAAGAACATCGATGAAAGTTAAGAAAATGAAAATACACTACAATATCATTGCATTGTAAATGATGCGAATCAGAGATAGAATGCTAAATAAATTTATTGACGCAATTACCGTGTAGTAGATGGTCTTGTTGCTCTCGGTTATCTATTGTATAGGTAGATAGATAGATAGATAGATAGATAGATAGATAGAGAGAGAGAGAGATAGATAGATAGAGAGATAGAGAGAGATAAATAGATAGAAAATAGATAGATACATAGACAGACAGACAGATAGATAGATAGATAGATAGATAGATAGATAGATAGATAGACAGATAGATAGATAGATAGACAGATAGATAGATAGATAGAACACGCATACATTCATACTTAAGGTAGAATGCGCTCCAGGGATAGATATTTGGACTCTCTAATTTTCACAAGACACTTCTGGTCTACGGCTTTGTAGAGTCCTTTGGGGAAGTTCCAGAAGTACTCCAACATCAGAGTTTTGTGAAAATCGAAAATGTAACTTTTCTTCGTAGGGTTCACGCAGGGAGAGCGGCCATTTTGAATTTCAAACACCGGGTATCAACATTTGCACGGTGACCCCTTTCATTCATTCGTAATTTCGAAAGAATGCTTTTACATTTCTTCGAGGAAAGTGAGAGAAAATATGGTCTTTCAGTTTGGAGACGAATACTCTCTTAAAATACGCACATACAAAAGTACATGAATCATAGCGCTTTTTTCGAGTGGCTTTGTATGAGACAGCACGAATGCATGCATACATACATACATTCATTCATTCATTCATTCATTCATTCATTCATTCATTCATTCATTCATTCATTCATTTATTCATTCATTCATGCACGCATGCATTAATAAGATAGTTACATTATGCACTCAGTCGTAGATTAGTGCAAATACATAAATAATACATTCACACATATTTACGTAAATAACATACAGACAGATCGACATATGTACAACATACATGCAGGCATTTATACCTGCATGCATATCTACGTAAACAATCATTACGTCATATTGACATCTATATAAGATGCAGGAACATATACACTCAGAGCAGAAGAAGCAATGTAACATTATACTAGACTGCACTGTTCACGTAACGTTGTCGACGTTGACGCATACATGTACAGTCACTTGTAAATAGAGGAATATCTCAGAGCTTGTCTGTGTTTAAGAATCACGTTTTACTGTTACATAAGTGAAAGCTTGTTTACTTCAAAATAACACAAACACAAAATACACAAAACAAAACAATCCTTATGGATCTCACGTTGCAAATTTTTGTAACATCTATGGTGTATATTCTGTTCACATTCACAAAGACTACTAATGAATCCAAATTATTATATGTTACACGGTTAAGGAAAATATTAAAATGTTGGACAAAATTTTAACATCTCCATCATCCTAAGTCTTTCGTTGCAGTGACAAACTGTTCAACGTACGAATTTCCAAATTCTGTCCCATTCACTGACAGACGAAGAAGAGTTCATTGTGACAATAGGTATCAACCCCCCCCCCCCAATTAAAAACGCGCTTTAGTCATGTTAAAATGCCATCTCTCGTTATTTGAAGAATATCAACGCTATTCCGTTCACGATTGAAATGCTTACATCACAGCAACATAACTAGAACTAAGCCACTGGTATAAAAGTAGTTCATTAGGATAACTAAGCCACCTAAGTTAAAGGTATAAAAGCGATTCATCAAGATCATATCTATTTCCTAACATTACAATGAGCGACATCTTGTGGTGTTTGATTCTGCTAAATCAATTCCAATTTCTTTTTCAGCAAAATGTCTCGAAACAAACTTTGAAATATTGTGTTGGTAATGTTGTATTATAAAACACCTTTTCAGAGGTTTGTACTTAACTTCTTCCAAGAATATTACACCATTTCTTCAAATTTTGAACCAGCTTTGCAGCTAATTATAATAATGCATTATACTCAAAACAAGTGCACATAATTCTTGTGATGAATATATGAACAATCCAGATCGACTTTTTACATAATGCTATAATTAAATTATGAAAGCATATACACCTGACAAATGTGAATATTTCAATACAGGCGCTGTCGGTAAAATCGAGATTTAAAATTTTCCTGATTCTCTTCATTATCAAGCATTGGGAGAATGTCTGTTTACATCTTTCTTTGAAATCTAATTTAGCATTTGTTTCCCATTATTTCAGGATGCAATATGTATCTATATTTTTGAAAAAAGAATTAATGTCAGACGGGTACTCATGTTACAAATAAAATGCGTTATGATTGATTAGGTATTTACATTTCTCACTGTTTGAAATACATAACACGCTTATAATAAACAATTTTGAAGAGCATGTAGGGGTCGGCACTAAAACATTTATCGCCGCATAATGTAATTTAATCTGTCAGCTTCAATTCTCTGAACTTCGAGACAATAGCCACCCTTATAAAAGAATGGACGTTGCCCGCCAATAGACCTTTTCCCGTTATCCCACAATGCATTGCTGTGACCGTTTGAAGCTCTCTAAAGCAGTTGAAACAAAATATGCTTAATGATTGTATACATATTGTATCACATTGTTCAGAATGCCAGAGCACTGTGTGATATGACAAATTATATGCCAATTTCTCGACTTTTTCATCGCCAACAGATGGAGCAATGGCGTCGTTCAGTATCCCATAATATTGTCACATAAACCATACCAAATATTACCTTTGCATACGCAGATGAATGCTATTAACGTCAAATTTAAATTCTGAATTTTGCAAGTCTTGTTTCCGCTTAGTTTCAGCTTTTATTGTCAAAGTTTCAGATCGATTTAACTTCTTAATGGCTTAAATCTCTGCCAAATGCAGAACTCCCCAAAATATTTAAAATAAACTATTAGTACAGACAGATTGCTATCTTAATTCGTAATTTTTTCATCTGTATTCGAAGACCTTATTTTTGCGTTGTTTCTTGTGCAAAATTTAATTTTAATGGATTGCTCTCGTCGAGCAACAATTCAAGTTTTTGTTTGTAGTTGTTACTAAAACTAAATTATGGCGGAAAATGCTGTCTGAAATAGCCGTGTCAATGTAATGAGCTGTTACGGTGTGGTCGGTCAACTGAGAATCCCGAACGTGTGCCTGGTAAGACCCTGGTAAGATGAGTGATGGCTGTTTTGTTTGTATGTTTGTTGTTTGTTTGTAGGCCACCCTATCAGTATCCAGGAGACTGCTGACTATACTACACTTTCGAGGCGCATACTACCTTAAAAGAACTGAACGAGATGGATGACATCCCCCGGCAACTAAACAATTCTCAACAGCTTATCTTCAGCACACGTGGCGGAGGGAATGCAACAGAAACTGACGTATATTTTGCTTCTTCCACTCTTACTTCAAGCTACAGCTGCTATGACTGGTGACCAGAGAATTTAATTACGACGATGATAATAGTTCTTCTATTTTTTCATTACTTCGCCTATCTTCAGACACCTTATCACAATGGCAGGCACTTTATAATTCTTCACTCACTAAGTGGAACCAGGCTCCAGTCAGAGGACGGCAAAATCCGGCGGGCTGGAGGTGGTGGTGGTGGTGGTGGGGGGGGGGGGTTTATCTGAAATTTGAAGACTGCGAGGATGGGTCAGCATGAGTACCATGTGTGACATTGTAGTTCGGAAATATCCTAAGACTAGTATCATTTGACGTGCGTATCTGGATGTTTACCGTGCAATATCACGACTAATATGTTACGGTAACTGTCATTAGGATAGAGTGATATTAGAGTGGGTATTATGATGCATAGTGCAAATACAGACAGTGGTCACAAAGTAAATGTAGAGTAGTTCAATATGCTTCAGTAGGAAAAGGAAATGCTATGAAACAGAACCAACAAAAGTTCTAAAAACTCTGTATTAAAGTATATGATATTGTCCTTTACACTTTCTTGGGGACGGGTATATTTCTTTTAGTCTTTTCTTTTTCACTTTGACTTTACGTTTTGACCTCTTCAGCAGTTCACGGCATATTTTACACAACAGTCAGACTATACTGTACTGTTATCTCAGTGATTTGTGTACTGACAATTAAGACTGCTTCCACACTTTAATAGAAATAGCATGCTTTAAGTATAGCGGCTGCACTGTATTAAGTCGTATCCATTCGACCCATGGAGGTCACAGTTTGTGGTACATAACGCTGTTATGGAATCATAGACTGTAGAATACTGTCATAGAATTGATGGATGCTTGGAAAGCGGCAGAATAATAGTGCCTAAATTAAATAATTAAAAACAATGCTGTAGTATTTGCTGCAAGTTTACGATATTTTCAAAACTTGTCCTAAATCGGCAAAAATGGAAGTGACTATTCGGAGAAACAAGTTCTTCGTTTGCTTTGCCCGAAGCATATGTAATGTGTTGCAGGTATTTTTAATAAAATTACATAAATGCATTGCAAAATATAAGCTTATTTGGGAAGCAGTGGCAAGAGAAAACCCCTGAAAATAAGGATCTTAAAATTTGGACATGGCTGGAATATTGTTTCCGTATCAAAAAACTCTATGGTATTTTCGTTTCTTCCTTCAAGTGGCAGTAGTTATGATTCTAAGTTTTTATGACCTCGTCGTAGCAGACCACGGGTGTGCACGGAAAAAGGTCGACATTTTCCGTACCAAAGAACATGGATTCAAATGGCCTTAAGCAGGCGGTGAGCGAAAGTTTTACCTGAAAAAGGATTGACAATCTGCCGTACCTAAGGTCCGTAAAATTGAATGACTCTGAGCGGGCAGATTGCGATAAGTGCCCGATAAAGAGCTGACTATCTTCCGTACTCAAAGTGCGGGAATTTCAATGCTCATATAGCCGCAGAAGGTGACAGGTGTGCCGCTGCAGTAATACCAACCTCCCGTCAGAGAAGTAAATAAAGACAAAAATGTACAAATTTTATTGCGTATCTACATTTACCGCAGATGGGAAAATATTAACCTGACTAACATCAATTTAAATTGATTTTCTTTTTTAAACGAAATTTACCATTCTATTGATGTGGGGGAGTGGCACTTATCAAGGTGGATTTTAATATCTTCCTGAGGCAGTTGAAGGCCGTGCTGATAGAAGCTTAAGAAGACTCGTACTGATTGGTCAAACCAAGTCTTGGCAGAACGAATGTGTGTTGTAGAGTATCGGGAATTAGGCGACAAATGTGCTCGATAAAGGTTTGGCAATAGCGACCACTAAAATCGCCGAGGACTAGAAAGTCGGACGGCGGGAATTGGCGACAGGTGTACCCGATAAAGAGCGGACAATTTTCCGGACATAAAGAGCGTGAATAAGGATGTCAGGCAGCAGAACAGGTAACAGAAATGTCCGGTAAAAGACAGACAAAGTTCGGTATGAAAAGTACGGGTATTTGAATGTTAGGTGGCGGCGATTGGACAACATTTGTGCTAATTCAACGGGGCGACAAATTTCCCGTACTTAGAGTGCGACGATTTGGAGTGCATTCAATGGGCTGCAGGGGACAGCTGTGCCGGGGAAAGGCTTGAAAATTCCCCGTAAATAAAGAGCGTAGATTGGAATCGCCTTCAACGGCCAGCAGACCACGGGTGTGCCCGGAAAAAGGTTGACATTTTCCGTACCAAAGAACGTGGATTGCAATGGTCGCGTCATTGGGCAGTCAGCGAAAGCTTCACCCGGAAAAGGATTGACAATCTGCCGTACCTAATGTCCGTGAAATTGAATGACTCTGAGCGGGCAGATTGCGATAAGTGCCCGATAAAGAGCTGACTATCTTCCGTACTCAAAGTGCGGGAATTTCAATGGTCATATAGCCGCAGAAGGTGACAGGTGTGCCGCTGCAATGCCAACCTCCCATCAGAAAAGTAGGCCTAAATAAAGACAAAAATGTACAAATTTTATTTTGTATCTACATTTACCGCAGATGGGAAAATATTAACCTGACTAACATCAATTTAAATTGATTTTCTTTTTAAACGAAATTTACCATTCAATGAGTCAGCAAAAAGTAAATGACCTATTGATGTGTGGGAGTGGCACTTACTACGTGGATTTTAATATCTTCCCTGAGGCAGTTGAAGGCCTGTTACAACCGATAACGTAGTAACTAACCGATAACGTATCAAACCCGATAACGTAGTAAAAATTAACCGATAACGTAGTAAATCAACCGATAACGTAGTAACGAACCGATAACGTAGTAAATTTTTCTAACCGATAACGTAGTAAAAATTTACCGATAACGTAGTAATTTTTCCTAACCGATAACGTATCAACAAATTTACCGATAACGTATCAAATCAACGTATCAATGTATTGGATTAAGTGATTCATGGGAATGGATTCATGGGGATAGATCTATATCCTCGATCGATTGATCGATCGATCAATCCATTTATCAATCGATAGATCGACCGATTGATCGATCGGTGCACTGATCTATCAATCGATTGATCTTTCTATCGATTGAATGTTCGAATGAATTGATCGATTGCTCGACTAATAGAATGATTGATAGATCTATATATATAAATATAAACATTATATATATATATATATATATATATATATATATATATATATCGATGGATAAATTGATCGATAGACGGATAGATAAATAGAGAGATAGTGTATCAAATCAACCCATAATGTAGCCAAGTGAACAATAACGTATCAAATCAACCGATGACGTATCAAATCAACCAATTATGTATCAAATCAACCACTGACCTAGTCAAGTCAAAGAGTAAAGATTCCAATCAACTGACAATTCATCAAGTCAACAAATTGGACTTGGAAAAAAGTTTTCAACATGACCGATTATAAAATTTCGTTACTTACAACTTCAGTTTATCAAAATGACAATAAGTCTTTACAGTGTAACTTTCATTCTGGGACTGATTTTACAGGTTAATCTGGACTCATTCTTCTATTGAATTCCTTATACAAAATTCATTAATTTTGCAAGTTACTCCTGTAAGCAAGCCAACAGATTTTGTAGACAACTATTGTTTTTCTTTCCTTTTTATCCTTTCTGTCATGATTCACGTCAAGTCACATTTTATTTGAAGTAGGACTACGAAGACATCGCAAAATTATTGAGTAGTCGTACATATTATAGTGCTGATAGAAAAAAACGCTTCAGCCAAGAAAAATAAAAAGTTAGTTTCTCATCCTCGCGCGCGTCACAATTCAAACCCGCCACGTCAACATTTTTTTTCCTGCTCATAAGGAAATAAAGTTTTAAAAACCCGACAAATACGTGTCGATAGCACATAACACAGTGCTGTATAAAACAGAACCGTAAACAAAATAACTGACACTAACATTCCATTCAGAACTGTACATATATGTCACTGTTATATTAAGCTGACAAAATTGTGAATTGCTGCACTAAAAGTCAAACCGAAGAACTGTTGCTATACAAAAATACTAAAGCAACACTGCTGTGCATTTATCTCTGCGTGCATTCCTATGTCGTTTTCACGGTTTTTTTATGCGTGTTCTTGTTGGTTGAAGAATACAAAACTGAGAAGAAAAAAAAATGCGTCACCGTATCATTTTTGCAATATGTATAGGATGAGAAACAAACTTTTTATTTTTCTTGGCCTTCCCAGAGTTCACTCATATATATTAGGTTCCGGCATATCAATCACTGATATGCTTACCTTTTTAAAATACACCCGATGGAGATTTCAATAACATGAAAATCGTCAATCCTACGAATAAATCATTAATATTCTTTGGTTAATCACTAATACGCAGTTACTTCTATCGGTCGACGTATCCAATATCTGTGCGAAATTTGCGATGTTAGCTGTCGGTGATTGCGGTATTGGTCTGCTAGAGCCAAAATCAGTCCCCAGGGAAACAGGTCTTCCATTTTGTAGCTGGTCCGATTACTTTGTTAAAAAATGTTTTGTGATAATCACATTTATATGCGAAGCAAAGTATTCCCACGACTTGCCTGTATAACTTTTGTTGCAGCACGAACGACTAACTTGATCTAAATGTTGCTACACTACTGGAATGGGTTTGGAAAGTTGTTTCTAATCTTGCTATTACAACCATACTTTCTGTCTGAATTGTAGCCGATACATACACATATAGTTTTCTTTCTCGGTAGGGTTCTCTGTGTAAACCAACAGCCGCTCATTTCCCTGCCTTTGTTTCATCAGTACTTATACTATCTCTTTGAATTTTACCCAACTAGAACTAAACTGTATAGCTACTATAACAAAATTAGAAACAACTTCCCTATGTATTTATCAGTAGTTTAACAACATTTAGATAAACTTAGTCGTTCGTAAAACCATGAGAACAGCCGAAACATGATTGATTTGCTACAGAAATTTGTAACAATTTACGTTAAACGGAAAAAAATAAATAGGAGAAAAGAAAATTGAGTACGAGACAATGTGAAAACAAATCGATATATAGATCTATCTATCTATTGACCAATTTATCGAATAGATCGATCGATCTATCGATTCACTGATCTTTCTATCGAATTAATAGATCCTTCATTGTATCGATCGATCTGCCTATTAATTTATCTATCAATCGATTGATCGATCGATCGACCGACCGACCATCTATCAAACATCAATAGATAGATCGATCGATCTATCCTTTGTGTGATCGATTCATTTCGATACATTGATCGACCCATTTATCTGTCAATCTATCTATCTATCTATCTATCTATCTATCTATCTATCTATCTATCTATCTATCTATTTGTCTGTCTATCTATCTAATATCTATCTATAAACCGATCAATCTATTGCTGCCCATGAATCGCTTAATCAGATATTATCGGTTAATTGATACGTTATTAGTTGTTTTGATGCGGTATTGGTTGAGTTTCTATGTTATCAGTTGATTTAATCCGTTATTGTTTCATTGATACGTTATCGGTAAATTTGTTGATACGTTATTGGTTAGGAAAAATTACTACGTTATCGGTAAATTTTTACTACGTTATCGGTCAGAAAAATTTACTACGTTATCGGTTCGTTACTACGTTATCGGTTGATTTACTACGTTATCGGTTAATTTTTACTACGTTATCGGGTTTGATACATTATCGGTTAGTTACTACGTTATCGGTTGTAACAAGTAAATCAACCGATAACGTAGTAACGAACCGATAACGTAGTAATTTTTTCTAACCGATAACGTAGTAAAAATTTACCGATAACGTAGTAATTTTACCCAACCGATAACGTATCAACAAATTTACCGATAACGTATCAAATCAACTGACAATGTATTGGATCAAATGAATCATGGGAATATATTCTTAGGGATAGATGTATCCTCGATCGATCGATCGATCAATCCATTGATCAATCTATCGATCTTTCTATCGACTGAATGATTGAATGAATTGATCGATTGCTTGACTAATAGAACGATATTGGTGTGTGTGCGTATATATATATATATATATATATATATATATATATATATATATATATATATATATATATATATATATATTTTAATGGATAGATCGATCGATCGATTGATAGTGTATCAAATCACCAATAGTGTGCCCAAGAGAACAATAACGTATCAAAGTAACCGATGACGTATTAAATCAACCAATTATGTATCAAACCAACCAATAACCTAGCCAAGTCAAAGAGTAAAGATTCCAATCAACTGAAAATGCACCAGGTCAACAAATAAATTATCAATCGACCGATAATGTATTAATAAATGGAAACTAATTGAATATTAATGAGTGTTGTATCTTTCGTTTTTATATATAGTAAATCAGTTAAACGTTCAGAGTTACAATCGTGATATTACTCAGACATCACGAATCGAATTTCATCGATTGGGGAAATGCAAACTAATTAATAAATATTCCTGCAGGATGAATTCAAGGTACAAACACAATGTGAGTGTCTTTATCGACACACTTTCTAAGTTGCTAGGACTTGGAAAAATGTTTTCAACATGACCGATTATGAAATTTCGTTATTTACAACGTCAGTATATCAAAATGACAATAAGCTTACAATGTCACTCTCATTCTGGGACTGTATTACAGGTAAATCTGGACTCATTGTTCAATGGAATTCCTCATAATCAGTATTCATTAATTTTGCAAGTTACTCATGTAAGCAAGCCAAGTCAACAGATTTTGTAGACAACATATTGCTTTTTCATTCCTTTTTATCCTTTCTGTCGTGATTCACGTCAAGTCATATCTTATTTGAATTAGGATTACGAAGACATCGCAAAATTATTGACTATTATGATAGAGCTGATAGAAAAAACGCATAGGCCAATTAAAATAAAAAGTTTGTTTCTCATCCTCGCGCGCGTCAATTCAGACCCCCACGTCAACCTTTTTTTCTGCTCATGAGGTAATAAAATTTTAAAAACCCGCAAAAATACGCGATGTATAACACAGTGCTGTATAAAACAGAACTGTTAACAAAATAACTGACACTATAACATTCCATTCAGAACTGTACACATACGTCACTTTTATATTAAATTGACAAAACTGTGCACTGCTGCACTAAAAGTCAACAGAACTGTTGCTATACAAAAATACTAAAGCAACACAGCTGTGCATATATTTCTGCGTGCATTCCTGTGTCGTTTTCATGTTTTTTTAAGCGTTCTTGTTGGTTGAAGAATAAAAAAAAAATTAGGAGAAAAGATACCCGCGTCACCGCATCATTTTTGCAATATGTGTAAGATGAGAAACGAGTTTTTTATTTTTCTTGGCCTCACCAGAGTTCACTCATACATTTATATTGCAGGTTCCTGCATATTAATCACTGATATGGTTACTTTTTTCAAATACACCCGATGGAGATTTTCAATAACACGAAAAATCGTCAATTGTACGAGTGACTCATTATTGTTCTTTGGTTAATCACTAATACGCAGTTACTTCTATCGGTGACGTATCCAATATGTGTGCGAAATTTGCGATGTTGGCTGTCGGTGATTGCGGTACTTATACTATCTCTTTGGATTTTACCCAACTAGATCTAAACTGTATAGCTACTATAGCAAGACTAGATACAACTTCCCGAACCTATTCCAGTAGTTTAACAGCATTTAGATCAACTTAGTCGTTCGTACTACCATGAAAACAGTCGAAACACAATTTGCTGCAGAAATTTGTGACAATCATGCTAAACGGAAAAAATAAATAGAAGTAGAGAAAATTGCGTACGAGACAATGTGATAACAAATCGATCTATCTATCTGTTGACCAATTTATCGAGCCGATCGATCGATCTATCGATTACTTCATCTATCTTGCTATCGAATTGATGAATCCTTTGTTCTATCGATCGATCTGCCAATTAATTTATCTATCGATCGATTGATCGATCGATCGACCATCTATCAAACATTGATAGATAGATCCATCGATCTATCGATTGTGTGATCGATTTATTTATCGATATATTGCTCGACCTATTCATCTCTCTATCTATCTATCTATCTATTATCTATCTATCTATCTATCTATCTATCTAATACTTATTTATCTATAAATCGATCGATCTATCGCTCCTAGTGAATCGCTTAATCAGATATTATCAGTTAATTGATATGTTATTGGTTGTTTTGATGCGGTATTGGTTGACTTTTCTACGCTAAGCTAAAGCCTTTCAGTTGATTTAATCCGTTATTGGTTCATTGATACGTTATCAGTAAATTTATGATACGTTATCGGTTAGGTAAAATTACTACGTTATCGGTAAATTTTTACTACGTTATCGGTTAGAAAAATTTACTACGTTATCGGTTCGTTACTACGTTATCGGTTAATTTACTACGTTATCGGTAAATTTTTACTACGTTATCGGGTTTGCTACGTTATCGGTTAGTTACTACGTTATCGGTTGTAACAGGCCGTGCTGATAGAAGCTTAAGAAGGTGTACCCGATAAAGAGCTGACAATTTTCCGGACATAAAGAACGTGAATAAGGATGTCAGGCAGCAGAAACAGGTAACAGAAATGTTCGGTAAAAGACAGACAAAGTTCGGTATGAAAAGTACGGGTATTTGAATGTTAGGTGGTGGCGCTTGGACAACATTTGTGCTAATTCAACGGGCGACAAATTTCCCGTACTTAGAGTGCGACGATTTGAAGTGCATTCAATGGGCTGCAGGGGACAGCTGTGCCGGGGAAAGGCTTGAAAATTCCCCGTACATAAAGAGCGTAGATTGGAATCGCCTTCAACGGCCAGCAGACCACGGGTGTACCCGGAAAAAGGTTGACATTATCCGTACCAAAGAACGTGGATTGCAATGGTCGCGTCATTGGGCAGTCAGCGCAAGCTTCACCCGGAAAAGGATTGACAAGCTGCCGTACCTAATGTCCGTAAAATTGAATGACTCTGAGCGGGCAGATTGCGATAAGTGCCCGATAAAGAGCTGACTATCTTCCGTACTCAAAGTGCGGGAATTTCAAAGGTCATATAGCAGCAGAAGGTGACAGGTGTGCCGCTGCAGTAATACCAACCTCCCGTCAGAAAAGTAAATAAAGACAAAAATGTACAAATTTTATTGCGTATCTACATTTACCGCAGATGGGAAAATATTAACCTGATTAACATCAATTTAAATTGATTTCTTTTTTAAACGAAATTTACCATTCAATGAGTCAGCAAAAAGTAAATGGCCTATTGATGTGTGGGAGTGGCACTTACTACGTGGATTTTAATATCTTCCCTTGGGCAGAAAGTCTCGTACTGAGTGGTCAAACCAAGTCGTGGCAGAACGGATGTATGTTGTAGAGTATCGGGAGTTAGGCGACAAATGTGCTCGATAAAGGTCTGGCAATAGCGACCACTAAAATCGCCGAGGACTAGAAAGTCGGACGGCGGGAATTGGCGACAGGTGTACCCGATAAAGAGCGGACAATTTTCCGGACATAAAGAGCGTGAATAAGGATGTCAGGCAGCAGAAACAGGTAACAGAAATGTCCGTAAAAGACAGACAAAGTTCGGTATGAAAAGTACGGGTATTTGAATGTTAGGTGGCGGCGCTTGGACAACATTTGTGCTAACTCAACGGGCGACAAATTTCCAGTACTTAGAGTGCGACGATTTGGAGTGCATTCAATGGGCTGCAGGGGACAGCTGTGCCGGGGAAAGGCTTGAAAATTCCCCGTAAATAAAGAGCGTAGATTGGAATCGCCTTCAACGGCCAGCAGACCACGGGTGTACCCGGAAAAGGTTGACATTTTCCGTACCAAAGAACGTGGATTGCAATGGTCGCGTCATTGGGCAGTCAGCGAAAGCTTCACCCGGAAAAGGATTGACAAGCTGCCGTACCTAATGTCCGTGAAATTGAATGACTCTGAGCGGGAAGATTGCGATAAGTGCCCGATAAAGAGCTGACTATCTTCCGTACTAAAGTGCGGGAATTTCAATGGTCATATAGCGGCAGAAGGTGACAGGTGTGCCGCTGCAGTAATACCAACCTCCCGTCAGAAAAGTAAATAAAGACAAAAATGTACAAATTTTATTGCGTATCTACATTTACCGCAGATGGGAAAATATTAACCTGACTAACATCAATTTAAATTGATTTTCTTTTTTAAACGAAATTTACCATTCAATGAGTCAGCAAAAAGTAAATGGCCTATTGATGTGTGGGAGTGGCACTTACTATGTGGATTTTAATATCTTCCCTGGGGCAGAAAGTCTCGTACTGAGTGGTCAAACCAAGTCGTGGCAGAACGGATGTATGTTGTAGAGTATCGGGAGTTAGGCGACAAATGTGCTCGATAAAGGTTTGGCAATAGCGACCACTAAAATCGCCGAGGACTAGAAAGTCGGACGGCGGGAATTGGCGACAGGTGTACCCGATAAAGAGCGGACAATTTTCCCGGACATAAAGAGCGTGAATAAGGATGTCAGGCAGCAGAAACAGGTAACAGAAATGTCGGTAAAAGACAGACAAAGTTCGGTATGAAAAGTACGGGTATTTGAATGTTAGGTGGCGGCGCTTGGACAACATTTGTGCTAACTCAACGGGCGACAAATTTCCAGTACTTAGAGTGCGACGATTTGAGTGCATTCAATGGGCTGCAGGGGACAGCTGTGCCGGGGAAAGGCTTGAAAATTCCCCGTACATAAAGAGCGTAGATTGGAATCGCCTTCAACGGCTAGCAGACCACGGGTGTGCCCGGAAAAAGGTTGACATTATCCGTACCAAAGAACGTGGATTGCAATGGTCGCGTCATTGGGCAGTCAGCGCAAGCTTCACCCGGAAAAGGATTGACAAGCTGCCGTACCTAATGTCCGTGAAATTGAATGACTCTGAGCGGGCAGATTGCGATAAGTGCCCGATGAAGAGCTGACTATCTTCCGTACTCAAAGTGCGGGAATTTCAATGGTCATATAGCCGCAGAAGGTGACAGGTGTGCCGCTGCAGTAATACCAACCTCCCGTCAGAAAGTAAATAAAGACAAAATGTACAAATTTTATTTGTATCTACATTTACCGCAGATGGGAAAATATTAACCTGACTAACATCAATTTAAATTGATTTTCTTTTTGAACAAAATTTACCATTCAATGAGTCAGCAAAAAGTAAATGACCTATTGATGTGTGGGAGTGGCACTTACTACGTGGATTTTAATATCTTCCCTGAGGCAGTTGAAGGCCGTGCTGATAGAAGCTTAAGAAAGTCTCGTACTGAGTGGCCAAACCAAGTCGTGGCAGAACGGATGTACGTTGTAGAGTATCGGGAATTAGGCGACAAATGTGCTCGATAAAGGTTTGGCAATAGCGACCATTAAAATCGCCGAGGACTAGAAAGTCGGACGGCGAGAATTGGAGACAGGTGTACCCGATAAAGAGCTGACAATTTTCCGGACATAAAGAGCGTGAATAAGGATGTCAGGCAGCGGAAGCAGGGTAACAGAAGTGTCCGGTAAAAGACAAACAATTTTCGGTATTAAAGTACGGGTACACGGGTATTTGAATGTTAGGTGGCGGCGATTGGACAACATTTGTGCTAATTAAACGGGCGACAAATTTCCCTTACTGCGAGTGCGACGATTTGAATTGCATTTTTAGGAAGTGAGACGATATTCGAGGTAAAACATGATGTTAAAATGTAATACTAAATTTCGTGACTTATGTGATACTTTATTTGGCAGAATTCTTGAGTAATTAGACTGAACTTCATCTTCTTAACCGGTAAAATGTGCCCGAATGAATAAAAATTGATCCAACATTGATGCGTTACAACCTTATAGTCTATTACAGATGATCAGTTAAAGGAGTTTATATGCGTAGTTAAAGGAGTTTATAAAGACCGATTTCAGCGAGTTGTCGAAACGTTCGATATTGCTAATCATTTAGAGCAGAGGCAAAGATAATGCTTCCCGTACGTTAAAGGGATATAGTCGTCGGAACTGCGCTCAAAGGTCGTATCGGATCCATACGACCAATGGCAACAATGTATCCAAGGCACAATGGTGATTGATGATAGTTAAAGCATGTCTGTCATAATCTATGATAGTATAATTTAAATGTTGCAGCTACGATGATGAAGTGCAATTTGATATCGTGCACGAAATACATTGTTTGTAAACAAGAAATTTGCACAGGCGCAGTTCCGACGACTGCGGAAGTCTTCAAGCTCTCTGGTTCCATGGCGTCTATAAGCCTACTGTGACGTGATCTGAAAGCTGATGCGATACGACCTGACAGTGATCAATCGATGCTATACGTAGTTAGCTGAGTTTATTACGACTGATTTAAACGCCGTGTATTTTTTAGACCGTGATATTTTCGCTAAATTTACGTCTCCATTTTTACAGGAATTGTTCTTCTACAACAGCGTAGAGTCATCATTAGCAAATAAATTTACCCCTGATAATACTAATAGGCCTACTGGGACTAAACATCGTTGTTGACTATCGTTGGAGGCGCATCGCGCTCAATTTGACGTTCAGTTTGCGCTCATTTTTCTGCTTTGAACACAGTGCGGCATCGAGCACTTTGACGCTCAGTCTGTCAATTTCGGGACTTTTACATGAACTCAAAGGAAACCCTGTTCAATAGTCGCTCGAATTCGGACTTTCATTGCGTCCCCTAAATCAAGAGGATATAAAATAATTCGCTCCCTTCCACGACACGATTGGTTCTTTAGGCCAGGTGTACTTCACCTGTTACTCAACAATTTACATATTACATCGTGTTGTCCTCGAACGCCGTTTGCATCGCCTATGATGCGATGAAGATTCAAGATACATGAAGGGTGACAGGACGAGAAGCCCTCCTATTCCTTAACAATGGGCTGACACGAAAACTATGAGAGTGAATGCTCGAAATCGAAGACTCAGGTAATGATAAGTTGTAAAAATTCACCTTAAGTATGCAACAGTTGTGCACATTCATGTCTGTGAACAAGGTAATGGCGACACAATCTTGAAGTTTACGAACACACTTTTCCAACAAACGTCAGAGGGGGCGCCATCTTGGAAATTTAGTAGTCTACTCGCACGCGAACGGCCGCGATGAGAGATGGCGTTAACGGAAATAATTGAATTTCATAGTGAATGTCGTGATGACTACTAACGTATTTTTTCTTCCGAGAAACTGCTGACTGAACTGAAACTTTTACTTTGAAACGTCTGTGACTTTGGCATCGTTTTCCAAAAAGGGAAGGAATGGCCATGCGGGCAAATTGTACCTTAGTCATTTTTCTACTGGTTCTCTGCTCTTAACAGGCTCAGCTATGCAGCACAATTGGCGCCCACGGTTTTCCAAAGCAGGAAGTAAGGTTCGCAATAGTGCCGTACTTGAACAACGTGCTTTTTCACCGGTGCGCACCTGTCTCTGACCAGAAACAATGGCTTGTATCCATGATACTTGAAACACAAAGGTCAGCGTGAGGATAATCTTCGATTTTCTTTTACTGGACTTATCAACCTATACAATATTCTCAGGGAAATAATTGGAAACTATAAAGGCACCTTTCACTGGACTCATTATTTTACAGTTAGTCATCTTTCAGCCATTTTAACCATATTGGGTCCGATTTTGGTCACACAGTCTCATTATTCCTCATTACAATATTCTCAGGGAAAGAATTTGGAAACTTAGATTTTCCAGAGGCTGCCAAATTGTGACTATGCTAATTAGCCACATTATTTTTTCCAGATTTGGACTTTATAACAACACTTTAAACACACTGAAACAGGTGCTATCAAGATTTTGGCAAAAGATTTCTGTTTAAAAAGTCGTCCGGTCACTCTAAACAGTCTATCAAGGTAAGCAAAAATATTCCTTGACTTGAACTTGATAATAATCAAAAGTCTACGAGGGTCACCGCAGGTGTATTTCTGAGTATAGTTTCAAGTTGGCGATGTATACGTCTATATCAGAATTGCTAGTAAGGTTATCTATTGTTCTTTAATAATAACTGATGTCTACAAATGTCTACAATCGCATATGGAAATACACGTTCTTTCTATGAACGTTTGTGCACGTGGTTTAAAACTCGTACCGTAGCCCATTCAAATTCTGGTTTAACCCATAACGACCAGGGCGCCGATTTGGTCCAAGGTTTACCCATGCTGTCTTTGAAAGTTATAACCAGATGATTTGCCAAAGTATACGCGCATATGGAGTATCCTTGAGTAATAACCATTTCCTTGTGTGCTCCGACAACAAGATGGAACTTTAATATTTTCAAACCAACATTCCTGAAGTGATCATCCTGAACATCAACGTGAAGAAAAATTTGAAGATTGTTTTCTGACAATATTAATTTAATTTCTAAACTTTGATTTCTAAGTCACTACAACTATTTACAAAAAAAACATGGTACCCCTTACTCGGGATAACTTGATTATCAGTAATTAAAATAGCAAAGACATTGACATTGAAACGCGGAATGAATGAATGAATGAATGAATGAATGAATGAATGAATGAATGAATGAATGAATGAATGAATGAATGAATGAATTGGATAAGTTTTAAATGAATTTCAGACAAAATATTCTATCATGAATCCAAAGTTATCTGCGTCTCTTCGCAATAAAACCGAGGCACGGAAGAAGTGAAAGTAACTTGAAACATCTGACACAATAGGCTCTACTTCAAGTCGGATTCAGAACACGCATATACAATGTGCTCTTCATAATGACAGGAATATCAGAAAATAAAACAAGAAAACGTACTAAACCTGTGTACAATTTCTGAGAACTACAGTGTACTAATAAGCTGCATAATTTCTAGGTTAACTTCCCGAAAGATGTTCCATAAGCTCAGAACCCCCGTAAATTACATGTTCTTTTTAGAAAGCCTAGATATAGGGAAACATTTTGGTTACCATAGTGCCACCATTGTTTACATAAGTATCAAGTGATAAGTAATTTGCATAAATTTTCAAAAATCGCTGCGATAGTTTGTGACTAAGACTTTGTGACATTTATCCAGTCATTCGGTATCGATAAATGTTACATACTTCATGTGTTTATTAACCCACTGGTATTTTGATATTTCGGTATATTATCATTGTCAAAGTCATTCAATTAGTCAAGCTTCTGATACCATGTACATAATGCCGTTTACAATTTGTATAATGATACAAATAAGACATTTGTTAATGAATGACGGGCGACACAATGATCATCGTTGCTTTTTGGTCAAATTTTCGGCCTTAATATCTTCAGATCCAAAGCGTAGCCTAACGGGCTGATGTCGTGGGTAAATCTCTTTGGTTGACCCTCAGAGGTAGTGTGCGATAACTTCATACTTCACTACTGCCTTATGTTTCGCCATATTCACATTGTGAGCGAGTTTTCATCATCTGATCAACCATATTTGAACTTGCTATAGTGCACTAACTGATTTATATTCTCCCGGTGTTAGAAATTCTGATGTCACCCGCTTTCTGTTTCTTTATGCTGTGTTGATTGGTAGGTGATTGGTGATGTATACATCCAACGGTATCCAATTCGGTCTCACTCAGTGAAAAGTTCTGATGCTCAGACATTTTGATTTGTTGTAAAAGTTAAAACTACCGATAGTACTGTCAAAATAAAAAAACAGAAGGGAAAGGAAGGGTCGTGGGGAACGTCTACGTAGATCTCTTGGTCGTCGGGGAACCTTACTCGCTTGGCTTAGCTCGAGGTACACGGGAACTTAAGCTAGGAAATTCTGGGGAAACTTATATACTCACACGAAGACAAAGATATACGGTGGTTGGCGATTTTACTGCTAAGGGAGAGACACCAGGATGTCCCTAACTAGACTTAACTATAAACTAAGTCAAAGACTAAAACTATTCTATCTACGGGATTATTCCCAGATCTACACGCCAGCGTAGTGCCTGCCGGAATCCCCCGTTTTTCAGTTTTTTTTACTTTTTTATACTTTTTTTTTAATAAATTAGCTGGTAGTTGAGGAATATTCCGATCACAGGCTACTGGGTGTGTCAACGTGTAATACCCTGCTATCAATCTTCATACCGGTATCTTTGTGCCGCAAATGTATCGATAGGTGTTTTGTTCTATTATTTTGGTGGTAAACGAGGGGAATGTGAGGAATTTTTCTCACCTTCAAGGATGCAGAAACCCAGGCAAACCCAAATCCGAAGAAATAAAATATCCTTCACAGAAGTTGCCCAAGTATTTCTACCCATGCTGTCTACATTACACAGCATCAAATATGCCTGTCTTGGAATTCTATGGGATGGCATTTCGAGGAGTTTTAACCAGTAAGCGATGCAGCGTTTTATGGTGATACAATAGATAGGGAGACGTCCACATTCTCCCATTACTGCTTCTGTAGTAGTGTGTTTGGTACTCCCAACAGTAGCCTACACCACCTCCTCTGTACATTCTCTAAAACCTCAAAATATTGAAATCCCCAAATTTCTGCCCCATATGATAAAATTGGTACTATCATTGCATCGAATAATTTAAAATGAACATTAATATCCAGAAAATCTAATTTCCGTCTGGATGCGGACAATATATTCAAAGCCTTACTGGCTTAATAAGCTAAAGTGTACACCGCTTTCGACCAAGTATTCCTTGAAGAAAGAAGAAGAGCCAAGTATTTGTAATACGAAACTATTTCAAGCATTTCACCACGAATATACCACTTTTCTAAACGGGAGGGATGACCCCCTTTTCGAAAAATCATAACTTTCGTTTTGTCGAGGTTAACCTCCATACGCCATTTTTGTACAAAATGTAGAAAGAATATCAATCAGACGCTGGAGATTTCTAATCGAATCGGCAAATATTACCACATCATCTGCATACAGGAGGTCAAAAAGGTCGCATATCTCTTGTGTTAGCTAAATACCCACATATATATATATATATATATATATATATATATATATATATATTATATATATATATATATATATATATATATATATATATATATATAAAGCTCATGAGCATGAGAGCAGTTCTGAAGAAGTCTGTGCAAAAGTAATCAGCGTCTATAAAAAATTAATTTGGTGCCACAACAGTCACTGATTTCTCTCACAAAATGTATTTGTGGACACAGAATGGAAATTGTGCGCAATCGTTATTAATTTGAGATAATTGGATCTTCATATTTTTCAAATTTCTAAAAAGTTTCAGGATTAGTTGAATGTTACAATATTACAAATTACTCATATATATATATATAATATATATATATATATATATATATATATATATATATATATATATATATATATATATATATATATATATATATATATACCGTTAACTGATAGTCGCTTCACTACAGCTGAACCACTCCTATATGAGAGAGGCCACTACAAGCTTAGGGCCAGGAACGACGCCATCTGTCTACATCTGATTTGAATCCAACCCTCACAATGGTTGAGTTCACAATATCAATGTATTTAAGAATGATGACACAGAAAGTCAAATATTCATGACTGGGATCATGTTAAGTAAACATATACAAGCACAGCAAAAGGAATATCTGAGAAGTAACCATTTAACATGGAAAATGAAAAAGAAATACAATGAATAATATCATTAAACTATGCGTTCAAGGCGCATTGTTTACCCCAAAGTCTCACAAGGCTTGAAAACTTTGTCACAAAATCATCGCCTTTGTCCATTGTCTTGTAAATAAAGTACAACGCATTCACCCATGAAATGGATAATATTTAAAGGGAGGGGACTCATAGGTCGTATGGGATCCAAACTACCAAACTTAACACTATATCCAACGCATGTTTGCGATTGATGAAAGTTAAAACATGTTTACTATAATATACATCTTAAAATTTTATGTTGCAGCTCTGTTGACGTGATGCATCTAGATATCGTGACCGAAATACATTGATTGTAATTAAGGAAGTGGCCCCCTTTTAAGTTACATAACATAGGATTGAAGGGTAACCTTTTATCCCATCTAGAGTAACTGAATCTCTTATTTCTAAATCAGTTATTTCACAAAGGTAGTGATTTACAGTAGATAATATGTGACGTTATAATCTTGTCATTGTCAATTTTTGCGATTGCTAATCTGTTTATATTGTTGTTATTGGTGTATGTCTTAAGACAAAATAAGAAAGACATTTTTTGTCATTTTTCATATATTTACATTCAACAAGATGGGGTAAAAGGCTTAATCTTGGCCTACAGATGACATTTCCCATCACTTAAATGAAATGTTTTGGCCATGCCTCAATATGACATGACATGACTGGTATGCGCCATCAACGTCGACTCTGAATTTTCTTGCTTATTTCGTACTTCACTAACACTAGTGTCCTGACTGTTCTTCGTCAAAGTTCCAAAATCGAAACAATTCCTACCCGATTAACTTCCCGTCCAATGCATATAGAAACCTTTCAAATCCAAATGGAAGAAAACGGCAATGCAAGTACACATTCAGAATCTGATTATAGAAGACGAACTCAGTTTGAAGCTGGGCCGTGTCTTCGACCAAAATGAAAACAGCTTTGCTGTCAAAGGAGTAACAAATGAAGACCTGACCTTTATGTTTTGTTTCTCGAGTTAATATTTCACGAGTCAAATGACGTTTGAGTTAATCGAATAAGTTCCTTGAGGTCCTTTCCCAAGTAATGGTGATTTTTCGGAAGGAATATCATAATCCTGATCTGTGTTTCTCGCCGTGTTATCCTCTAGAGCGTAGTTAACTCTCCGATCTCTTCCCTGTGATGGCCCCAAAACTTCGGACGATCCATCGGACCGAATCTCATCACTCTCTTCGGAACTTCCCAAACGTCTCCTCCAAGAATCAATATCAGAAATATCGATGTGATCTTTGCCGTAGTCATCCCAGGGATCTTGTAAAAACCTGCCTCGATGTCCGTATTTCACGTCTTTAAGGCTTAGAATTGCCATGTCACCGAAAAAGCTGGCAAAGTCAAGCCTGAAGAAGACGAGACAAGAAAGTCACGAATTATGGTGGAAAAAATTAAAGTACCGCACAGCTTTCTTTATTGATATATTTTCATTCAGAAAATATGGTAAATATTATCGAGAAAATTGCCGAGGAAGATGTCCGATTATGCACAGAGGATAGACTGTGTGTCCAAGTCTTCAGATGGCCGTTATGTTTGTATGGCGGCGCAGGTCTTGTGTCTCGGGCTATTTTTCAACAATCTAAGCGTTAACTTGTTGTGAGAGACAACTACTGCAGGGTTTACGACCTCGTTTGATCACCGGTATTTGCAGTGGCATCGCAAGAAAATCAATCACTCTATTGATTGATTCAGTTATTATGATAATGATAAATAAAAAGTAAATATAAAGTGCTGGAAAATGTAAGCCTAAAGTGTGCGTCCCCTTCCTACCATCGTGTGGATGATTCCTAGACATCATCCCTGTCTGTTAAATGCCTGTCCTAACCGGTACAGGCCTTTTTCATGATATGCTTGTACGAGGACCAAATACTCGTACTACAACGTATTTATCAGGCGAGTTTGGGCATCCCCCCTAAAAAACCGACTTGCTTGATAACATTGTACGTGTTATGGAAACAACGTAACTCTTTTTATTATGAATAATGCAGACTCACAAGGAAAAACGTAAACCTATACAGCGGATACATCATCATTCGTTTATTCAGGAATAAACATAAACAATTGCTGATTGGACCGTAGACATGCTATAAAGTGTGTGATTCGGTACTTCTACCCACATTTCCAGATGCAACTAATCACGCACAGTCGTAGTCCGATATTTCAAAGCCTTGACATTAGGCCAACTTGTGACACTTTTTGTACTCATGGGCACTTTCAATATGTCAGGTAAATAGCATTCAAGTGAAATTAATGAATATTTAAATTTTCTCTGTTTGTTATTGAAGCTGCGGAATGTATTTGTGTTAACCAACTGCAGACATTTTTCTTTGCCTAAAACAGTAATGACAACCAGTTATCCGGACACTTGTTTTGTTTGCAGAGTACTGATAACTGTAATGCGTAATCTATTAGAGATTTGAAGAATAAACAAATTCTTTACTAACCTCAAGGCGATTATCACAGTCATTCCAAGGAAGTCAGCGGCATTCAGGACACGTTCATGTTTTGTTGGAACATGCAGTGGCGTTATGGTCTTTGTGATGTAGACAGTAAACACCATGAATTCTAGTAGGTTGGTCAGGCAGGCAAACAGAAACAATAAGAAAGACAGTGCTCTCACAGCAAACATTTCAGTTCTTTCATTTGCTGACCCTTGTGACCTCTGACGACCTTTGACCTTCTTCCATACACATGACAATGAACCAGTTTCATTCGATACCGTGAGTAGCAAAAACCACGAAGTAATTCCAAATATCAATGATATGTAGCGGTATGGACCCGTGTCAAATGACACGAGATTTCCTGCATAGACAAGTGCAAAGTAAACAATTGCGAACACGGTGGGTAAAAATCGCTTCATGCACCAGTTCTCTTTGAGCACACTGCACCATAGGTACAATTACTTACACACCACGTGCGACGAGCACCATTCACAGTTTCTGACAGGCGACTCACGAAGTAAAACAAGAATACCTCGACCACCAACACGGCCGACAAAATTGGCTCCATTATTCCCACAGCTGTCGTGTAGTTACGATTTGTGTAGGTACAGTTAACGTTAGGCAGGTTCAAATCCAAACATTTCGCCTCAAGTATGACTTGCCATATAGAGAAGGCGATGGAACAGAGAAGTGTTAAGAACAGAAACACTCCAACCAGCAACAGAGACGATAATCCCTCCTTCATTTCGTATTTGACACAGTCAGTTTGTTCAGTATCTGTTCGTATGTTACTGCAGTTAGTAGTCAACTCAAGTATCTGGATCTGGCCTTGCAGGTAAAACTGTTTTGACAATGGTAGTTGCACGTACGCATGTCACCAAAAGGGGAGGTTATGAGAGTTGTAAAGTATGTCAGGGGTCATATTGACCCAATCTTATTGTGTACATCTCGTGATTAAATTTCAATGGTCTACTCTAATCCACAATCCCTACCAGACTGAATGGTTTGTTGAACTTCTAGGGTCTATCGGCATCCGTTTTCTTATCATCTCGCAATTATTCCTAAGTTTACAGTAATTACAAACGACATTATCGTTGACTTTACAACGTCCAATGTGTATTGAAAATTGTTGCTGTTTATCGGATTGCTTCGTCTTGGTATTTCAGTCAATGATTTAAAGAGAGTTATTTTACATGTCCATTTTTGACAATTTGGCGAACGTGATTCTGCATTTGTCTTGTTATGATGAAACCAGGGTATTGATCTCGAAAGCCTCAATACAACTCTTAAAAGTCTGAATGGATCTACATTGTACGTCACACATTGCAACTGAGCGTCAGTTTATAGTGAACGCATTCATTTTCTTTAAGTAAACACGAAGCAGTCACGAGACCTTTCTGGTCAAAAACAACTTGACCTTACAACACTCGTGTGTTTAGTATTACCTATCGTTGGGATGTTTGCCAGAGCTTGAAATCCACCCACTTTTAAATAAGCAACTGAAGAACAATTGCTGCCAAACATTCAGAGCCTGTCGTTTATAAAAGTTATCGATAGAAAAAGCCATTCACTTATCTGTCTCGTTTTACCACTTTTTCACAGTACCTTTGTTGCAGTACCCTTACTCTCTATATTGAGGAATATAGCGAGAAAAACAGCGTCATGAGCGTTGTGATCTTACAATTGGATTCCGTGTACACCTGTATGTCGCTGTCACTCTGCAGGAAAACAACAAACGACTGCTTAACGTGGATTGCTTTAAAACTGCATGCTTTTATTCCTTGGGTTGTCTTCTGTCGGATTTTTTAAATTGTGATGATTTTTTTATATTTAGCTCATATTTAGTTTTGTATATAAATACCAAAAAGAGCTTATATAATGAGTCGGTGGCGTCTGTATGTCTGTATATTTGTGGGTATGTATGTGCGGATGTATGTCCGTCACACACAAAGGCTCCCATACCGCCAAAGCTACCATCTCAGTATTTGGTGTACAGGTAGATACAGGGGTTGAGATGTGAATTTGTTCAAATGAACATGTAAGTGTCAAAAATGTGCAAATGAGGTAAGAAAAAGGGAAATCCTGAAAATGTGCAGGAGTGATGGCCAGTGTCTGAAACATGCTTGAGTCATTTCCTGTCATTGTTTATGAACTGTTACATATTAAAAGACCAGCTGAAACCATAGACAGTAGAGGGGAAGACTGTCTATGGTCCAACTAAGAGGGACTAACTGTTTCTGCTATGTATGTTGCTAAAGTTGACCTCCAGTACCTAAAGTTTCAGACCTTTTTTACTTTTGTCATTCTTTTTTTTTTCTGTTTTAAATATTTCTTGTTGTTTTTCTGGTTGTACTGTGCAGAAATCATTGTCATAACATCAACGTAGAATTTTCCTGCACTGAACAGATAGAAACAATATTTATTGTTGATCTTTGGTACCCATACTGGTATATACCAATTCTGATCAAATTTGAGCGACACCGTATAATTCCGGTATTTTTGTATTTTGGGGCAATTTTTCACATTTTTTGGTCAAATATCATTTCCTCTGAATAATCTTTCTGATTGCTTTGAAACTGGTATGCATGTACCTAGAGGTAACCTTAGTGGAATGTCTAAAATTGTAGTGAAATTTCATATTTGTATTTTTGGGCATTTCCCCAAATTTTAGTAAAAAATCATTTCCCTGAAATCGCTCGCCCAATTGCTTTGAAACTTAGTTACGTATACTCACTCTGGCCTGCCGCATCGAACGGAATGTTAGCCTGCATAGCTATAGCCAAACAACTATTGCTAGGCTGACTTGATGTCGGCAATGTCATAAATGTATGTCACATCGTATCTGCAATTGTTGAAAGGCCAGGGGTAAACTTAAACTTAGTCATTGACGCTATGTTTTTACTACTTCCTAGTTTTTCTGGAGAGAATTGTAAAGAGTTCTGGAGCAGAGATTCTCAGAGTGTAAGGAAATATACACTTTTATTTTTCAAGTTTTATATTTAATTTTATTCTCATCGTTAGAATTTACCTTAAATGATGTAAAACTATTTTATTTGTAATATCCCATAAAATTTAATGTTTGAACAATGAAATAAGGTAGACACCCACGATATAACAAATACAACATTGTCATACGAGTAACATACAAGGGCTTGGCCTTTCAACAATTGCAGATACGATGTGACATACAAATATGACATTGCCGACATCACGTCAACCTATCACAGTTGTTAGGCTATAGCTATGCAGGGTACAAAAAGTTTCTTAAGAAAGCAACATGACAACAAAAGGTGATTAAGGGGTCACTGTGAAAGGTATGACCTCTATCTTACATAGCGTTTTACAGTTTGACTTTGTTATAATTTTGTTAATAAAACACACAAAATGAAACGATACAGCTATTACCAGCGACACTTATCTGCGCAAAGTTTTCAAAGTTAACACCGTTCATTTCTCATAAAAAAAAAGATATTACATCCTGCCAGGTGTTGTCCCTTCTCTTGAAACAAGTTGGTTTTCGTAAAGACATCCTCCTATATAAAATCTGTGCAGTGGTTATGGCTGAAGTTACTATAAATGGCGAAGACCATAAACACCAGAGCAATTATTTACTTGTTTGATTTACATCGTTCACAATTCTGAACCTGATAACTGACCTTTATGCAGAATTGAAATCAAAGTGGATTAATTAATTAAATTAAGATCGCAACCAGTGTAACTGTCAACGTCTTTAAACTAAGATAGCAAATTTTACATATTCCTGAATGCTAAA
Source organism: Ptychodera flava (assembly GCF_041260155.1). Taxonomy (NCBI): domain Eukaryota; kingdom Metazoa; phylum Hemichordata; class Enteropneusta; family Ptychoderidae; genus Ptychodera; species Ptychodera flava. The sequence continues at coordinate 2,426,467 of NC_091929.1, forward strand.
TGTTAAAATAGTTTCTTCTCAAAACCCACAGATAGTCTGTACATGACAATTTGGAAGAGAAATTCCTTCAAGTTGAATATTTGATCATCCAGCAATTGCCATACGCTCTATGTTCATATGAATATAGACAGTGGACATTCTTGTCTGGTTACTCTTTCAAATTTAAACAACCTGTTAAACAAATATTGTTCATAACACAACCTTCAATATCATAATAAAATACTGTAACCAGTTTTTTAAAGGAATCACCAAAATAAAACAATAAATGCTTATTAAGAAAAAAACTTCCATTCTAGAGAATCAAGGCCATGGTGAAACCTACGAACAACATTACCCTTGAATTTCGGCAAGTTTCACATAGATCCAACACATCTAAATCAAACGATTCTGTCAGTTACTTTCCTCTCGGGAATAAAACTGACTGATCAGAGTGTATTATATCGGGAAGGATACGTTCAAGTCACTTTTTAATACACATACAAATAATTTTATGATCTAGTTCAGAAGTCCAACTGCTCTCCAATTGAATTGTTATTATATTGTTATATATTTCACATATGCTTTTCGCAAGTAGACAAGCCTATGTCAGTAGCGGACATTTTATGGTAGAATTCAGATTTGAAGTCTTTCATAATCTTTAAGTATTCAAGCATGGCAAGAATGTCGGCTTACTCCTTTCATTTTTTTTCCATTTTTTAATTTTAACGTACCCGTCTTGTAAATTCACATTTGGGTTGTAAAGTAGGCCATTGTTTTAGAGCTTTGTTATTTGTTTTGAAACGAATTACCTTTGTTTGGCGATTTCTGTTGTCGGAAATAGTGTTGGATTTCGTAAGGATGAGTTACAATTGTTGGATATATATATATATATATATATATATATATATATATATATATATATATATATATATATATATATATATATATATATATATATATATATATATATTTATCACATGAACTGGCCCGTATTTCCTCCAGTGTGTGACGTACACCAGCACAGATAAGAAATCCATATTACCGCTGTTGTACGTCATCAACCGGAACTTTTTTCCTGCAATGGTACCGTTCGTACGTGCACGTCGCGACACAGACCGATTTGTCGTGATCGATGCCGTGCTAGATGGCATTTTGACAAAAAGGTGACCCGATAAATCCAGATACGGAAACATAGAAGGCATGCCCAACGAAGTTTCGAGTCGCTAAAGCTTAACTATTCCCAAGAATCGAATGAGGATACCGTCGCTCGTTTGGCTCGGTAACGTCATGGCTCCAGTAGCAAGGCTCGATGTGGATATCGTCGTACCTTGCGATCGCCAAGCGACGTCGTACCTTGCGATCCCGGTTGGCGATAAACCCGAAAGATACACCTCAACGAAAGTTCAACTTAATAAATGAATACTGTATAAACTTCGGGAAAGCGACATAGAAGGCACAAATATCGACGAACAACGATAAATTTCCTTCATCACACAAAAACTATTCCGTTGTTTCTCGATCGGAATCAACCCTGTTGAAATGTAGCGTAGGCCTAAACTCTGCAGTGCAGCGCTGTAGAATCCGATGCATTTCGAAAGTTGACTCGGACAACACTCACAACAGAACAGAGTTCCCGTCAAGTAACAAAATTGGGATGTACCTACGGGCGATATATGTGTTACAGCAAATATCAAAGTCCGTATGACGAAAACATTGACGACTGAGATGGCCACCAGCGGAGACCGGTGACGGCAGTGCACACTACAAGCGTACACTGTGTGTGTCATCGATCTGAAACTTTCGGGCTCGCCAAGGCCGTAAACTTGTGATATTTTAAAAGACACAGCATCTCTAAGAATGATAATTACTGTTTCGATCGTACCGTTGCATTCGCTTTATGAATATAATATCTAAATATTCTAAATAACTCAAAATACTATCGTTATCCGTCGCCAGCGCGGTGGAAGCTATGTCCGCCGATGGCAGACTTGCCTTGGCATCGCTCCAGCGCGAGACAATGATTGACACGCGCACGTGACCGAACCCGTATGTCTGATTGGTGGAGATACCATTCCATGTATCAAAGTTTTTGCTTAATGGGATTTATGAATGAAAGTATACCTGTAAACATTTGCACATCTCCTGGGTGACGGACCGCTTTACTCATTCAATGTAAGTAATCCGCGTATATAAAACACAAAATCGCGATAAAAATCATGCAATTTATGATTTTGATCCATCCACATCAAAGGAAAATAAGAAGACTGTTCATGTGATAAATATATAATCCCATGGAACTCGTGTTTTTCGCGGAGCCGCACAACTTCTCGCCTTCGGCTCGAAGTTGTACGGCTCCGCAAAAAACACTCGTATACGATGACGTCAAACAGAGAGAATTACCATGGGATTATATATAAATTTATCACATGAACTGGCCCGTATCTCCACCTGTGTGACGTACACCAGCACAGATAAGAAATCCATATTACCGCTGTTGTACGTCATCAACCGGAACTTTTTTCCTGCAATGGTACCGTTCGTACGTGCACGTCGCGACACAGACCGATTTGTCGTGATCGATGCCGTGCTCTCATGGCATTTTGACAAAAAGGTGACCCGATAAATCCAGATACGGAAACATAGAAGGCATGCCCAACGAAGTTTCGAGTCGCTAAAGCTTAACTATTCCCAAGAATCGAATGAGGATACCGTCGATCGTTTGGCTCGGTAACGTCATGGCTCCAGTAGCAAGGCTCAATGTGGATATCGTCGTACCTTGCGATCGCCAAGCGACGTCGTACCTTGCGATCCCGGTTGGCGATAAACCCGAAAGATACACCTCAACGAAAGTTCAACTTAATAAATGAATACTGTATAAACTTCAGGAAAGCGACATAGAAGGCACAAATATCGACGAACAACGATAAATTTCCTTCATCACACAAAAACTATTCCGTTGTTTCTCGATCGGAATCAACCCTAAGCTTAAGCTGTTGAACTGTAGCGTAGGCCTAAACTCTGCAGTGCAGCGCTGTAGAATCCGATGCATTTCGAAAGTTGACTCGGACAACACTCACAACAGAACAGAGTTCCCGTCAAGTAACAAAATTGGGATGTACCTACGGGCGATATATGTGTTACAGCAAATATCAAAGTCCGTATGACGAAAACATTGACGACTGAGATGGCCACCGGCGGAGACCGGTGACGGCAGTGCCCACTACAAGCGTACACTGTGTGTGTCATCGATCTGAAACTTTCGGGCTCGCCAAGGCCGTAAACTTGTGATATTTTAAAAGCCACAGCATCTCTAAGAATGATAACTACTGTTTCGATCGTACCGTTGCATTCGCTTTATAAATATAATTCTAAATATTCTAAATAACTCAAAATACTATCGTTATCCGTCGCCAGCGCGGTGAAAGCTATGTCCGCCGATGGCAGACTTGCCTTGGCATCGCTCCAGCGCGAGACAGTGATTGACACGCGCACGTGACCGAATCCGTATGTCTGATTGGTGGAGATACCATTCCATGTATCAAAGTTTTGCTTAATGGGATTTATGAATGAAAGTATACCTGTAAACATTTGCACATCTCCTGGGTGACGGACCGCTTTACTCATTCAATGTAAGTAATCCGCGTATATAAAACACAAAATCGCGATAAAAATCATGCAATTTATGATTTTGATCCATCCACATCAAAGGAAAATAAGAAGACTGTTCATGTGATAAATATATAATCCCATGCAATTTTTCTCTGTTTGACGTCATCGTATACTCGTGTTTTTCGCGGAGCCGCACAACTTCTCGCCTTCGGCTCGAAGTTGTACGGCTCCGCAAAAAACACTCGTATACGATGACGTCAAACAGAGAAAAATACCATGGGATTATATATATATATATATATATATATATATATATATATATATATATGTATATAATTATATATAATCCCATGGTATTTCTCTCTGTTTGACGTCATCGTATACGACTAAACTAGTCTCTGCTTTGCAAGTGTTTTATCTCCCGCTGGTCGGTTAGTATTTTACTGTATTTGTTTTAACTTTGCTCTTTATTTTAACGAGTACTGTATTTTCCGCTAGTCGGCCAATTTTTTACATAACAGCATGTTTATGCCAACTTTTTAGGACGGTCTTTCAACTCATGACATACCAAAGTTTGCTGCTGAGAGCCCATTGCCTCTGATGTGTCAGACACATGGGAATGTACAAACAATGTGCGAAACAAACGCGAAATCTCTACTGGCCTACGGGGCCAGCAACTTTACAAAATCACTGGCCCTGAATTAAATCAACTGGTCCGATTCTAAGATTTTTTACCCGCTATCAGTATATGGGCCAAGAACATGGATTTAAAAATAAAACGACACCACTTCAAAATGCTGACCTCAAACTGTTTTTGTACATTTTAATTCTTTTAAATGAAAGCAAATGAAGATGACTATCAAACCAAAAGTTGGGGCAACTGATCTCAGTGCCAAAAAACATATGAAATCAGTGAAAGGTTAAGTACCAACATATAAAACGTTTTAATTTCCTACAAACAGCCTTTCAAAACGAATATTTCTAACATTGAGAAAAAACGAGCACATGCATGGGCTTGAAAGGTTAAGTCCCAACACGGAAAAGCTAAGACTCCAGATCGCGGTGGGTAAATTTTGCCAGCACAAACACCGGATCACACGGAGTTAATACAGCAGTTGACTCAAAAACAATTCTGGCTTCTCCTCTTTGAGGTATGCATTGTCAATTTCAAGGAAGGGAATACAAAAAATAGGGCAACTGATGAAGGAAAATAACACTGAAGTCTCGAAACCAATGTTTAGAAACGAATCACAAATTTCAAATGCAAGCATAATTATTTAGTGACCAAGGTAAATGGCCATCAAAGTCAAATAACAATAAAGAGGCGACTTTGCACAATGTTTAAATATCAGACAGTTGTTTCCAAGTATCAAAGTTTGACGTCCAACATATTTCTGTCATACATAACAATCTATATACGGGTCTAGCATCGATACCAGACGATACAAGAATGACTTGCCTTCTGTCGCGGCGGCACGCCGGGTTTGCAGCGAAATTGCCGATATTTTACCTCATGCTGATACATATCGGCGATTTGGGACTCTATATAATTATCATACTAGACAATTCTAGACTGACCTGCCTTGCGTCTCGACACGTCGGATCTCTGAAATCACAGATATTTACTCGATATTTGTCTGTGATTTGGACTCTGATATCGTCACTTGAGTGACTTGCCTTATATCTCGGGCACGTCTGGTCTATGTAAAATTATATAAAATCACCGATTTCGGGACAAATGTCCGATATATATATCAGAGACTTTGCCACGTCACAGATCTTGCCAAGCGCGACTTCCTCAATCCGGCTCTAACTTCGATACTAGACGATACTATACTTGTCAAATCACGCGTGAATATTTGATGTATATCGTGGAGATCACTACCTTACAGATCTGGCCCCGTACGCGTGGTCTAGCCAAGCCCGACTCTGTAGTCAGACTCTAACTTAAATTGTCCGACATTAGACTTGTCTAAAAGGGTGGGTAAATATCTTATATCGGAGATTTCACCACCTCACATGTCTTGACCAAACAATTTTAATTTCGATACTGTGTTGCCCGTAGCTGTAAAGATCCGATATCACTGATATAAAAGTGCAATGTTGAGGTGTCCTAAAAATCCAGTTAACCTCCACACATGCGACACGGTCTAGCCGCTAAACAACGACTCTTTTATGACCACAACGAGTCCTTGAACCTAACAAATCACTATAGGGAAAAATTGCGAGACTAGAGCGAGAAAATGACGCTTTCTCGCAATCAGTGAGAATCTCTTCTTATTCTCACCGCTGTCGGTGAGAAAATTTTAATCTCCACTAGAGATTGGTGAGAAATGCACTCCTTGGCGAGAATCAAGTGTGAGAACAAATTCTCACTGGTGAGAATGGAAATTCTCACCAAGTACAGTGAGAATTGAAATTCACTGGCGAGAATCATCAAGACTCCCCATTGACATTCTGATTCATTCTGATTCTCGCCAATGAATGCGGAGTCTTGATGATTCTCGCCAATGAACGGCGAGTCTTGATGATTCTCGCCAGTGAATTTCAATTCTCACTGTACTCGGTGAGAATTTCCATTCTCACCTGTAAGAATTTGTTCTCACACTTGATTCTCGCCAAGGAGTGCATTTCTCACCAATCTCCAGTGGAGATTAAAATTTTCTCACCGACAGCGGTGAGAATAAGAACAGATTCTCACTGATTGCGAGAAGGCGTCAGTTTCTCGCTCTAGTCTCACATTTTTCCCTATAGTGAATGGGGAGCATATTGAATGGCACCACTACTCTAGCGAGAAAACGTGAGATAAGGTCTATCGCTGTGATGCCATACCGATCAGTCTCTTCACTTTTATTTGCGAATTCCACGTTTTGCAAATGTCTTGAAAGAATAAATTTCGTACCTTTTAATAATTTTGTCAGGTGTTGTATTTTAGTTTAGCAAAACATTCTGGTAAACTTCTGTACATATAAGGAAAGTTACTGGCCCAAGTATTTAGGAACAACGGGACATCTTTCAAGAGTTACTGGTCCGGCATGGAAACTGCTGGTCTAGGGCCATCGGGTTAGCGTGAATTTCGCACGCTGTGTACAAACCAGACGAGGAAATGAGCTGTGAGTGCTAGTAGCAGTATATGTACCTTACATAAGACATTAACAACCAACTTTGTGTACTGCTATACTTTATTCACTTCCTCAATTGCTGGAAGTCGTATAATGTAATGTTTTCGACATCTTTCACGATTGATATTCACATTTTCATTCACAAAAAATAGTAATGAAATATTTTATTATACATCTACCATCGAGAACAATAGAATTTAGCGTGCGCTAAAAAGCCGTACGGAACTCGCGCCGTTCCGTAACACGTACGGTTCAAGGCGCCCCATTCCCTGCAGCTGTATCTGCGCATTCACTGTAGAACGGTTTTCAAGGGACCCCTTAGACGAGTGCCAGAACAAGTCTCGCGCGCGCTCTGTATGTACGTATGTGTGTAGTGCACACACTCCAAAACCACAGGCTACCCAGACAGTATTAATAAGCTCATTATTGAGTTTTTCTCACTGTTTTCTCTATCAGTTCCTCTCCTTTTCTTCATCACAGTCCCTCTATGGATATAGGGACTGTGTCTTCATGCTCTGACTGATCGGAGTAAATAAAATAAACGGTTATATAATCTAACCTAGCCTCTTAACCCTTTATTCATTTTACACCCATTACAAGGACGTTTATCTCTCATATACACATCTTGTAATTAATTAGTCAACACAACTAATTATGCTAATCCGTGGACTTATCAGGGATTTTACGGGTTGGTCAACATCGCGAAAGATAGGAAAGGTTACTCCTTTTTCATTTACATCTCTATCTTTGCAATGTTGACCAACTCTTGATAAGTCCACGGATTAGCATAATTAGTTGTGTTGACTAATTAATTACAAGATGTGTATATGAGAGATAAACGTCCTTGTAATGGGTGTAAAATGAATAAAGGGTTTATAAGAGGCTAGGTTAGATTATATAACCGTTTATTTATTTACTCCGATCATTCAGAGCATGAAGACACAGTCCCTATATCCATAGAGGGACTGTGATGAAGAAAAGGAGAGGAACTGATAGAGAAAACAGTGAGAAAAACTCAATAATAAGCTTATTCATTCTGTCTGGGTAGCCTGTGCCAAAACTTGCAGAAGCGCGTCCGAGGTAGCGTTCCACACTGGCGCGATAAAATCGGAAGAAAAATTGTTGACATTGCACGAAAACGGTCACTACTCCGACATTTTGATGCCCCGATCAGGAATGTAAGATGTATAATAATAAGGTTATTACAAAAATACCGCAAAGGATGCACTCGGACATTGGCGCCGCGCATCGCCCTCCGCTTCGCGTCGGGCGGGCGATACGCTGCGCCAATGTCCTCGTGCATCCTTTGCTGTATTTTCGTAATAACCTCATAATATTTCATATATTGAGTTGTGAACAATTTTTACATAAGCTGTATTATGACAAAGTCAATGCATGCCCTTGGTATTGTAAAAAGGCAGCCAAACATAACAAAATTAAACAGTAAATATCAAACACAAAGTATTCAAAAGACATACCGCATCAACAACCACTGTTCCGAAGTAACTGTGCAAATACAACGAAAAATATAAAAGGTATTAAGACAATAAACCTGCACAACGAACACGAAAACGCAAAAAAATTAAAGAAAGAAAACAAAGAATAAACGAAATCAATGCAAAGCCATAAATATATTAACAAAAACAAACTTGCATGACTCAATTTAGATTTATCTCACGTGATCTTTATAAAGTAATCAGTACTGGTACAGTATTAGCATCCTAACCTTTATATGGAACATTGTATCCCCGTCTTGCAACTTGTTCTCGTGAAGTACAGGTACCTTTATAGGTAATGCTTCACACCCCAAAGATGCTGAGTTGTAGTACCTACAGAGGTACTGATTATTGACTAATGGAATAATCCGTTCTCTCTTAGAATACTAACTGAACTTTTCTTTCAACATAGGTATCACGATGGCCTAAGAAGACGTGTACAAAGTTAGCATGCTACAAGAAGCCCCCCCCCCCCCCACATTGTGTGGTTCCGATAACATGCATTTTAAAAATAGGGTAGGTCGAGTGGAAAATCAAACATATTAGCAAGAGCCTATATTCCAGCCCCAACTGTAGATTCTGTTACCTTTAACAATGAAACCTGCTTCTGCAACTGATGATTATTGCCACATCATATCTGAAGCTTCAGAATACAACTGGAATATAAAATATAAATAATGACTCCAAGTGAACTGAATAATCCAAACCACCGTTCCAGTGAGGAAGGCCGACACTTATTAAAGACTGTTGATCACAAAAATTATTTTTACAGAATTTCACAGCTTACATTTTGAGTAGTTTTATGATCAGTGGCTACACTGGCCTGGAGTCAGACATGCCAACTCTCGCCCGCTTCACTAGCTCATTCCCATGTGTCGGACAATGGCATCTACCAATGTGGGCTGTAAAGGTTATTTCATCCAAAAATCACTTTGGTTAAACTAGAATATGCTCTCTGTTGACTTCTTGTTAGCACATTCTCTTTTTCTTACCTAACACCAACAGAATTTAGTATAATTCAACAAGATCAATACTTTGGCACAAAACCCACGCAATTGTACTAAGCAGGGACTTTGTCATCACCAATGACCTGTCTTTTGTATTTTAGACTTTATTTAGACTTGTTTACCTTACCACTTGTCAAAAATTCACACCGATTTCTAGAGGCGAAATTCTCCATAAAATGCAAATCCTTCAAAGTGAAACTCCTGACGAAAAAGTATGAGGATTAAATTGTAAAATCATAAATTGAACCTTTACTAATTTTAACACGGCCATTATCATGACCAAAAAGTGTCTAACCAAATCAAGTAGTAGATTCACTTTCCTCTGGTCCTTTGGGTATTGGTTCGTAGTTACCTTGAAGATCAGCGTTGGTCTGATTTCTCGAATCCCATGGATCATGTAAAAACTTCAAGCTACCTTTGTAGTTTACATTTCTGAGGCTTAGAATCGCCATATCACCGAAGAGTCTTGCAAAGTCGGTTCTGCAGAAAGGGAGATGTAAATAAATATGGGTGTAAAACAGACTTGCTGTGTTGTGTAATTTTTCAAATAGCAAATTAAATTGACATTAAACAAATATCATCGTTAAAATAATGGGTTGGCTGATCAGGCCAGGGTGCTGGAATTTGCAAAGTTGAGTGAATAAGTGGTAGCGATTTTACTCTTTGAAAAGTTTGTCTCGGGTCACTTGGCAGAATTTCATCTGTAGAGCGCTTCATGATGAAAACGTAAAATCGAAGCAAGGTTTAAACTTATTTGATCGTCAGTATCCTTGTCATATTAAATTTAATAAGCAGATAGACACTGTTAATTTTCATTTCTGTATTATACATTGCGAATCGAACCGTTGGTTTAAGCTGTCGTCTTCTTCATGTAACAGCGTATCTACCATTAGCACAGAAAGAATTTCGTCACGAGGAAACAACTATTTATGTACTATAAATTGTGTAAGATTTCACTCATTCGTATAATTTATACCTTGAAGTATCCCTGTGAACAATTAGCAAAAACAGAGCTTGAATTAAAAGAATATTTCAACAAAATAATATGCATGAGTTCAATAGAATCAACAGCCATTCATAGTTTCTTTTCAAACAGAACATCATGTATGTGTGGATGCACAATGCAATGTTTAATAAGGCAGGCTAACAAACTATTAACCATTTTTAAGGCATGAAAACGACAAAGACTATTTGAGTGAAAAACTTGAAGATAGAAACGGGAACAGATAAAAGTGACCAACCATTGGAATCATTGAAATGTGGATTGACAAGTCTGGTTTTGAGACAACAACTGTTGGACTCGTATAGGTTGTCTAGAGAACAGAAAGCTTAACGTTCTTTCGCATCCAACTGTGTTTATCCAGCTCTAATAACTAGAGGCAGAAAATAATTTGTACGCATTGTAATGGACACATCGGTGTGCTTCCATGGTGCTTTGTTTATAGTTAAGTTACAATATACTTCTTTGTGAAAATACCTCTGTCGTTAAATGAAAAATTTTGCGTGGGATATATCTATTCAATATTGTTCGGATATTCGGAGTATTTTGGAAAGCACAAAGGGCACGATAAATCTTGCAAGGTATGTATTTAAGCTGTACTTTGTTCGTGAAGAAAATTAAAGTGCATAATCAGAGCCAGGATCAATATACGTTTCTTTAAAGTCTCGGTAGCTATAATGCTTGATACAGCCACGCCATGTTTGTCGTTGCTAAGAATGCAGCTTGTTGTTGTTGTACTCAAAACATGCTGTGATGCCGAAAGTTTAACTCTTAAACTCATTGCTGTAAGTGTACGATACTCAATGCTTTTGCTGACAACTCTATATCCCTACGCAATCATTTAATTTTAACACAAAGAAGTACAAGAAGAATCGTACAAGAATCTTGTTAACAGAACAAATATGATGAAACTTTATAAAAGGTAACAAATATTTTCCCCTTATACGCTCTTACTGACCTCAAAGCGATAACAGCGGTCATTCCGAGGAAGTCCACAGCATTCAGGACACGTTTGTAATCCGTTGGAACATGCAGTGGTGTTATTGCCTTAGTGATGTAGACAGTGAACACCATAAATTCTACTAGGTTGGTCAGGCAGGCGAACAGGAACAGGAAGAAAGATAGTGTTTTTACTGCTAAATATGCAATGCAAGTTCCTCGGCTTCTGTCGGCCTCCTGCCATACACATGACAATGAACCATTTTCATTCGATACCGTGAGGAGCAAAAACCACGAAGTAATTCCAAATATCAATGATATGTAGCGGTATGGACCCGTGTCGAACGCTACGAGATTCCCAGTGTATACAATGGCGTAGTAAACAATTACAAAGATCGTTAGTAACAATCGCTTAATCCACCAATTCTTCAGACACACACTATACCAATTGGCACATCCTGTACTAGCAGCATTCCTCCTTTTGATCTTGGGAATCACGAAGTAGAGCAAGAATACCTCTACCACCAACACGGTTGACAAAATTGGCTCCACTATTCCTACAGCTGTGGTGTTATAGCTTCGATTTGTGTAGGTACAGTTGACGTTAGACAGGTCCAAGTCCAAACATTCCAGCTCGAGTATTAATTGCCATATAGCTAGGGTAATTGCACAGAGGAGTGTCAAAAACTGAAACACTCCAATCAACAACAGACAACATTCCTTCATCTTTCCGTATTTGCACAGTTAGGTAGTCAAGTAAATTATGTTCGCACGTACAACTGTTCTGTATTAGGAATGACGCTGGAGTAAAGACACAGCATATAACAAACAAATGACTTTTCCTGTCGCACGGGGTATTGTTGCATTAGACATTGGCAGGGTCATGCTTGCAAGGTCCCGGTCTTTCAAATTTGTCATGGAAGGAAGAGTAAAACAACTTGATGTTGAACTATTGCTGAAGTTCGGGTTTCCAATATAATTATGATTTGTAGATGCCACGGCTTTCTTACTCCCTGCTGCAATATACTTCCTATGATCTTCCTTGATCTGCTCTAATGTCCTGGGTTGGATATCTTGTTTACCAAAGATAAACATGTTTTCAGTCAGATCATGTTATGTTAGACGAAAGGATAGTGTTAGGTTAACATGATCAACTAATTTGCAATATTTTCCCATGGTGAACAACTACATACATGTCACACCATTAACATTATTGGCGTTCAAAGCACACTGTTATCTGGTTATAATTACTTGGAAAACGTTATATGTTTTATTCATGTAAAGATATTTGAAAAATTAGGAAAGAGTGTACTTGATTGTTTTTACCGAATGCGCCTTACAACCCATACGTTATTATCAGATAGAGATAGTCTCCAGATAAATGGGTCAATATTTGCTTCCCTGGAAAACAAAAAATAGTGTTTACACTGTTATTGTATATTGGAATACATTCTACAAAATCTGTGCATACAAATATATAATATCAGACCCTCTTCCACACATATCCATCAATTGCATTTACTTGATCTCCATTTATGCCATAAGCCAATCTGGTATTGTTAGGAGAGTCAGCAGCACAGAGAATATTCTCATAACACCGTGGTTTCCACCGAGTTGGGATGGTCCACGTTGCAAATTTCGAAAACAGATTTAATTGTTCCCGAACCCTTGTCCCAACCGAATTTTAAAAATAATTTGGTCGGGGGCAAAGTTGGAAAATCCACAAACCTGATGAGTCTGAAATAATATACCAGTTATCAATTAATGTGATGCATAGATTACACAGCGATGTTTCAAACTGGGCTTTGGAACATTGTGGATGAAAAAGCCTACAACCACTATGGTTCTTGTCAATTCGTATTCCTGTATATTTAAAGTTACCTGCACTAACATCATTCCTAATGCAGATAGATGCAGGTGTTCGGGGGTTCAGAGTCAACAAGTAATCATAACGTTGACGAGCTATAAAGTCAAGATTCGTCATTATAACACGCCACATGCTCATTCCGTGTCGCGATTCGCCAGAATACGTCACGTGACGAGAAAATAGATACGTCTAGTCCCCACCAAATCGACAAAAGTGACGTCAGAGGGTATTTTTTGAAAAGCTATTTCCCTAGGGAAATAGTCCTAACCAAATTTGGAAAAGTGCCCGGTCACGTGACCGTAGTGTCGTCTGCAGCTTTGCAACAATGGCGGGTGACTGGAACGTGATGTGGGTCCGGGATAGGTGACGACACATTCTCTAAAACAGATTTTCCAACATTTTCCAACATTTTAACAGCGTAGGCACTTAAATAGCTCATCGACGGAAAAGAATAAAGTGCAACTCAGGATGTCGCTAGGTATGCTTAGAATATTTTTGAAAGAAAGTGGTACCACGTACAACTGAAAGCGCTGTGGAAACATCGCCCAGTAAACTTGTCACAATGGATTGTTGCGGTGCAAAATATCAAAACACATTAAAAACTATAAAACAGTACAACATGAGCATGTGGTGTGTTATAAAACACCTATAGCCTGGTCTTTATTCGGGCTATAGCGCTCGTCTATTACCCCTCGTGGCCGTGTGTTACCAGAAACACATCGCTATACCCCTCGGCCTACGGCCTCGGGGAATAGCGATGTGTTTCTGGTAACACACGGCCCCTCGGGGTAATAGACGTCGCTATAGCCCTCGTGACCAGGCAATAGGTGTTTACTATAGCATGACAAATACACAGAAGCCAAAGACGATAAACGAAAGGAAAATCAGGAATTGGTGATGTAGGAAGGAAGGATGGGGAACCCTTGAAGGTCGAAGTCAATAAAAGTTGACCTTGATGTGGCTTCAAACCATGGGCCGCCATACTCACGGCCTCAAGCCCGGTCCCTATAAACGCGTATGATTATTCACTACATTTTATGCAGATGTGTACATGTAAATCCTCAAAGAGCATCTGAAAGAGAATCACATTCAATCGCAATGTGCACAAATGCGTATCTATTTCTTAGGAATGTGGAAAACTATCATATTATTATCAAGGTAAATTTACCTGTCCAAATGATCGAGCCTGCTAGTGACAGCAGCTGTCACAACTCTGATGGCGACACAGGGTTCTTTACTCGCTGGACCTTTTACAATGCAATGGAAAGGCAGATTCTTGGAAATTAACTAATATTGCCTCACTTTTTCCTTTCCCTGTCCATGCCTCCACTGTTCAATTTTATTTTCGATTCTTTTAACATCTGAAAATTAAGAATCCAATGTACTTGCAGTGAGTTCAATTAAAACTAATTCAAATTACCCCGACAGAGAAAGCGATAACTTACTCAAATGAAATAAATGTTTTATGTGTGCATGAATGTAATAAAAACACTGAGCATCTTCCAGTAAATCATATATTGATCTCTGAAATCAAGTGAATTCTTGCATTCCTATTGAATTTCCACAGAACACGAGTGGAACTAATTTGGGATAATTGGATGGTGAAGCAACGTCGATTTCATCTACAACTGTAATCCCATCTACTTTTCTTTTCACATTAAACACTTGTTTTTATGAATAATTGCGATATTGCAACATTACATTTTTAGAAATTTGAAAAATATGAAAATCCAATTATCCCAAATCAGTTCCAATCGTGTGGAGGAAAAAATAGTTATTTTCGTACAAATGTTGGAAGACATGAAAATACTTCCTTAATTTTCGAAGACTGTTCCCTGGCAAACCAAAGTTCGACTTTACGGTCAACCCACCATCATCTGAAATGTCTGGTGTGTAAGTTGCCATAGCTAATTGTTGTTCTTCCTTGATAATGCCTTCAATATGACTTTGAGAGGCAACTTAAGAGTTCTTGTAGGTTATTTGCTATTATGTTTCACTCACAATCCTTGCCTCTGCTTCAGTATTGCAGGCTCTTCTTCAGCGCTTTTTTCTCGGTGCTGTCATCGATTTCATGTCGAATGGCTGCAGTAATAAAATACTCCTTCACAGAACATATTGCATAAACTAATGGATATACATCTAATTTGAAAGCTGCTGCATTGTGCATTGTCATTGACGTTGATATACTCTTTTGCTGCAAATGTTAAGGCAAAATATTTTATCAGAATTACTGCATATTCTAGCTTTGTCAATATGACCCCTGACATAATATGCTCAGTACATCCCCTTTAGGTGACATGCATACGTGCAACGCTTGACCTTTGCCATAGCACTTTATATGTAAGGCAAGATCCAGACACTTCAATTCATTACAGCAGTAACACCAGACCAAAGAGTTGACAAGCTACCATTTTCCTATACGAAATGAAGCTATCATTTCTCCTGCTGATCGGAGTGTTATTTTTAACACTTCTCTGTTCAATCGTCTTCTCTGTATGGCAAGTTATACTTGAGATGCAATGTTTGGACTTGAACCTACCGAACGTCAATTGTACTTACACGAATCGAAACTACACCACAGCTGTAGGAATATTGGAGCAAATTTTGTCAGCCGTGTTGGTGGTCGTCGTATTCTTGTTTACTTTGTGTGTTGTCCGTCTGAAAATGAAAATGGCAGTTATTGGACCTGGTGTACAAATGATCACACTAACTGGCAGAATGTTCTCTTGGAGAACTGGTGTATGAAGCGACTTTTACCTGCGATGTTTGCCATTGTTTACTTTGTACTTGTTTATATGGGAAATCTTGTATCCTCTGAGACAGGTCCATACCGCTACATATCATTGATATTTGGAATTACTTCGTGTGTTTTTGCTCCTCACGGTATCGAATGAAAATGGTTCATTGTCATGTGTATGGAAGAAGACTCAAGATCGTCAGACGTCTGGACTGTCAGCGAGAGCAAAACATTCAATGGAAGCATTGTCATTTGTTTTGTTTCTGTTCGCCTGTCTGACCAATCTACAGAGGTCATGTTGACAAAGCTAGAATATGCACCCCCTCGATTGAATTGCAGTGGTCTACTGAAACAGAATGTGTGTTATTGACCACAATCTTTCATTTTATCGTATTGCATGCTGAAACTTCGGTCAACGATTTCAGAGAGCCAGTACATTGTGTTTTGGATCATAGAGGCAAACGACAGTCTGTCAGAAAACAAACAAACACGATTCTTTATTGACAAATATGAACACAAATGCAACTTTTTATTGGTTCTTTATTGTATATGAAAATAATCATACTTCAAAAACAAACAAACAAACAAACAAACAAACACGCATAAACAAAAACATGGACGATTCCTTCCTTATTTCGTATCTTAAACAGTTAGTGTATCCAGTATCTGCTCTGAAACAGTTAGTGTATCCAGTATCTGCTCTGAAACAGTTAGTGTGTCCAGTATCTGCTCTACGTCTGAAACAGTTAGTGTGTTCAGTATCTGCTCTAATGTTACTGCAATAGTTAGGTATCAGGATCTGAACTTAAAGATAAAACCGCTATGGGAATTGTCAAACGTTACACGTATGAATGTCTTTATTTCTGCATTATTAACCAATCAGAATAATATATGCCAATCTCGATTAAATTTGAATGATCTACTCAAGCGGAATGTGCTTTATTGACCAAAGTCATTCATAGAGTTTACGGTTTGGCGCCTTTGTTTGTTGTGATTATTCCTAAAGTCTTAAAGTATCTACGTCACGTATATTCAACTGACCTTAGTTTATATTGGACTGTGTTTTCAACAAATTGTCTTTCTTAAAACGCGATTGGAACTAATTTTAAGGCTGAAGTGATCACGATTTAATCTGCAAATGTAACCTCATCAATTTTTCTTTTTAAATTGCACACTTGTTTTTATGAGTAATTTGTACTATTGCAACGTTTAGCCATATGGCATCTAATACTCTTGAGAAATTTGAAAAGTATGAAGATCCAATCCTCCTAAATAGTTACAATCGTGTTTTAAGTAAACACGAAGCAGTCACGAGACAATTTTGGTCAAAGAGGTTGTACATTGTATGCTATTGAGTGAGCGGCATTACTGACCTTTGAGATGTTTACTTGGACTTGATATCCTAGCCTATGGCAAGCAGAGTCGCGGAAGATGCAATTACATTCTGAGCCTTTCCAGTATAACAGTTATCAATAGCATAAAGTCAACTATTTATATGTCTCCTGAACTTACCACCTTTTTCAAAATAGGCCCTTTGTTGAAATATCTCTTATTATCTCCATTCAGGAACATAGCAAGAAAGACCCAATGCCAAGTGCATATGCAACATCATTCGCTAGGCCAGATAATAAACGGCACCTATCGTCGACCTAAACGTACAGTGATTGCCAAAACTGTCGATTTTTTATTGATTACTTGTAATCTCGCGGGGGGGGGGGGTTCGATTAATTTTGAAGCAAACATTTCCCAGTTTAAAAAAAGGGAACTTTATAGTTCAATTTAATCCTTTCATTTTATTTTATCCTCCGTCGGATTAAAATTAGCAGTGGAGATGGTGACGTGCCCATCGTTGCTTCCTTTGTGTTTTTATGTGTTTACTTAGTATGTTTATGAATCTTGACAACATTTTTCCTGAAATTCAGTAAATTCTGTGTGGATCGGAACTCACAATATACTGTACCCAGTCACCTAGCAAAGATATCAGTGTCAAAACCACTCGGCTAAATCCTCACCCTTAAAAAGAGCTACTTTTTCTGACTGCGATCCCTCCACATGCTGTAGAGTCCATATACATGTGGCCTCTCACACGTTGTAGAGTCCATATACATGTCTGACATGTGGCCCTCCACATACATACTCGCTATCACGCAAGGTTTATAAACTTTTTATCAAAACAATCCATGAATTCATCGACAGGGTCGTTAGTGTTACGGAAATTTTGTCATTTTTTCATAACAAACAATCAAAACGAAAAGCCATCATAGTCATGACACATGTGATTCATTTATCAGTAAATAAACTGATAAACAATTGGTTAATTGGACAATAGACGCTCTATAGAATGAATGATGAATGATGAATGATGCCTGTAGCTATTCACATTTGTAGGTGCAACTAATCTCGCGCAGTCAGAGCCTGAATACTTGAGTGGAGGCAAAACCTAAGTAATGCTCATTTAGTTTGCGCCGCAACTGTATTACCATCATTGTGGCAGATCATTCTTCTGAAACTAACTGTACGGATACTCTGACTTAGGTTTGAACATTTGGAACTGGTATGAATATCCCTGGTCGACTGGTTTTACTGTGCATTGCTTCTGAACTGTATTTGTGTGCCTTGAGTGCCAACTTTATGACCGGTGTTAAAGTCGATCAGTCTTCAGTTCTTGGACAATTCAACTTACGTGCTTCGTACAAGATTATATGTTATTGCCTGAATACATGGGTTTAGGTGCCCGAGAGCAGGTGACAATTTGCCTGACGCCAGGAGGGCAAATTGTCTCCTGCTGCGTGGGCACATAAACCCATGTATTCAGGCAATAAGCTTAATAGTTTTATTACTTGCCTCTGCACAGTTAATGCTATATAACATTTAGTTACATGCAGGGCATTCTCAAACAATTTTACCATTATCGACCAGTATCAAACACATTTTAACGAAAGTCAAATAGCAGTAAGCGCACGGATATTTTACATCTAGCGTTAAGTGTCTTCTTGACGTTGAAAACGGCGAAGGGCTTCACCGGACCAGGTAACTAAGGAAACCGGTCAGTACGTCGTTCACACGACCCGCTTACTCACCGGATGTTCCTATTCAAATCAACTTGTTGAATAATGAATAATTTGAATTCTAATATCTCAGCTCATTTTGTGCAATGTAATGTGGGTCCCAGACTAGTGTAAATATGTTTGCTTCTTAGTGTTTCTCATGATATTCCAAGGCTCAAACTTTCCTTACTTATTGTTTGGCTTGGAGTCATTTCAGTACGTCCGGAAAGTTTACTCCTATGCCAACTTGTGGTAATTTTTGTGTAAATATGGACGTTTTGAATGTGTCAGGTAAATATCATTCCCGTAATTATCAAAGCTGTGGATTTTGTTTTTGTTTTTGTTTTTGTTTTGTATTTGTTTACAAACAGCGGAGTTCTTTGTCTCAAACAGTACTGATCAGTGGAATGCCTAAGTAATTATCTGCAAGACTGAACAACTGGTCAACGGTTTACTAGGTTAATCTCAGTTCACATATTGTCGGTAATATTTTATTGTGGCTGGTTTTATTTCATGACGTGTCCTTCGCCAGATAAAATCGTTATGGATCTAAAAGAGCGGTAGTAGTATTCGTCCCTTTTTCTATTCATGCATGTCTCAAGTCATAACCACAAGAGCTCTTGTAAATTCAGAGTTTTCTGCAGTAAACCAGTACAAACATGACCGTACTTTTACTATATCTTGGAAACGGTAGCCGACTGGTTTTGTGTGAGGCCTAGCAGCTAGGCGATGTTGCCGTGAGTGTGTGGGGGTTCGAATCCCGTTTAGGTTATAGTAAAAATTATATTTATTAGAGCTGGGTCCATAAGTTGGCGCAACGATGTAATTTAAATAGAATGGCTGTTCACTGGTCAGGATAATTGAGTGGTTTTATAACTTAATATCTTGATCCAAACGTAAACTATTTAAGCTGGGCTGTAACTTACGACGAATAATTCACAAGAATAGTAGAGTTGCAATGGTAGCGACTGTGCGATCAAAAAATGCATGTTTATCGTACTGCAGTCACGCTAGCGTATCAGAAAGCCGCCTTCAGCCGCCCGCTGCAGGAGCACTCACATACATAACTCATACTTGTTGATTGGACTGTCTCCACAGTCCTTTATTTTACTATAGTTCTGTCAAAGTATGCCCTGTATTTTTAAAGGAAATTTTTCAAAATGAGTCTTTAAAGTTTCTACTAACCTCAGAGCAATTATCACAGTCATTCCAAGGAAGTCAGCGGCATTCAGGACACGTTCGTGTTTTGTTGGAACATGCAGTGGCGTTATGGTCTTTGTGATGTAGACAGTAAACACCATGAATTCTAGTAGGTTGGTCAGGCAGGCGAACAGAAATAATAAGAAAGACAGTGCTCTCACGGCAAACTTTGCAGTTTTTTCCCTCGCTGACCCTTGTGAACTCTGAAGAAAACGGACCTCCTTCCACACACATGATAATGAACCATTTTCATTCGATAGTGTGAGGAGCAAAAACCACGACGTAATTCCAAATATCATTGATATATATCGATATGGACCTGTGTCAAACGACACTAGATTTCCGGCATAGACAAGTGCATAGTAAAGAATTGCTACCATCGTAGTTAACAATCGCTTCATGCACCAGTTCTCTTTGACAACGTTGTACCAATTCAGAGTTTCTGCCGGGCGATTTACACAGTAGAACAAGAATACCTGTAACCACCAACACCGCCGACAACAGTGGCTCCATTATTCCTACAGCTGTGGTTTGGTTTCGATTTGTGTAGGTACAAATGACGTTAGGCAGGTTCAAATCCAAACATTTCGCCTCAAGTATAACTTGCCATGTAGAGAAGGCGATGGAACAGAGAAGTGTTAAGAACAGCAACACTCCAACCAGTAACACACACGATTTCTTCTTCATTTCGTATCTTCCCTGGCGTTACTGCAATAATCTTGTTCTGAGCGCACAGGTAAAACTGCTAGAACAATATTCAATTGTTGCACGTCTGAAGGATGTTTAAAGGAAAGGTATCAAGCGTGGGAATATATACCAGAGGTCATTTGACCATATCGATTATATTTCAATGGTCTTCTCAAACGGAATGTGTGATATAGACATTCCTCAATTCTATAGCAGAGTGTTTGTGAACTTTCTATCGTTCAAATCGTAGTACTCAACAAATCTCTATCAGCTACCACCATTTATTCGTTTGACACAGAGTTTGTAAGATGTAAATCACTGTACGTTTCATGATTCAGAGTTTTGTAAGATATATATTACTGTACGTTTCATGATTCAGAGTTCGTAAGATGTAAATCACTGTACGTTTCATATCAGAGTTTGTAAGATGTAAATCACTGTACGTTTCATGATTCAGAGTTTGTAAGATGTAAATCACTGTACGTTTCATATCAGAGTTTGTAAGATGTAAATCACTGTACGTTTCATGATTCAGAGTTTGTAAGATGTATATCACTGTACGTTTCATATCAGAGTTTGTAAGATGTAAATCACTGTACTTTTCATGATTCAGAGTTTGTAAGATGTAAATCACAGTACGTTTCATATCAGAGTTTGTAAGATGTAAATCACTGTACGTTTCATATCAGAGTTTGTAAGATGTAAATCACTGTACGTTTCATATCAGAGTTTGTAAGATGTAAATCACTGTACGTTTCATGATTCAGAGTTTGTAAGATGTAAATCACTGTACGTTTCATATCAGAGTTTGTAAGATGTAAATCACTGTACGTTTCATGATTCAGAGTTTGTAAGATGTAAATCACTGTACGTTTCATATCAGAGTTTGTAAGATGTAAATCACTGTAAATTTCATATCAGAGTTTGTAAGATGTAAATCACTGTACGTTTCATGATTCAGAGTTTGTAAGATGTAAATCACTGTACGTTTCATGATTCAGAGTTCGTAAGATGTAAATCACTGTACGTTTCATATCAGAGTTTGTAAGATGTAAATCACTGTACGTTTCATATCAGAGTTTGTAAGATGTAAATCACTGTACGTTTCATGATTCAGAGTTTGTAAGATGTATATCACTGTACGTTTCATATCAGAGTTTGTAAGATGTAAATCACTGTACTTTTCATGATTCAGAGTTTTAGGTTTAATAGGCCTTGTAATTGGACAGAAGATACAACTGTTGATAATTTCTTTTAATATTTCTATGGAATGAAACAAATACATTTTCTCGCTGTCTCCCTACAGCATGCTGAATATTCAACTCGCCAACAAAGCCTATATATGTAAACAATTATTGTTAATAATAGAATTATAGTCCAGGGAAGAATCGTTTGTCAATGATACAAATGCACAGTACACATACACAGGCTGTGTTGGCAAACTGAATACTGGACAGTTCAATTTGCTATAGAGAGTAGAATAAGATCGCAGTTAATAAACTGAACAAAATTTTTCCCGAAACTCTAAAAGTTAATATAGTTACTGCCACACTACTACTGCCTATAAAGGACACTGTCACTGTCAAGGCGCTGTCAAGGCGATGGCAGTAACAGCCTCAGTGACACAGATAGAGATAAATCGAGCAAATATTACGTGCGCATAATGGTTGTTTATCTGATTGCGTCAATCCTGGAACTCAAGCTAGTGGTTTGAAGAGAGCTATTTTACATGTTAATTTTTCTACCTTAAACGCGAATGATATTCAGAATTTGCCTTGTTTTGAGGATCGAGACCTGGTAGGTCCAGCGTATCGGACTCATTGTCAGAGGATGTGGAGTTCGAGATTCAAGCTCAGTGCTCCAACGGGTAATGGGTTATTGGTACCTCATGTTTATGGTTATCGGCACCTGTAATTTGGTTCGCCTGTTGGATGAGTAGCAAAATAAAATTAAAATATCCCCTGCCGTCAAGATCGGAACAATGAAATATCAACGACAACAAACGAGTACCAGACAAAGACTGCGACTGTTCGTTAGAAATCCTAGATACGATGTGGCATATTAGGGGGCGGGCTGTATGCAAATGCCTACACCAAGTCAACTAAGCAATAGGTAGGCGATGCAGGGTACAAAATTTATGAAGAAACCAATATGAAAGTAAACGGTGATAAAGGATCACATTAAAGGCATGACCTGTGGCTTGGATAGCTTTAACAGGTTTTGCCGTGGGTGACGATAGCTTTTTGACACTTTACAATAAATTCTAGAATGGCATTTACAGTCATTTACAGTCATTCCACAGCACTTAAAACACATAAGTAAACAAATGTGCATAATCTCACACATACGATGCTTCCAGTTTTGATAATTTGGGATAGCATTCGTCAAACTGATGGGTTCCATGTTTTGCTGTAAACAACAATGGTCTTACCGATGATCATTTCTTCATTTTATTCCCCGGCTTTGGCCTAACGTGCAGCCTCTTCAAAGATCACCATACCTTTAGAGAAATGCGCAGTCCGAGGGTAGAATTGTGCTTCTAAGAGCTCAGCCTGCAACAAGTGATGCAAGTTCATGTCCGTCGCTATGTAGCTACGTCACTCTACAGATTGTTGAAGATGAAGGGGATCAGTAAAACACCGATTCCTTAAGGTGCAAGCAATAATTACCTCAGAGTGAGACAAACGGTTTCTATAGTAACAGATAATATGTGATGTTTATCACTCCATTAGCATTTTAGCGAACTGAATTTATAAGACATTGTCAACTTAAATACTTATTTGGCATTAATGTCGCGATGTTGTTCCAGTGACCTTGGTAACTGACTCACCTGGCGTCCGATTGCAGATGAAAAGGTAATCATACAAGACTGTGTGAGTTTCTTGAGGCAAGCAGTATTCTTCCCATGCAGTACGCCATAACTAATAACCATGCTTGGTGTGTGTTCTTTCTTGTTGTTTCAAAGTGTCATAGCTTTTCTTTTGTGCAACCTAATGTGACTATTATTATAAAAGGCGAACACAACATAAGAAATTATGAAAGCCCGTAAGGGACATGTTTGAAAGCAAAAAATAAAAAAAATATCTTGTGCTCACGAGATCTTTTCTTGTGCTCACGAGATCTTTTCTTGTGCGCACAAGATCTTTTCTTGTGATCACAAGATCTTTTCTTGTGCGCACGAGATCTTTTCTTGTGATCACAAGATCTTTTCTTGTGCGCACGAGATCTTTTCTTGTGATCACAAGATCTTTTCTTGTGCGCACAAGATCTTTTCTTGTGATCACAAGATCTTTTCTTGTGATCACGAGATAGTTTCTCGTGATCACAAGATCTTTTCTTGTGCGCACGAGATCTTTCTCGTGAGCACGAGAAACTATCTCGTGAGCACAAGAAAATATCTTGTGATCACGAGATAGTTTCTCGTGAGCACAAGATAATATCTCATGATCACGAGAAACTTATCTCGTGAGCACAAGATAGTTTCTTGTGAGCACAAGATAATTTATCGTGCTTTTTTGGTTGGCCTAGGGAGTAAAATTCCCGGCCTTGCATTTTTTCGGCCATACAGTTTAAAATTTACGTATCTAAGGCTCAGAGGCAATATATGACACTATAATTTTAATTCTCGTGCCAATTATATAATAAACGGAATCAGCGATGTTTTAGTGATCTGATTTATACTCCCACTTGTCAAAATTAGGTGTGAATGGCTTTTAAACTCGACTGCCGAGATCAACAATAATGGTTTATCAATCAAACAGTCACGTACAATTACTCTACAATTACTCTATCAGTAATATAATGTGCTACCAGTCTTTGTATATTATTCCTCTTACTTTGATCAATGTAAATTTTAAATTGTATACATTCATTTTTACACGTTAACTGATCTTATCATACAGTTAACATTGAAAGTGTGATCAAATTTATTGGCAATGTATAACTTTCAGCAAATTAATTATTCAATATTCAGTATATCTTACAGTGAAAATACAATTGTAAGAATGGTTAATGATGTACTGTTTTACAGTTGTGACTTGCGTAACCTGTGGAGAAAGTCGATCTTTCATGGTTAGTGAATGAATTTATGTATGAATAGTATATGCAACACCATTTTTTTTGTATCACAGTATCTGTATTTCCTTTGTGTAATTTATATGGACGAATGCTGTCCGAAATAAACAAATAATAAATTATAATAAATAAAGGTCAAAATTTTCGTAGCCTAAGTTTTACTTCATCACTAATCCATCAACTTGATGATTAGCTTTTTGTATGTAAAAATCAAACTTTCAAATTTCAGTAAAATATTAGAATAGGTCGATACTGCTGTGAGAAGGATACATTTTGGTAGAAATTGTCTCTCAAACAAATTTAATCTCCATTATGGTTATTTGTCGATTTTCAATTTACATGAAGAAAAGATCAAATTATCTCGTGAGCACAAGATCTTTTCTTGTGCTCTCAAGATCTTTTCTTGTGCTCACGAGAAACTATCTCGTGAGCACAAGATGTGCTCTCAAGATCTTTCTTGTGCTCACGAGAAACTATCTCGTGAGCACAAGATCTTTTCTTGTGCTCTCAAGATCTTTTCTTGTGCTCTCGAGAAACTATCTCGTGAGCACAAGATCTTTTCTTGTGCTCTCAAGATCTTTTCTTGTGCTCACGAGAAACTATCTCGTGCGCACAAGATCTTTTCTTGTGCTCTCAAGATCTTTTCTTGTGCTCACGAGAAACTATCTCGTGAGCACAAGATCTTTTCTTGTGCTCTCAAGATCTTTTCTTGTGCTCACGAGAAACTATCTCGTGAGCACAAGATCTTTTCTTGTGCTCTCAAGATCTTTTCTTGTGCTCACGAGAAACTATATCGTGCGCACAAGATCTTTTCTTGTGCTCTCAAGATCTTTTCTTGTGCTCACGAGAAACTATCTTGAGAGCACAAGATCTTTTCTTGTGCTCACGAGAAACTATCTCGTGAGCACAAGATCTTTTCTCTTGATCTCAAGATCTTTTCTTGTGCTCTCAAGATCTTTTCTTGTGCTCACGAGAAACTATATCGTGCGCACAAGATCTTTTCTTGTGCTCTCAAGATCTTTTCTTGTGCTCACGAGAAACTATCTCGTGAGCACAAGATCTTTTCTTGTGCTCTCAAGATCTTTTCTTGTGCTCACGAGAAACTATCTTGAGAGCACAAGATCTTTTCTTGTGCTCACGAGAAACTATCTTGAGAGCACAAGATCTTTTCTTGTGCTCACGAGAAACTATCTCGTGAGCACAAGATCTTTTCTCTTGATCTCAAGATCTTTTCTTGTGCTCTCAAGATCTTTTCTTGTGCTCACGAGAAACTATCTTGAGAGCACAAGATCTTTTCTTGTGCTCACGAGAAACTATCTTGAGAGCACAAGATCTTTTCTTGTGCTCACGAGAAACTATCTTGTGAGCACAAGATCTTTTCTTGTGCTCTCAAGATCTTTTCTTGTGCTCTCAAGATCTTTTCTTGTGCTCTCGAGAAACTATCTTGAGAGCACAAGAAAAGATCTTGAGAGCACAAGAAAAGATCTTGTGATCACAAGAAAAGATCTTGAGAGCACAAGAAAAGATCTTGAGAGCACAAGAAAATATCTCGTGATCACAAGAAAAGATCTTGTGCGCACAAGAAAAGATCTTGTGATCACAAGAAAAGATCTTGAGAGCACAAGAAAAGATCTTGTGATCACAAGAAAAGATCTTGAGAGCACAAGAAAAGATCTTGAGAGCACAAGAAAAGATCTTGTGATCACAAGAAAAGATCTTGAGAGCACAAGAAAAGATCTTGAGAGCACAAGAAAAGATCTTGTGATCACAAGAAAAGATCTTGTGAGCACAAGAAAAGATCTTGAGAGCACAAGAAAAGATCTTGTGATCACAAGAAAAGATCTTGTGCGCACAAGAAAAGATCTTGAGAGCACAAGAAAAGATCTCGTGATCACAAGAAAAGATCTTGTGATCACAAGAAAAGATCTTGAGAGCACAAGAAAAGATCTTGAGAGCACAAGAAAAGATCTTGTGATCACAAGAAAAGATCTTGTGCGCACAAGAAAAGATCTTGAGAGCACAAGAAAAGATCTTGAGAGCAAAGGAAAGATCTTGTGCGCACAAGAAAAGATCTTGCGGTATCAATCTATTGTAATATTTTACAAAATGAAAATTGGCTTTTAAAGAAATAGCTAGTCACTTAGTTGATGGGTCTTGGATAAGTTAAAACTTAGGCCATGAAAATGTTGACATTTATAAACTTGAATATTAATTATTCATTTCCTGAAAGTTATGGATTACAAATAAATGCTAAATTTGATCACACTTTCAATGTTCACTATACGATAAGATCAGTTAACATTGTGTAAAAATGAACATATACAATTTAAAGTTGACATTGATCAAAGTAAAAGTAATATACAAATACTGGTAGCACATTATATTACAGAATACAGTACTGTTAACTTATAACAGTCAGTGTACTTGACTGTGTGATTGATAAACCATTGTAGTTGACCTCTACAGTCGAATTTAGAAGCCATTCAAACATAATTTTGGACAAGTGAGAGTAGAAATTAGATCATTAAAGCATCCCTGATTCCGTTTATTATATAGTTGGCATGAGATTTGAAATTGTAGTGTCATATACTGCCTCTGAGCTTCAGATACATAAATTTTAAACTGTATGGCCGCAAAATGCAAGGCCTTGAATTTTACTCCCTAGGCCAACCACAAAAGCACGATAAATTATCTTGTGCTCACAAGAAACTATCTTGTGCTCACGAGATAAGTTTCTCGAGATCGCAAGATACTATCTTGTGCTCACGAGAAACTATCTCGTGCTCACAAGATCTTTTCTTGTGCTCACGAGATAGTTTCTCGTGCTCACGAGAAAGATCTCGTGCGCACAAGAAAAGATCTTGTGATCACGAGAAACTATCTTGTGATCACAAGAAAGATCTTGTGATCACAAGAAAAGATCTTGAGATCACAAGAAAAGATCTTGTGCGCACAAGAAAAGATCTTGTGATCACAAGAAAAGATCTCGTGCGCACAAGAAAAGATCTTGTGATCACAAGAAAAGATCTTGAGAGCACAAGAAAAGATCTTGTGATCACAAGAAAAGATCTCGTGCTCACAAGAAAAGATCTTGTGATCACGAGATAGTTTCTCGTGAGCACAAGATAATTTTTTATATTTTTGCTTTCAAACATGTCCCTTATGGGCTTTCATAGAAAACAGCTGCTCTTGATATTGGTGAAGATGAAGGCGATCGGTAAAATACCGATACTTTAAAGGCCAAGCTAATCTGTCGGTCATCACTAATCATCTGCGCAGCTATACAAGCAACACTCACCTCAAAGTGAGACAAATGGTTACTATTAGAAGTGTCAGAAAATGAGTGATTAATCACTCCAATAATATGCTAACGATCTAAAAGGGGCATTGTCACCTTGCAGGATTGACTGGAAAAAAGTTTAAGTGCGGTACATTTACTAGGCTGAATTATAATTTTGGTATGCAGATTATTTACTTACGATTGGTTTCACCATCCATCAAATGCTTAGGGTGAATTACACACATATGAAAATGGTTACTGATGAATAAGTGGGACCAAACATTGTTTCTGACATAGCAATTCTACA
Organism: Ptychodera flava; assembly: GCF_041260155.1. NCBI lineage: Eukaryota > Metazoa > Hemichordata > Enteropneusta > Ptychoderidae > Ptychodera > Ptychodera flava. The sequence continues at coordinate 2,454,818 of NC_091929.1, forward strand.
TTTGTGCGAATGGCACTTTTATCAAAAGTCTACTTCTTCTTAGAAGCTGTTGTTGAGATAACTTTGGAAATTAGTGACATAAGCCAAATATAGTTACATTTTGACAATATTAACAAGCCTTTATTTTTGGTAATTTTATCATGACGGTTGCTGGAAATATGTGTCTTTAGTGACACGAGTCTGAAATGCAGCAATTTTGATGTTAGTAGTCGAAGTTTATGTAATTATCTCGCTACCTACCTACCTACCTACCTACCTACCTACCTACCTACCTACCTACCTACTTTTAAAGTTTGAAAACAACTAACATTTTACAAAAAATTTGTGTTTTTGTTTCAGTATAGATTTGGTCATCTGCGGTACAACAATCAACACCTTTACGATAACCCTTAGTATACATATTCATATTGAAATAAAATCCAGACCATTAAAATTACACAGTCTCAAAATCAGGTCTGTATAAGCTTAACTTCCGATCGTACATCGTTAAATCTGTCAGAACGCTGGCCTTGCACTGCTACCAGTAAAACCATATGACATTACAAATTACACTACACTTTTGAATCGCTTTTGAATATTAGAAGTCACAACAAGATGAAGGAAGCCATGTTTGACGCTTCAACATTTTCCAAAGTCACCTAAGTAACATATTTATAACAATCTATCTAGTATTTCTGTATCTAAATGATCAAATATTTTCATACGTAAACAGAAAAAATAACGATTTCATATAATAATCAACAGTCAGTCTTTGATAGTTATAGCATACCCTTCATTGTTTGTCGCTTTTCGCTTTGTAATTCTGTTCGACACAATATTAAGTTATGATTCTTCATACGGTATGTTGAGATAGTGTCTTGAATCAAACTTTGAAGGATTATTGGGTAAACTTTCAGTTTGTAAACAATTTGAAATCCGATGAGTATGCAACATTGTTGTGTTAATGTTGAATAATCTGTAGTTCACCTTTTTAGAGAGAGAGAGAGAGAGAGAGAGAGAGAGAGAGAGAGAGAGAGAGAGAGAGAGAGAGAGAGAGAGAGAGAGAGAGAGGGGGGGGAGGGGGAGATGGGGTGAGACACTCGTGTGCGCCATCGTAGTCGACTCACTATTCTATAACTTAATTTAGACTCCCTCTTGCATTCATGTCCTAAATAGTCTTCATCAAAGTTCCAAATTGATTGAAATTCCTATTGAAAAATATCCTTTCAAGTAAAATGGGAGTTCTTTCAAATTAAAACGACATAAGTACATAATCTAAAACTTTTGTAATCATCAAATTATAGAGGCTTCCTGATTTCAAACGTTCCACTACGTTTTGAAGTTGTGTTCCCACTTCTACCAAATTGAAACAAAGTTGTGATGAATGAAGTTCTGATTTTTTAAGGTTTTGTTTCTTAAGTCAATTTTCAGCGAGTCAAATTATGTCAGAGTTTATCGAATTCGAGGTATACATTCTCTGAGATCCTGTTCTCAGTAATGATGATTTTTCGGCTGGTGCAGCATAACACTGATCTGTGTCATTCACTGGATTATCCTCCATGTTCTGTGTACTGTTATTTTCCTGCCCTTTGCCTTGTGATGATAGAGCATTTGAAGAACCATTTGACCGATTTTTATCACACTTTTTGGCTCTTTTCGAAATTCCCTCTGAACCAGTCTTGTTTTCCTGTTCATTCCAGGGATCTTGTAAAATCTTGACCTGATGTCCGTATCTCACATCTTTTAAGCTTAGAATTGCCATGTCTCCGAAAAAGCCGGCAAAGTCAAGCCTGAAGAAGACGAGACAATTACGTAAATATAGTATAAATTAAAAAGTGGATGTACCGTTCATATTGCAAGTCCAAATGATGGTAAATATTGTTGTGAAATTGCAAGTTGGCTCGGGCTAGTTGATCGACCGACGGTCCCCAACTGTGCACACAGAAAAGGGGCAAGTGTCTGATAATTACTATTTTTTTGCTCGTTTCGTTTGTCTGTTTTATTTTTGTATGGAGACGTCGTTGTTTATTCTTTGGCCATACCTCATACCTTTGTGTTATTAAAGAGGCACTCCCACTTTGTAACATTTTTAAAACACATTTTTTTAATGCCAACGGTCGATATTTGACGTGGCGATTGCGCGCGGTTCGCGAGATATCGATAAAAACATGTCATTTCCCGAGCGTATTTTTCACATCCCGAAGTTTTACGATTGTGTCTGATTTTGACCCGAAATCCCCCGAAGGTTTGTGCTGATTGATGATATTCTAGGGAGTCTATAATAAGTTCGAACGACGCAATGAATTCACTTCCCACTGCAAAGACTTTATATACAGCATTATGCCTTTACCCCAGGTAATTAAATTCTCCTTAGTTTTTGTCGTTTTCATTATTCTAAATCAGTTGTATTATATTTTTAACCAATACCACATAAACATCAGTTTTTACGTGTTAAATATTAGCCGCCTCGACTACATTTTGTCGTCTGCCACACAGTTACGCGTGGTTCGATACATAGCGGCCGCCGCGCGTGGTATGCGCGCATACCACGCGGTGGCCGCTATGTATCAACCGCACGTATGTGCTGGTCACCTATGCGAAATCTGGTGGAATAAGCAAACTTTGTTTTCCGTTTTGTTTTTTTTTCTCCGAGTCAGTAAGACTCGACTTTGCCCCACGGGGCATAACCGATCACCGATACGGACCTGGTACTTTGGCGTACTGCAGCGTGAGCGTAGACTCGTACTCCGGATCCATAGCTTAGTTGACAACGGCCCCAGTGCCGAACGTTCGATGTTCGGACGCTGAATTTAGGTGGGCCACCGGAATTCAAACTTTTACTTTTTTGAGGACATGTTTTTATCGATATCTCGCGATCCGCGCGCAGTCGCCACGTCAAATATCGACCGTTGGCATTAAAAAATTACGTTTTAAAAATGTTACCAAGTGGGAGTGCCTCTTTAAGTAGTGACAGCCGATTACTGCTCGGTATTACCTCGTTTGATTTCAAACTCAATCACAAGGAAAAGGTACCTGATTTATTAACTTTTATGAAAACACGATTGGAACTAATTTGGGATAATTGGATAGTGAAATAATGTTGGTTATATCTGCAAATGTGAGTTCGTCTGCTTTTCTTTCCAAGCAATACTTTTGTTTTATGAGTAATTTGAAATATTGTAACATTCAGCTGTTTGGCACTTAACACTTTTGAGAAATTTGAAAAATGTAAGGATCCAAGTATCCCAAATTAGTTCAAATCCTGTTTGAATAAAAGTTTCTTATTAAACACTTAAAAATCTTCAGTGGCCCCTACACGCCACGGAACTTTATTATTTTTGAATATAAACTTTAAGTTTTCTTGACAATATCTTTAATATTTGTTAGAGCTTTTATTTCTCCACCGCGAACTTTTAATTTTGTACGGGAAACTTTATTTTAAAGTAGAATGTTTAAAAACACTTTGAACAAAAAACTTTAACTTTTAAAAAAATAAATTAACTTAACTTACACAAAATATTTGTTTCTCTAAAGTATTTTTAGCTTTAATAAAAATATTTGTTTCTCAAAGGTGTTTATTATTTTGTAAAACAAAAGTAAACATTGATCAAGAGTACCAACTCACCTACACGTCACGGAAATTTATTACATTTTAACATAAACTCTTATTTCCTGACAATATATTTAATATTTTTAAGAAAACTTTTATTTCACAACAGCAAACTTTTAATTTTGTACGGGAAAGTTTATTTTTGGGGTAAAACGTTTCTAAAAACTTTTCACAAAAAACTTTAACTTTTACAAAATACCTTTAACTTTATATTTGTTTCTCAAAACCGTTTTTTATTTTGTAAAACAGAAGTAAAAATTGTTCAAGAGTTTAAGATTTTTGCTGAGTGCGGTTTTGACGTTCACGTGTGGTGGCGGGGTTAAAAACGTGAAAGTCAACCAACTCATAAAAGGCATATCCCGTCCAAAAACACCACAGCTGTGGACCCACAACTACCGTGTATTGAACCACGCTCGACTGTGGTCAAATCTGGCGGGCCAGGTTCAGTTTCAGTCGAAGACTCTATCAATTACGAATCTGGCCGGGCTGGCGTGCCCGTAACGCCGATGAAGACTCAAGTTATGGTTGTCTCCTCTTTGAAAAGATGACTATCACACAACAAAACGGAGGGGAATAAATAACATTAACAACACAGCAACTGATGAAGGAACCCCAATGCGGTCCCGTCGCACACCGTCGGCCTTCAGGACGAATCACTCAAACATAAAACTGTTCTTCTGGGACCTAGATAAAAGCAAGGTCAAAGCACTATCGATTCACCCGTGTCTCGTCATGTATTCCACACAAACAATGATATGCTCATTCAATATATGGTAACACTAACAGATCCGATGTGAGAAGTTGCCTTCATTTCCTTCATAAGCATCCCGCTCGAGTGGCAACTGACCCGCTTGCGTGCCCGTAGCCCTGCGACCCTGCGTACGACGCTGTGTGTACCCGGCGTTATACGGCCTCCGGCCCGTATAACGCCGGGAACACACAGCATCGTACACAGGCAGGGCCGGGCTAGCGTGCCCGTAACGCCGATGAAGACTTAAGTCAGTCATGGTTGTCTCAGAGACACTGGGTCGTCAAACTTGGGTGTTGCATGGTGGGATACTTTAACTTCCGCCGCCGTTAAAATAAAAGTTTTACGCTTGTCGGAAAAATGGGGGAAAATATTTTACTCTTCTCTAAAAATATGTTACTCTCGCTAGAAAGATTGCTATGCATTATATTGCGCCCTCACATGAAATAGTTATCTGTAGAGCTAAATTGCGCTCTGAAGAACAAGAAGTTTGACTCTTTTCGTCCTTCCTTTTTCGTTCTTTCTCAGTTCAGTTTTACCAAATACTCATATGTAGAAAATATATCTTAAGGAAATAAATTTTGTTGTCTTCAGTAAATATTTTCGCTCCATTTAGAAAAAAAAATGTTCAATGTATTTCAATTGCTCCTCTGAGAAAATCTTTACCCATAAAGAAATTAATTTTACTCTTGGAAAATAATTTTTTGTTAAAAGAATTTAAGTTTTCTGCTCTAAAAACATAAGGTTATATCATCCATTTAAGTAACACAGTTCGCGCTCAGCAAAATTTTTAACCTCTTGAACAATTTTTACTTCTGTATTACAAAACAAAAAAGCTTTTGAGAAATAAATATTTTGTTTAAAGTTAAAGTTATTTTGTACAAGTTAAAGTTTTTTTGTGAAAAGTTTATAAAAAAGGTTTACTCCCAAAATAAAGTTTCCCGTTCAGAATTAAAAGTTTGCTGTGGAGAAATAAAATTTCTTACAAATATTAAATATATTGTCAAGAAATAAGAGTTTATGTTCAAAAGTAATAAATTTCCATGACGTGTAGGGGAGTTGGTACTCTTGAACAAGTTTTACTTTTGTTTTACAGAATAAAAAATGCTTTTGAAAAACAAATATTTTGTTATAAGTTAAAGTTAAAATACTTTTGAGAAACAAATATTTTGTTTAAGTTAAAGTTAAGTTTATATTTTGAAAGGTAAGGTTTTTGTTCAAAGTGTTTTAAAACATTTTCCTCCAAAATAAAGTATCCCTTACAAAATTAAAAGTTCGCCGTGGAGAAATAAAACCTCTTACAAATATTAAAGATATTGTCAAGAAAAATTAGAGTTTATATTCAAAAATAAAGTTCCGTAGCGTGTAGGGGCCACCGTACAAATCAGTCAAAACCGGGTAGAACCCCTTGCTGTCTCTGCCAGGTATAATAAAGAAAGATTTATCGATCACCCTTATTTCTCTATTATTAGGTTTATCACCCTGAAGAACAATTTGTCTCCAGCCCATATTTCCTTTTCATTTACAAGTATTGGATGGACTGTAATATTTAATGATGAGGACTCTACTCTATGGCCAGCGCCTTTCCAGCTAAAGTTGCCATTGAAGAGTAGACGGCAACGAGATAAGGACATGCAGATAGATACAGGAGGTGTTCCTATGGCAACACATTGAGGGCCAAAGGCCCTATCTCTGTGTCATCGGAACACATTCTATTTATTTAAATATCAATAATTGTTAAAAATAATTACCACTTTTATATATTTACTGGGATTAAAATGGCACTTGGAGGATTATGATTTTCGTGCATAAATTTGGTGAAAAGTAACTATTTCTTATGCCAAAGCTTTGGGAAGATTCATTATTTTCCATGCATCCGGTTTTTGAATTGCACCAGCCCCACCTCCTCCATCCCGTTCATTCTGTTGAAAACGAACATTAATTATTAAACACTGGAAAACGCAGGCCTGGACTTTGTATGCCCTCTTTTCATTATCTCTGTATGATATTCATAGGAATAGGGTCTACATCCCTTAATTATTAACTTTGATCTGACATATGATTTGGATTTATTAACCCAGGCTGATAAACAAACTCATTAAACATGTTAAAATGTTATTTTTTACACCTACCAGGGGGGTCTTTACTGTTTTGTGCTTTGTTTACTCCTTAACAAATGTGTAAGTCAAGCCAAAGTACATGTTATCATTTGCTCTGGAGACATACATTATGTTTGAAAAGCAGCTATAGTTTCTCCTAAAGCTAAGGTGTCACTTTCCACCCACCTGAGCTCTTGTGAAAACATATTACTTTTCAACATAGGAGAAATGCAACAATTAGATATCATTATATCATTACTATTGGTTCATTAGGAATGTTTCTTCAGTAAGTAAAGATTTGATTCTAAATGTAAGTTTATACCTGTGTTTTTCTGATACATATTATGGTGGTCTAGATCAATGAACATTTTCATTTATTTTGCTATTGTCCGTGTCTCTTTCAAGAAACTTTGTCCAAAACGAGTCTTTAAACATTTTTACTAACCTCACAGTGATTACGAGAGTCATTCCGAGGAAGTCAATGGCATTCAGTACATGTTTGTGTTCTGTGGGAGCATTCAGAGTTGTTACAGTCTTCGTGATGTAGACAGTAAACACCATAAATTCTAGTAGGTTGGTCAGACAGGCAAACAAAAAGAAAACAAATGACAATGCTTTCGTTGCATTTATTTCCTTCGCTGACCCTTCGCCCTTTTGAGTCTCCTTTTCATCGTATTTTTCTGACGTGTCAGTATTCTTCCATACACATGACAATGAACCGTTTTCATTCGATAGTGTGAGGAGAAAAAGCCACGACAAAATTCCAAGTGTCAATATTAAATATCGATAGGATTTGTGTTAGAAGACAGTATATTTCCCGCAAATACAAGTACATAGTAAACACTTGCCAAAAACGTCGCCAAGAATCGTTTCATACACCAATTCTCTCGGAGCACATTGTACAAACGGATATCAACATGTGAATGAGCTCCATTCGCAGTTGCAGACGAACCACATTCACAGTAGAACAAGAACACAAGTAGTACCAACACCGCAGAGAATAGAGGCTCTGTTATTCCTACAGCTGTGGTGTAGCTCCAATTTGTGTAGGTACAGTTGACGTTAGACAGGTCCAAATCCAAACATTTCGCCTCAAGTACAACTTGCCATACAGAGAAGAAGATGGCACACACAAGCGTGAAGGACAACACTGCAACCAGCACCAGACACTTCTTCATTTTGTATTTGACAGAGTTAGTTTGTCGACTCTCTGGTCTGGTGTACAATACTGAATTAGCTAATTCAAATCTCTCGACCCGGCCGTGTGGAAAAACTGAAATGAAAGCTGTTAAAAGTCGAACGTCTCGTCAAAGCAGAAGTTCTGTGTCGTTGCAATGTCAAAGGTCATTTATTACTGATCCTATCCGAACATAAAGTGTGTTTTGACCACAATCCATCCTTTTCAGAAGGTTTTAGACATATTCGGTAACAGGAGTCAGTTTATGCGTTCGCTTTCTGATCATTATGTAATTATTGAAATTATTGAAATATTATGTATCATCGCTTACCAGAAATAGCAATGGTCAATTATTGACTTTAATAAGCAATTAAGCAAATCGCAGTGCTCAACCCGTGGTATCACTGTCAATTATTATCTATTTGATTGATAGGTGAGTTGCAAACGACGTGGCCAGCTGGTTTATGTGCGCTTGAGGTGCGGTTAACAGCAACCAGTACTACGAATCGCTGTTTCTTAAACCTAGATCTCGCAAAGTTAACACGGTGACTGCAAATTTTTTTGGTGGCTGTAGCCTATCATAGACGCCAAACCGAGATTTCTGGAGTAAATATTACTTCAATGCAGGAACTTTGGGCAATGATTTGAAGACGGCTATTTGTCATGTGTCAATTATTGACCTAATATTCGGACATCATTCCGTCATATTCACTGTTTTCTGATGAAACCAGTATCTTGACCTGGACATTCTCAATACAAACATTACACGTCTGAATATAACTAAGTTACGTGTTAAAACTTACCGAAATTTCGTTTTCGACACATATTCGTCGTATACGAGCACGTGGAAGTAAGATATTATTGGTCAGGAGATCAATCGGGACACAGAGAGGTTGAGCTCACACGTCATATACTACACTGTGTGTGGGATTATCATCCAATGAGATATCTAAGTGAGCTCGAAATCTAGGATAATGAAAAATCCTAGCTAGAGAGAAAATTCTGCCAAACTTGCATGCACGGTCCCTTCACATCCTTCCCTTTATTTGCTACCTTTTCACGACTTACTGTCAACATTTACGACCTTAGCAAGTAAAACCCATTAGGGGCCCCTATTTGTGGGAGGATTCTCTATCGTTACACGCGTCCACGAAACCATCATTTGGTAGGGTGAAAAAACGGCACTATAAGGTCAAATTAAGCGCATGATAGTTGTAAAACTGGTTGATTTTCTACCATGCTATTAATTGTCTCAGTATGGCATCTTTAGAAGGGTTATAGAGCAGGATTTACTGCTTAGAAAAATACTCTACTAGGAAAAACCTTAAATATTCAATTCTTTTTGTAGTTCTCATTTTTGGAATCACCTGTACACGATAAAAGCTACCTTCATTTTCCTAAATCACCTGCCACAAGGCAAACGGCCAAGAAATCATCGCAAATGCCAACGTTGTGAAACACATTTAACATCATGATAAGATAAGATGTGACGCCCACAAAAGTCATCCCAAATACCGACGTTGTCAAACAAGTAACATCAGATACGCATGGGGCGAGCTGTATTCCATTAAAGACACAGAGTTAATTAAGCAACATCTGCACGATGTAGGGTACCAAAGTTAAAAAACCATCATCGTGAAAAAAGGTGATAAAATTTGGCAATGCGGAAAGTGTCTGTGTCTTCGGCGCAGTGTTTATAATTTTATTTGACAAGCTGCAATACATCTTTTCAACTTACAAGTTTTCGTTAAAATGACCATAGACCTGTCTTTCCAGGGTAAAACGAATATACGTATTATTTAAAGTGGAGAGCTTGAGCAACATTCTGACACACTGATGAATAATCGATTACCACGTGTATCGACGACATTACCAATAATCAAGACCGTATGAAAAAATCGATGAATCTTCAAAAAAAATCCTGTAATCTCTATCTCTCAGTGGAACGTCTATCGACACTGTCTAAAAATCACGTGGTATTCACATTAAAGCTCATCGCTTAGTTTTGAAAATCTACTGCCGACAAGAAAAAGTCAATACAAAGTAACAAGGTGGGACATTTTCTTTCATATCATAACTTTTGGTTTTAGATAACAAAGGCAAATTATCATGGGAGGCTTTGATCACGGTAGGAAGATTACCATTATGGACATGTAGTTTGTGTCATATGGTTTGAAAAGCACAGATCGAGAGAAATGTAAAGCCATCAAGGGTGGCAAAACATTCTTCTGAAAGTGAATTGTGTGCGGGTGGGCGAGCATTTTGTTCGCCAACCAGTGGGCGGGATAGACGGATGGGCAATTTGTTATCGTCAAATTTCTTCTTTTCTAAAGCGGGCAAGTAGGAGATATGTGGTTCGTTTGTTTGTGTCAGCAGGGGGACAGTAGAGAGGAACAGTTTCCATTGGCGGTACTTTGTGATTTTTTTTTCAATGGCCATTGTGGAAAGCGGAAACTCATGCTTGCAGGGAATCCGGTGATGGTCACAATATTTAGTTATTTGTTATATGTAGCTATTAAGCACTTAACGATTGTTGTACCCTGGTGTGTCAAATTTGCAGATATCACTGAGCATATTTACACTAAATGCAAGCTATTATACATAAATAACAAGTATTCTTATCTCTTTTGCATTATTTTACTGTACAAAATATCGCCCGCAATGTAAACGTTTGAAATCTTGTCTCTGACAAATGCATGAGTTTGCAAAGCTTGCTCCTCTGGGTTCACCATGGTTGAAAGATTTAGATTTAAATTAGAAAATACAGGCATTGGAAACATGACATATCGCATGATCAAAATCTCTCTCAAGCTCTTTGACCAAAATATTGTACGGATCCCTTGCAGGATAATACAATTAGAGGAATTAATGTCTTCAGTCACTTTTGCTTATGTGTCTAAATATTATTAAATGACACCTTGTCATTCTCCGACACGAATTCGTATGATATCATGTACTCTCCGTCCACACAAGAACTTGTGAGGCAATCTCTGTAAGATATTAACACCAAAATTTATCTGTGTAAGAATTTAAAGTACTCAGACTAGCGACATCGAGTATTCACGGAATGGATCTACTCTCTTACAAATGCTAATAATTCAGTAAATTTCAAGGTTTTATAGAGTAGCTTGATTTGAAAATTTCGAGAAATAAACTATGAATATATCTGTAGCTGATATCAAGAGATAAAATTTCAATGAAGGCGTATCTGTCAGACTACTGATATGATTGTTAAGGAGCACATGTATTTAAGATATCTATACAAGAAAGAGTAAGTCCATGTGATGAAAATCTCTACAATAATGCATGGGAACAAAAAGGCTGATAGTATGACAAGCTGAGAGTATGACAAACTGTACTATTTACTGGTATAACGAAATTCATAAGTGAACTCGATTATAAATTTGAATTTTGCGAAACTTTTCCATGCCGCTTTTCAGTCATTCACACCATGATAGTTTAAGTGAACGTAGCCCATGGTGGTGATAGGGTTTAAATGTCACTTATAGGAAACTGTAGAAGTCAATTCTAGTCTAGGTCCGATTCTCGGACTGTTCCTACAAAGCAACTCATATTCAAATTTGGTTTCAAGTTTTCCCCTCTAACCATTCACAAGGCTACGACCTAAATACCATCGTACAGTAGAACTGCAGAATTACGTGTAAATTGAAAGTCATGATGGTAAGGACGCAGGTTACTGTGACTACTCTGAATAATCTTTATTATCACTCAAGAACAAGAAATTAAGTTGTTTACAGTCACTAAAAGAGTACCACGGTAGGTGAGCTCAGCATACGTTAAAGGTATACAGTCACCTGTAATCTAAATATGCCCATATATGGTCAAAGAGGCGTTCCTTTTTATTCAAAATGCCCATGTGAGGGCGCTGTTTTTAAAAGTGGCCATCCGCTTAAAATCTGTGATTGATTAGATTTTCCCTTTCCATGGTAACTATGGCAAAATTGGAACAGGTGACTGTATACCTTTAACGTATTATTCTTATTGGAAACGCATCACCCGTGATACATCAGTCAACCGATCAATCAATCAATCCATCTTTATTATCCCGATTTGGTCAATTAGCATCACCTAGACATGCATGCACATAATGATTACATTTATTTTTCATACGTGAAAGTACAGACTATGATTACCAGCGGTAATGCAGACAACGAGCGTATCTAATTAGCCAACACATCCACTATACAGATTCATCGCGGCTGAACTAGCTCTGTAAGAAATATTCTCCTATTTTGTCCATCTCTGTCATTTTTAGCATCTACTTCTACTTCTTAAGATGGTGGACAGTAACCTCCTATTGAAAGAGAGAAAAAACAAATGAAGTGTGGCGTTTATTTGTAATGTTATCTTAAATATTAACAAGAGATGGCAAGAAAAAGGGGTGGTATTAAAATAATTCCCATATTCAAGAGAAAAACTCGGTGCATGTTTGTTCAATGGTGAAGCATATCCATCAACGATGAAGGTTGAAGGGTGAAGCGGCCCATTCATAGACATGACGTATACTATCTTGTTTGATGGGTTTAAAATAATGACTTCAAGTCTATACTTACGTATTTCACAGATGAAATGTCTGTCTAACTCACAGCAGTCATCGTCCAAGTTGTATCTTGGTGTTCCTCGACCAGATCGTTCCCTGAGGCAAGATAGAATAAAGGGATTTCCGATCATCTACTTCTATCCAATACCATTGTAGTGAGTAATTTGTCATCCAATGTCAATATCTACCATCCTCGTATTTAGTTTATTTCCTTAAGGTAGTATGCACCTCGAAAGTGAAAGACTTAAACTTTTGCTCTAACTTTCCTCAAGGAATCTTTCAATCATTCTCTTTCAAAATCAAGAATAAAAATATAAAAATAGGGGGTCACCGAGCAAGTTTTGGTACAAGAGAAACAAATTACCCAAGATTTACCGATATTAGAAATTCAAAATGGCCGCCATCCCTGTGTTAAGTCTATGGAGAAAAATAAAAGTTTTCGAATTTCGAAAAACTAAGCCGGTGAAAAGTTTTCTTTCACCAAGGGCTTTAAAATGAACCCTCACATGTGGTATATCAGAAGAGAATTGTAAAAGTTTGAGAGTCCGAATGTCTGTCCCCGAGGTGCGTTTTACCTTAAGTAATTGATACTGCCCATCCCATCCAATGATCATGCCTTTTTGTACCTCCACTCAACATTCTAAAATATACGTTGTAGTAAATACATGACCAACTTCTAGTTTTCGCATTATTTGTGGTGTATTGTTAGAAACTTTACTTACCAAAGACGGCAGCAATCTTCGCCTGTATCGGGACACTTGGTCAACTTATTGTTCGGTTCTTTATTCTCCCATCCGGCTGTTGCCCCGTCAACAATTTTCCCATCAACCCAGGTAAAGGTGCCTTCTTCTTCTGCATCACTGCAACCAATCCAGTAGCTATGTCTTGGAGGACGTGCAAGGATATCGGAATTAATGATATGTTCTCTCACTGTATCCCGAATAGCTTTGTCTTGTAAGATTGGTAAATCCGACCCATGGTCGATATCCAAGCCTTTGCAGTATTCACGTGAAGCGTTCCAGTTTAAACTCGGTTCAAGAATGAAAATGAACAAGTCTTGTCCGACACAAAGCCATGGATCTGTAATGAAAGTAGCAGGAACGGGAGGGCCAATCATGAATTCAAAAGCTTTGCATTCAAAAGATGGAGACATAATAACGCTTGAAGAAGATGTAGTATTACCTATCCACAGACATTATTGTTTTACGAACTCTTGTTAGCGCCTTTTCGCTCTGTCAAAATCCAGTCCAAGTCATTTGGCCTTAGCACAGATAATTTAAAACTTGTAACCATTAATAGTGAAGGAAAACCAACCTTCGTTCTTCTGGTATGAATAGCATAGCATAGCATTAATATAGTTTGACATCGACCATAATTATCTACATATTTTCAAACCAGACCTCTCTCAAAACTGCCTCTCTCTCAGCCTTAACTGTACGAAGAAGATTCCAACGAGTAGAACTAACGTTTCATCACATTATTCTACTCATATTTTCGTCTCATTTGAAGCATGACAATCTTTTCTGCTGATAGAAAATCGCCAACCCACCATCATTCCTATCATTGTTCGCTCAGCAAGATTTCTGCTCCGGTTCCATGTCCAACTTTCAGACGCAAGGAACGTAAGACAAATTCTGCACCAGAAATTCTTTGATAAGCTAAGTTTTGATGTCTAGGACATTTTCTTAAAAGAATAGTGTTGTGATATGTCACGGCATTACACGTTAGGCTTGAAGGGACAAACTAAACGACTACACGGTCAACATACCAGTACATCAGCAAATAGAAGACTACTAAAAACTCTTCACATGAAAGAATGATGGATAACAGCTACAACGCTGTCTCCTTGCCAAATTTCGTTTACCGTGGCCAAATATATACTGGCGATCTTTGTATGGAAAACCGCGTCAAAACTAAAATAGATCAGTATTTTATCACTATTTCTCATATCCTTACCAGGGCTACTGCATTCAACATAACAATCACGATGTTCAACATTTTCTCCGATACAAGAGGTTGGCGATGGTCCAAGACAAACACGCGACCTAACTTGCTGCCCCCTTTGCCGATCACCTAAACACTGCGCAGACTCTGTGACGACACATGAACCCCATTCTTCCCACTCGTCCCATTGTGCAGGTTCTTCAGATATCGTCGAAGTTTCCGCTTCCGTCGGATGTGGACCTGACGTGCTTGTGCCAGAATCTACAACCACTAGAAAGTAGACAAAAAGTAAAAAATCGACAGTTATTTAAACCCATTCATTGCTTTAATTTCATTATTCTCTTTCTGGTCGAGTTCTACGGACTGCCGTTTTTTCTCCTAGTTTTCTCCTATTTTTCTCGATTCTTTTTTTGTATATATTTGTCTGTATGTATTAGTTTCCTTGGTCGTATTATAATTGAAGAATGATTTATATTGCACGATTGTTTGTCTATGTTCTAATTGAAGAACGATTTGAATTGCCCGATTGTTTGTCTATGTTCTAATTGAAGAACGATTTGTATTGCCCGATTGTTTGTCTATGTTCTAAATCTTCGAAAACTTACCAGTCAAGGAATATACATCAATTGAATCTGTAGTACCAGTACCACTAAAGCATTCATCAGAGACGCCGCCATCTTCGTATAGAGTGTCCGATTCTTGGGTGCTCATGCTGTAGCATTTCCCGCCAAAACGCAGAGCAAATATGTCGTGATTTACACTTAGGGCTGCTGCAGCACATTGCTTGTGAAAATAGAAGAGATTGAAATAAATTAAAACGCTGATTGCAAAAAATGAACGATCCTTGCAACTACAAAAATCACAATGTAGTATTTGAATAAAGAAAGAGGAACATTGCTCGAAAATGTACTATTAGGCGTTCAAAAATATGGGCATATCACATACATGGACAGCGTCAATTCTTTCCCAGTAACTGCCGAGGAGATGAGGGTTTCCAGTATCCTCTAAGGTAGTCAGAAGTTCGCTTTCCCCAATATCCCAGTAACAACCAAGCCAGCTGTAATCTGTGCAACCAAAAATATCGATAACGGGTTTTCTTCCAGCGCTAATTAAAATGTTGATTACTTAGTTACTTATATCACGATTGGAACTAATTTGGGATAATTGGATGGTGAAGTACTGTCGATTTAATCTACAAATGTTATCTCATCTGCTTTTCTTTTTATATTACACACTTGTTTTTATGAGTAATTTGCGATATTGCAACATTCAGCTATATGGCGCCTAATACTTTTGAGAAATTTGAAAAATATGAAATCCAATTATCCCAAATTAGTTCCAATCGTGTTTTATATATCTTCCCTCCGAACATAAGTTGTTGAGAAGGTAATTAAGTTGATACACGAGTTGGTTATGTCATTAAAAGAATTTCGTTAACTGGTAGAGACAGGCCTTGGTGAGGGAGACGTCTATGATGATACATTTAACATAGGAACAAAGTCAGACACTTTGTTCTGACATTTCGTTCGATAGTTATTCTACAACGATTCTGTCATGAATTGTTGAACAGATTGCAAACCAATTTTCCTAAGAATATCACCTTACCCATGTCTATTGGACATTTGATGTCCATGCATGTTCTTTTCTCTTTCTCATCGCCCTCACACGGCATACCAGGTGGGTCGATTGTTGGCGGCGGGAAGTCACACGTTCTCTTTCTTACCTGTACACCGCCACCACACGTCACTGGGCATTCTGTCCAATCCGACCAAGGCGCCCAGCCACCATCGACAGTATCTAGCGAGGAAATAATTGCATAAATCTGTACTTTGACCATGACGTTACAGATATCACACATGTTTTACTCTGGCCTTTCGAATTTTACGATCTCTGTCATCGAATATATGCACGTTGACCTGCACGTTGTCAAAAAGGAAAGGATGTAGAGAATAGTGTACAACGGTGATTATTGACTTAGCAATCAGTTTTTAACTTTTAATTGTGCATTTTCATCAGTAAACTAGCGCAACCGCATCAATAGCCAGTAAAAATGCGTGTTGTGGATGGTTCAGATGGTTACAGCCGATCGATGCAGTTGGCTAGACTTATGTTCACCATAGGCCATAATCGTTTCGATGAATATTATCTCATTATTGTTCAACTGAGTAATTGACCTGGCGATACAGGATTGTCTTATACTGTTTTCCAGCAAGTGAAGATTGATTCGACTTATCCTTTCACGTGCATCGGTAAAATGGTGAAGACACCAATTATTAATGGCGCCCATATTTGTGGCTGAGGCAATGATATCAGTACGAGTAGGATATGTCAGTTCTGGTATGGTAATTTAACGATTGATTAACGAATGTCATCAGATAACATATATTCTACATCCACGCTAATCTTGTAAATTGCTACGCTATCAAATAAAAGTAAGTGATGATTTACAAATGCTACAATTACACACAAGGTGTGCAGTTGAGTTTTGCTGTTGTAGACTTACAGTTACACTTGTAAAGTCTGTTGACTTCATAGGCGTCTAACATACTCATTCCCTTTCGCTGTCCAAGTTCACCGTGGAATTTCTTTTTGAGAGTAAGCGTTGGGACAGTGTGATCTTTGGCGAAGGCAAATCGGTGATATTGTAACACTGAGTTGTAGTCATAATATGCTCCGTGCGTAATCATTTCCTTGTACACCTTGAAATTTGCACGGTTCGCTAGCAGGATAAATGCAATGAGAATGTAACGGGTATAAATTAGTGTCCAAAATACAGTCAGTTTTAGCAATGAAATTTGCACGGTTCGCTAGCAGGATAAATGCAATGAGAATGTAACGGGTACAAATTAGTGTCCAAAATACAGTCAGTTTTAGCAATGAAATTTGCACGGTTCGCTAGCAGGATAAATGCAATGAGAATGTAACGGGTATAAATTAGTGTCCAAAATACAGTCAGTTTTAGCAATGAAATTTGCACGGTTCGCTAGCAGGATAAATGCAATGAGAATGTAACGGGTATAAATTAGTGTCCAAAATACAGTCAGTTTTAGCAATGAAATTTGCACGGTTCGCTAGCAGGATATATACAATGAGAATGCAACGGGTATAAATTAGTGTCCAAAATACAGTCAGTTTGAGCAATGAAATTTGCTCGGTTCGCTAGCAGGATAATTGCAATGAGAATGTAACGGGTATAAATTAGTGTCCAAAATACAGTCAGTTTTAGCAATGAAATTTGCACGGTTCGCTAGCAGGATAAATGCAATGAGAATGTAACGGGTATAAATTAGTGTCCAAAATACAGTCAGTTTTAGCAATGAAATTTGCACGTTCGCTAGCAGGATATATGCAATGAGAATGCAACGGGTATAAATTAGTGTCCAAAATACAGTCAGTTTTAGCAATGAAATTTGCACGGTTCGCTAGCAGGATAAATACAATGAGATTGTAACGGGTACAAATTAATGTCAAAAATACAGTCAATTTTAGCAATGAAATTTGCACGGTTCGCTAGCAGGATAATTGCAATGAGAATGTAACGGGTATAAATTAGTGTCCAAAATACAGTCAGTTTTAGCAATGAAATTTGCACGGTTCGCTAGCAGGATAAATGCAATGAGAATGTAACGGGTATAAATTAGTGTCCAAAATACAGTCAGTTTTAGCAATGAAATTTGCACGGTTCGCTAGCAGGATATATACAATGAGAATGCAACGGGTATAAATTAGTGTCCAAAATACAGTCAGTTTTAGCAATGAAAGGTGAATATTTTCAGCAATGTCTGACTGCACAAACGTGATAGTTAGCTGGAAGAACCGAATGGAAAATTGTATGCCATCTGACCAGCAAGAAGGACATGCACCTACGATTGCAAATATCAGTCGAAGTCATTATTTTGCGGCACATAGCAATATTAAACGAAACAAGACCTATTTAACTTTCTATTCAACGTTTTTAAAAATAATTTTTAGTTTTCAGTAGATTCTTTCTTGAAAGAATCTACTGACTACAATCACCCTAACTATTTTATATCAGACGATATATTACACTACTGGGGCCCCGGATTGGCATACAAATGCATATTCCATAAATATAAAATTATGTCAAAGAGGACAAATGTTCAAAATTTGTTAAAATAACACTATTTTACAGAGGTATTTTGATGTTGCCAAATAAAAATGGGACAAAATAACATTACAACTGGCTTACATCCTTCAATGTTATCATAGTTGACATACAAAAACTTGCTCCGATCGGGTCGTGATTGTTCATGGAAAAATCCCAAGGCGTGAAGGAATTCGTGGATGGGTGTGCCGACTGACTCGAAACATTCGTCATCTAGGGATAGATATTGAGCTCCGTCAGACAGCAGTCCCAAGTGAGACCAACATCTTGAAAGAGAAACAGAAAATCAAAGTCATTGATAGATATTTCTGCGAGTTAACGAGGCAACGTTACTTTCACTTTATCAAATTTATGTGGAAATGAAAACTCCAAAAATACGTCGTACAGAATGGATTGTACTGTCCTAAGACACCCAGAAGATACCAGACTGTTTCAGCTATAAATGAAAACTCCAAAAATACGTCGTACAGAATGGATTGTACTGTCCTAAGACACCCAGAAGATACCAGACTGTTTCAGCTATAGGTTTTACGAGGTCATTATCACCTAAAATTCCCGTTCCTTTTTGCGTAAACGTTGACGAGCAAAAAGCGTTGGGCATCGGGTAAACCGCCTGTTAGTATCCATGAAGTAAGCTCAATCTGTTCTTGCCCGGTCGAGATTGCCATGGTATGTGTTATCTACGAAGCTTCATTGTGAATTTTGGTGGAACAACCTTTGTTCGAGAGCAAGTACGCCAAACAAACAGCTACTCTAACTAATTTTGGACATAATAGATGTTCAGAATTATGGCAGTGAGTCTTTGGGAGAACTCACAGTGAAAGTTAGGTTTGAAGTACTGCAAAGAATACAGAGAGATTCACATTGGGAAAATAAACTGTTGATCCATGGCCAGTGTGTGATTGGTTACCGAGTGACTGCCATGGGAAGGACAATGCAAATCGGTGACCTAATTTCATATAAAATGGCAAAAGTAAATGAATATATTTCATACTGGTACGTCACTATGACAACGTGGATTTAAATCGACGATTCGAATAGGATTATATCAATTGGCAGATTAATGTCGCGTGGTGTCATTTTGAATTGCTCACCCGCCATATTTTGTGATAAGGACATAATTTTCTTCGTCAGTACGTGGAATAAATCGAATGCAAGTTTTTGCTTCAATTTCATCCATGGCTTGAAAGATGATCCTCTTCTGATCACTAACTGAAATTGAAATCAAAATAACAATAATATAGAAACAATCATTTTCGTTATTAGATTGTGACGATGACGGTGATAGTGAAGGTGATGGCGGTATGTGTGGTAGACCTAATAACAATTTAACATCGAAAAAAAACAACAACAGCAACAAACATTGCGGTAAGGAACAATAATGGAAAACTATTGATTATTCGCCGCGAGACATTGTTAGTAGGTAGATAGGTAGGTAGCAGGGCCCGAAATTAGCGGTAGACTACCAACTTTTCCCTGGGGCTACCAAAACCATGAAATGGTAGTCCACACGGACTACCAAAGCCTGGGACATGAAATTACTTAGTGGACGACATGTTGATCGCTGTGAGATGACCAGTCAACAGTCAAAGTCAACCCAGCAAGACATAAAAAGGCCATACTATGACTTTATTTTGCAAATTAAGAGGCGACAGTGCAGTCGAGTTTTTTGCGACAAACTTTCAATAAAATATCATTATCTGAACTGATGTACCAGGATGACAGGCTCGGGAAATGATGGCCAATGAAAATTAATTTTCATAGTTATTTAATCATAATGCAACAATCACAATTAAACACAAAATTATTCAAACTGCAAAGAAAAAGCTGTCGGGCCATCCACAAATTACGCTTTCCGAAGTGTACGAGATCATCCCATGATAGTGTACTATGGTGGAGAAATATATACAAAATTGCCTTTTCATAAAAATAAATGACTACAGACTACTTTGCAGACTCGGGGCCGTATTTGGGCCTGGTTTTCGCCTTGCTCTGTCTTTGGTAGCTTGTACATGTAGAGGTGGGCTAAGTGTCTCTCAAAGTGGGCCTGTGCGGGCATTGAACTCTATTCATTCGGCCTGAGTTTTCGTGACCATGGATCCAAAGGCTTGGACTCTACCACTGCGCCACGATGGTTCAGCCCACCTCCACCCTTGATCATTCACAATTTAACCAATTTTGACAAATTAATGCTTACATTTGATTCCACTATTCCAACCATACGGTATGATGATGGAAAAGTCTTTGATTTATCGCAATTCAAGTTGAACACATTGAGCCTTAGAGAAGTTGTTGCACAAAATGTAATGTATTATTGCTTTCATGAATATATCAGGCGCCTTTGCAACTATCAGTGTCGGTACTGCAAGACAGTAGCCGCCGTTTTGATCTTCAATGGTAAACATTACAGCAATAGATTGTATTCCTAAATTCGATCAGTGTTATATAGTATCAGCTTTTGAAAACTAGAAATCTAAGCAAAGACCATCTTGCTTGTATCCCCATGCATGTTTGGGTAGAGTAACCGTGCTCCTTGCAAAAACTGAATCACAACACTGTGGCCCAAAACAAAGTTACCCAGAAAATTATTCACTGTGAAAACATATGTACACAGGAGAACAAAGGGTGCAGTAGGTGCGAAACACAACAAAGGAAGTGTTAAAATGAGCACAACAACGACAACAAGTGAAACTGCCAACCAGAAAATACAGTAATCTCGCTTGTACCTCTATCTTTGTAGTTTGCAAGAAAGATAAATATAAATTCTTGTATAGACTATATTCTTAGTTCTTAAATTTTCATATCGTTGGTAAATTCAGTTTCTTGTCTTTCCATCCGACCAGTGCAGAAGAACTATCTCTCATCATACAGTCAAACAAGCTGTCTTGATCCCCTTCCCACAGCCTTGCTGAAATGCCTGAATAATTTATTCTGTACACAAACCATTAATTGCTCCCTACAGTCTTGAAAAGTACCTTTATTACGTTATTCAAGTAAGCAATAGCCTAAAAAGCTATCGTATGAGATTTGTTATTTTTCATAAAATAATGGCAAAGCACTGTCACTCCTCACTTTCAAGTTGCTACTGGATACTTTGTAATCTAAACATAGAAAGTTTCACAGTACAGAGACTGTCTACTTAAAGTTACTTAAAATTTCAAGAAAAGTCGTTGTCATTGCGAACATCAAAAACTGCATATAAGCTCTGCGTATGTGTGAATAACTCGTGAAACTTTGAGGCGTCACCGTTGTCCACTGCAAATGGTATACCATTCTCCTAGGGCTATGATCTGCAGGTACTGATGTCAAATGACTAGAAAATTCACTTGTTGGATAGAATCATGCAAAATAAATCGTTCATTGTCTAGATATAAATAAAAATATCCTTTACAAAAAAAACCCTCTTCATTCATGCATGGGCTACCAGACCTTAGAAAATGGTAGCCCTATCGGACTACAAGGTAAAAAGTTAATTTCGAGCCCTTGGTAGGTAGGTAAGCAGGCAGGTAGGTAGGTAGGTAGATAAGCAGGTAGGCAGACAGACAGACAGGCAGGTAGGTAGGTAGGTAGGTAGGCAGACAGGCAGGCAGCCAGGTAGGCAGGCAGGTAGGTGGACAGATGGGCAGGCAGATAGGCAGGCAGACAGACAGGCAGGCAGGTAGGTGGGTGGGTAGGTAGGTAGGCAGAGGGGTAGGTCGGTCGGTCGATGATAGATGGATAGATGACACAGTAGGTAGGTGCATGTAGGCAGAGAGGTACGTATATGTAACTTAACATGAGCAGAACAGTATAAATTGACTGATGAGAGCGCTGAGTGTATACTGTACAGTGTTATGTCAGATATTTTAACACACGTACATAGAACCGAGAAATTTAACTTAAAACGTGTCGTAATTATTCTTAAATCCGTAAAAGTCATTTTTAGATACTATTAAACATTAAAAAACTTTAGATTTACTTACGGAAGTAAATCCACGAATCAAGTTCATAGTAAACCTTTCCTTCTGGCCAAAGTCTGTCTTCTTGCCACGCTGCCCCGCGTCTGAAAGAATATAAGCTTAACAGTAAACTCAACTGTCTGTGTAAAGTCTGTGAGCTTAGGTGTGAACCATTTGAAATCCTAGTCGTGGTCTTGTAGATTGATGGAGTGGCTTTGTTATTTCTCACCTGCTCTCATTTGCATTTTTCAACTTGGTGATTTCTGTCAGCTTTGTACATTTTCTCGTGATTAATTTTCGAAGTATTTGTTGTAGAAAGTCTCTTATGTTAGGCAATAAGATTGGACAGAAAACGTATTTAAAAAAAAACTGAAAATGAAGTGCTTTAAGGAAGCACATTTGTATTGAAATATAAATGTTAATATTAAAAATACTAGTATCAAGTAAAGGAGTCTGCTAAATTCAGCATTGCCAAATTATAAGATTTCCCTTTTCTATAAATAGTGTGATGAATCTGATCAAAGTAGTTACAGGGCAGTTGCTCTATCGAGCTGTCTTTCAAATTCTTTACAAATATTACGAACCAAATAAGACAGTCTCCAACGTGGACGTAAGGATATGTTGAGTGAACTACTATTTGGGTTTGGTAAAATTTAACACAAACATGTAATGCAATCTTTCTTCTCCAAACAGCTGTTGATAACAATGAAGTTAACAGAAAAAGTATTCATTTTTTGTAGACTTCAGAAAAGGATCAGAAAGTGTTTTGAGGAATACTTACTTCTCCAATTGTAAAAATCCTAGTATGAATCCTGGTTTTTTAAATCAATGTACAATGATGAGAAAGGCAAAGTAGAACTCAGCTGATGGTGTTGTTTAAGGATTTCTATTGACCAGCTTTTTTGTCGTATTCGCAAAATCTGCAAACGCCACTGTCTCTTATATCTTAATCCTTTCTACATCTCTGTGTTCGCAGTTTTACTGACACAGTGTCTGTCACCACTTCTGTCATCGTCTTCCTCTCACCAAATCTCTATCTCTATTTCTACCACTTACCTTCGCCTTGTTTCACTCTCTCCGCTTTCTGAAATTTCATTGAAATCAGGATCAAAGGCAATATCGCCTTCAAGCAGTAGGTTTTCTGTTCAAAAAAGTACAAATTTATTGTGAGGCCAATTACATCTCCACTAACTACAAATTTCAGCGATGTCAAAAATCTGAGTCGGGCACCAGTTGTATCAATATGAAGTTGTTGAGAAGGCGATGGTAAGGGTTAATAGACAAAGACGGTTTTCCAAATTGAACATTGAAAATCACGTGAGCAGTTCGGGGTAGTTCGGGGTAGCGTTGGTGTCAGAGTAAGCAAACAAAGCTCGCTCGGGCTCCAAAACCCCTCAAGTCCGTATCCAAAGATCTGTGTCAAATAATCTTCTCTGCCTCCCCTGGGAAAACTCGTTTCACGGGTGTTATCATTCATTTTCTCATCTTGGTTGCACGAATGCTTGCAGAATGGTTGTACGAGTGTATTTGTAGGGTAACTATATGTAGCGCCTTCCAGATCACATAGCTCGAGTGCGATTTGCATAGTTTCTGGCAAACAAGAAGTTAAAGGCTAAAATCTGAAAGAAATTTGATTTTCTGTGTGCTCTTGGCATATTAACATGGCAGCTCCCACGTAGAGGGCTCCCTATGAGAACATTTGTGATAACCTACCTCCTATGTGTTTGTTGGCTTTCTCGATCATAGCGAAGGGACGATGATTCTCCATTTCTTTTTCAGTTTCAATTGCGTCAAGCTCTTCTTGGATTTTTTCCTTGGCGTGTTCATCAGCTGTACAAACAAATCGTGATTTATTTCTCATCTCTGTGTACGCCAAACGGTGATACCCACCTCTATACTATAGTAAAACAATATAATTTGTCTTCCTCTAGTCCCACGGGGAACCTAATAATTATGTCGTTTGTATTCCGGCTTTCAAAATTACGTATCTACATCATCTGTGCGTAAAGTGATGTCATAATCATTAAAAAGCACATCTCTTGTGAACTAAGAATACATTGTTGGAATAAAACGAAGAGCGAGAAATGGCCGTCGTGTGAATGTTAATCAATGTATGACAACGTAACATTGAAAAATGTTATTAGAGAAGATTGGAAATTATTGACACATATTTTGAACTTATCTATTCATAAACATTGATTTAAAAGAAAATTATGAATTTATTACCTAAGTCACTAAAGGCACAAAGATATCGTTGGGTAGCTTCACAATCTGCATATTGCCATAGCAACTTCTCTCTGTTGGCGGATGGTACAGCAAGTACACAGTCATTCTCTTCTGAACTTCCATCCTCAGATTTCCATGGATAGCGTTTGTTTGGTTTGTGCTCGCCTATTTTCCGACCGTCAACCCAGTATGGGGGCGTGTTTTCTGTTAACTCGTGCAATCCAATCCAAATTGTTACACCCTGTCGATAATGCAATTCGATAAATTGAAAAAAATAATACTGGCTTATCGTTCTGGTGGGGTCTAATGTATCAAACTTACATATAAAACATATGACCATTTCTGATTTGAACGCACAGCGTGTAAAATGGCATGATTTGCGATAACCGTGAACAATGAATTAGAATAAGGAAAACAGCGTCGTACATGAAATGTTGCATCCAGCATACCGTCGCTGGTTTAAAATATATTTAATGGTACCAAGAAAAAATAAATACGCAAAATTGTGTAATTGTCAAGCACAGACTATCCTAATCCAAAATTTACAATATTCACACTACGACAATTTTTATAATGACATCAGTATGTCCCCAGGAGTATATCCCTATGAAATGATGTATATTAAACACCTATTACCTGGTCATGACGGCTATCGCGCCCGTTTATTACCCCGAGGGGCCGCGCGTTACCAGAAACACATGGCCATTCCCCGAGGCCGTAGGAACATTTCTAGTTGCCACTTCCAACTCATTATAATTTTGAAGATCAAAAATATAAAATATATCATCAGTTAAGAGAGAGGCAGTTGTAGGGTGCATATTTGATTACTTGCGCATGTCACGTGTCAACTTCTCTAATAAAATCAAAACATATCAGTTAGACAAAATTGGATACTAGATGAAATTCTCCTCACCCAGTGAAAGAAGTTAAAACCATTATGGACTAGATGAGACGATCGCTCTATTTTATATACACCAGGCTGTCATTGAACATAGACAGTAGAGAGGGAAAGACTGTCTATGCATTGAACAAGCAGCGTTGTCTCAGCATAACACAGTAACTGGAACAGTAGTGATGTAAGCTAATCGTTATGGATCTGAGAAAGTACCTGTGTTTCACATATGTGTACAATAAATACGCAATGCGAAAAATATTTGCTTGTTCAACATTAATTCATTGTTATACTTCCAATCAATAGCACTACTTTTTTTCAAGTCGTCCCTTTTATTCCCAATGTATTTTCAAGCCTCCTTAATGCATCCTCAATGTTTCAAAGTCCCTTCAATCTCCCGTTAAAGAGGTGTTTTGGAACGTAGCATAATGCGTAAAAAGCCATACTATTATAAGATTCTGCAGCAAATGTATCGAGACGTATCAGGTATTTACTTCCGCTTTTCAAATCGATCAAACAGTGAGAAGATTCTCTTAAAGCGAAACGAAAGCTCTTTATGTAACTTTCTGAATTTACAGTGAATATTTGATCACGTGACACTGTGATACCTTACCTGTGTATGGCTCCATGCCATCATGGTGGCGGAGGGAAGGGGAAGAGCAGCTTGTATGTTTACCATCATCACAATTTAAATTTGAAGTTACCGTGAATGCATGGATAACTTGGCGGCAGGGATTGGGAAAGTCAAAAGTGACATTTAAAAAAACTGTTACACGGACACTATACACCGGACAACGACAATGTCTTACAAAACACCAAAAGTTGTAAGTCATCGATTATATAACGTCTTTTGTCAAGTCAAAACCATACAGGTTTGGTCTCCGGGAAGCATTGGCGAGCTTCAAAACTGCTTTGAAATAACAGACTGGGACATTTTTAAAACATCTTGGATTGAACCCCAAGAAATGGTTGATACTGTTTCCTGTTATATGAAGTTTTGCGAAAACATTGTGGTAAAAACCAAATCAGTAAGTGTATTCCCGAATAACAAGCCTTGGGTAACAAAAGAAATGAAAATGTTTCTAAATGAAAAGAAAATTAGCATTTCTGCTTAGGCAATAGAAGTAAATATAAGGAAAAAGAAAAGTTATTTAGACTGCAGGCTAGAATTGTGAAATATAAGTACAGAGTGAAAGTTGAAGAAAAATTGAAAACAAATAATTGTAAAGCATCATGGGATGGGTTGAAAGTTATGATGGGTAAAAAAACAAAACACTCGCCTAAATTCATTCCCTCGTGATCTACTTGCCTTTCCTGATGAATTAAACAAATTTTATGCCCGTTTTGATGTAAGAGATTTCACCAATGAATGTGTAACATTGTGTCACAGTCTGAAGCCTGTCTCTGATCAGATTGAGGTCTCCCAAAGCGATGTTGAAGGGAGCTTTTTAAAATAAAACAGTAACAAAGCAGCAGGTCCCGATAAAATTACAGGAAGGGTTTTGAAAAATTGTGCTAGACAACTCGTCCCATTTTTCCTACATTTTCCAGATGTTAGTAAATTTTCATGTTGTCCCCGTACATGGAAGACATCTACAATTATTCCCGTTCCAAAGAAGCCCAACCCAAAGCAGCTGAATGACTATCGTCCCATTGCCTTAAAATCAATTCTGTGCAAGTGTATGGAAGGTATTGTGCGGAAGCATTTGCTTTGTAATGTGGCTGATAAGTTAGATCCGTTTCAGTTTGCGTACAAAGCTCATAGAGGGGTTGAAGACGCATCTATCACTCTATTTAATTTACTTTCTCAACATTTAGAATCCGCAAATGCATACATTCGTATTCTTTTTATAGACTTTTCAAGCGCTTTCAACACCATTGAACCATATGTTCTCCTTAGACGTCTTATCAATATGAATGTCAATGCCAACATAATTCTCTGGATCAGTGATTTTCTTAGAGAAAGACCACAACGGGTATGTGTAAATGGCTACATGTCAGAGGAAATTGTACTGAATGTTGGTGCTCCACAAGGTTGCGTGTTATCACCTACTCTATTTTCTATTTACACAGATCACATGAGGTGCAATACTGCAATATCTTGTTTGTTCAAATTTGCTGATGACATGGCTCTTGTTGGGCTACTTAAAAAGGAAGATTATCTTTCAGAATATTTCCATAATGTTGAAATATTAAAGAACTGGTGCATAGATAGCTATTTAGATATTAATATTAGTAAAACAAAAGAGCTTGTAATTGGTCGTAAAGTTTGCCCGGGTTTTACTCCTGTCACAATCAACGATGAATCTGTTGAAGTCGTTTCATGTTTCAAATACTTAGGTTCATTTCTAGATGAAAAACTCACATTTGATGAAAATACTGACTATATAGCGAAAAAGTCCCAACAAAGATTATACCTTCTCAGGAATCTCAAATCGTTCAATGTGAGTCAAAATATCTTACAAATGATATACAGATCCCTCATTGACAGTGTTTAAACCTATAGTACAATTTTCTGGTATGGTAATTTGACTGTCAGAAACAGAAGTTAGCTTCCTCGTATTGTGAGGATGGCAGAAAAAATTATTGGCTGTCGTCAAAATTCCCTTGTAAACCTTTACCATCTGGCAGTGAAAAGGAAAGCGCATTGTCAACGATTCTGATCACCCTTTTCATGGTTACTTCCAGAAGCTCCCGTCAGGGAGACGTTTTCGGGTTCCTCGTGCAAAGAAAAACTTCTCCAAAAAGTCATTTCTTCCATCAGCAGTTTCAAACTCGATGTAGTTGTTTTAAACCTCCAGTTGGTCCTTTGTTGTTTCCGTCTGTGTTTCAATTTTTGTATCTATGTCGCTACCTTCTGTGTGTTTTTAAGCATTTCAATGTGTAATAGCGTCCCTTTTTATAGAATGTTCTTGCTAGTTGTACTATTTCAATTTGTATATGATGAGCCTGAAGGCAAATTTCTACATTTATTGTGGATAATAAAGTAATTAAATTGAATTGAATTGAATTGGATTGAATTGACTTACATAGAGTATAGCTTATCAACTGCCTTTCTTAGAGAAGTCTTTTCAAGCACAGCAAGATGGCCTCTCATGTCTTTGCATCGAGAACGGGCGTCTTCCCATGATGCAGTGTCCTCAGACACCATAAAACACACCCCATGCACGTCCACATCGCATTGCCTTGCGCATGCCACTGAAACGGATGCACAAAGTCAAATTTTAGTGATAAGCATGAGGGAAGGATGAAATCATAGTAACGACACCGATACATATGCACATTATCGATACAATGAAGTACAGGCTTTCAGGCGAAATTTTCTGCCTAACATAATTGCCTGAATCGCAGCTTTTACTGAGCTGCAAATATTTCTGCGTCGGTTTCATCATTATATTTAAGAGAAATTATATTTAGTCTCTTTGAATCAACCATGAATTCCGTAGCAGTGCCGTTGCACAACAAAACTGACTTGCATTAGTCCATTGGAGAAGACTGTTTTAAAGCGGGCTGTATCTAAATTAGACGGTGTTCTTGATGAATCCTGTGTTAAATTGTTGTGTAAAATGTGTTGGGACACTGGTAAAGAGAAAAAACAGATCAAAGTGGAATGAAAAAGCTCAAACATTAGACACCGCCCTCAGGAAGTTTAAGGGAAACGGTGTGTGGTTATACTTACTCAGTATGCATTTTTTGTATATTTTTACATTTTTTGCTCTGCTTCTACAAAAATATTTAACTACGCAGAATTCACTTTGTAAGCATTCGCATTATTGTCGTTGAAAACTGACTTCAGGTTATCAATATCAAATGCAGTTATATATACGGCTAACAAGCTGAATACTGGGTACGAATACTCAACTTTAAGTTCCTCTAACTCCATGTTCCTCCTTAAAGGTATAATAGTTTTAACTTAGAAAACAATTGAGTGAGATTGGAACTATGGCGGTAAATTCAATGGCATACAGCGTGGGTTAGACCATCAAACCAGATACAGAACATAAATGCTACAACAATCAACACTGGTATCAATTCATCCCTCTGAACTAAACACTTCATCAGGAACCTTGTTCTTGTTCCATTACAAAGTGAATTGATTCACCGAAAAATGGCCATTTCTGTCTCTCCTATGATATATATTTACTCAGCATTTATTATCATAACATTATTTGATATTTTTGTATACAAAATAACTTGCCGTCTCTGTTTCACGGCCAGGAAAACTTCGCGAACCAAATTTTGTATAGCCGTGGGTTAAAACAAGCTTAGTCAGTTTACTAACGTAACAAAACAGTTTTTCGGCGACAGTATTTTATAATATGAGAGCCCGAATATCTGTCCCGGCGGTGCATTCTGCGTTAAGTGTGTTTTGGTTCACTCGATGTGTCAACTGAAGACATGAAACTTGCCCTCTGAGCATACTTACCATGCAATGACGTCACTAGCGACAGCAAAACGAAGACATCTGAGTAGAACATTCTCTGAAACGAATCATATACATACAATCTTCATTTGAGAGAGTACGCGATGCATGCGCCTAAAAATCTAAGTATTTACCTTGAGTCACCGATACAGCAGGCTAAGACAGAACACACACTTTGTACACGACAACAAGTGTCTCAGTAAATTATCAATAGCATTAATACAAGGCGGTATGATGCAGACTTTGTTCAAAGTTTAAAATTTCATGTAGGCAGTCAGTTATTGGCATCACTGCTTCAACACCAATCTTTCACAAACATCATCTTTTCCTCTGCAAGAAGTATGGCGTACAGAAAGAATTGCATCTTTTTATTAGGTCTGAATTCGGTTCATTATCTCGAATTGTTCATCATTTATTAAAAAATCAGTAAGTGATGCATTCTTTACAATATTTTACCACTCTTTATTATATTACGAACTGTGAAATTGTCAGCCTGACGTCAAAGCAAAACTCGCAAAGCGTCAAAAGTTTTCAATGATTGAACATTATTTGATAGATACACATCTGCAGGAATAGAATTAAAGAGTATATGATAAAGTTCTCGAGCGTGCCTTTCCCTGATAATTAGCATATTTTGATCTGTTTTGTAATATTTTATATTAGAAGTTACTCTCAATTATTAACAATGGTTTTGAACACTGAAACCGAGGCACTATGAATACCGTCTAACATTTATGGCTTTATGCAAGATATATTAAAATCCGTCGAAGGCCACCGGGAACATAAATGATTACGTCAATAAAGATACAAAATAAGAATGAAATTAAATCCAAGGTATTTCATAAAAAGCTATTGTACAAGCTATTGTCACGATGATAGAAATGGGTGAACATCACCTGTCTTCGTCCCTTTCCTTTTCTTAGAACTTTAAAACGTCAAGTTTAGAAAGCTTACCTAATGTTCCATCGGCTGAACAAGATGACTATGCCGGTAATTTGCGGTCTAAAGTCTGTGAGCACAAACAGGCGGTTATCTGACAGATTGCCTCAGACTGGCTCGGTTTTATCGACTGAGGGATTAGCAATGAAGAGTTGATTGACGTGGAAATACTCATATCATTATCACTGTGGTGTGTTGTTAGTTCCATTAAGGAAACCAGCAGAACCCTACAGTTCCATTCTAGAATTTCTTGATGTGAAAAAATGGTCATACGGTGATATTGACACTACAAACAATTGAGTGCAAATAGTACTGTCAGTGTGTGTAGTCTGAAATGCTGCTCTGTCTATACCGACCTCTGCTTTTATGAGAACGTGGTTATCTCTGCAGTTCGTAAGTATACAATATAGTCATACAGCGATATACACTGCGAATTGTAACACTTCTCCATCGTATACCTAAATGTAATGAAAATGCTTCGAATTACGAAACTCTATGTGGCGCAGGCAAATGATGTTCAATATTTGTTTTCAAATTCGACATTTCAATACTATTTGTCTAACAAATAGTTCAGTTGAAAGAAGAAAGAAATATTCCATCGCCAGGATTAATAACAACACTGGCACGTTTTCCCTCAAAATGATAAGATATTTCGGTGTATCGCAGGGTTATAATGGCTCACATCTGAAATAATCAGGTAGTTGTCTATTCTATGATCGGATACATCTACTGGGATGAATTAAGATAACAAAAGTCATAAAAGTTCCTCTTTGTTAGCAGCGATTTCAATTCTAGTCGCAGTTCCAGTTTCTATCGAACGATTTCAACAAACAGCTAGCAAACAAAACGACTTGAAACCATTCTCTATCCTACTTTATGATGCAATGGTCGGATACTACCTTGGATTGTCAACAAATTGAAAATAGGCTTCTTTATCGAGACCCAAACACCACCCCTGAACGAAAATTCAAAAGTGCAGTGTGTTGATGCCAGACATTGAATACGGTGTTGAAGTTTAAATATAGCTACTTAATTATGCCGAGATGTTACTGAGCATCGTGCTCACGGTAATGATATAAGCAAACTATTTAGCGTAAAGAAATTGTCAAACAGTAACAAAAAGTTGCTTTCCCTTTCTGCGTGTTTTTACATTTCTGACTACGCAACTTGTATTTTGTCAGAACGACAAATAAAGATGTAAGTTACACTTGTCGTGTTCGAGATGAAGATGTTTGCGTGTTAAACCCTCGTTATTTCCGACTGCGCCTTCTGTTTTTCGTTTCCATTTCTGTCTGTCTGTCTGTCTGTCTGTCTGTCTCTTTCACTCTCTCGCTCATGAAATTTTGATAAAGACTGATGACGCAACGTCGCGCGATGTAGTCTGTACATGTGTGATAAGGCTAAAATAATATTGTGAAGGATGAAAGCAAGCAAATGTTAGGAAAATGGTTAAATTGTTATATTTTACTTCACAGCTTGCCATGCCATCGAAAGTTACACACATCTACAACGGGGTCCAGTGTCTATGAGTGACACGTAAAGCTACGGCTGAACAATAAATTGGATTCTGCTCTTTGCTTAGATTTTGGTTTTCCTTGTCAAAACCTTTTTGCAGTCTATGATCTATCGCAAAAGTGAAGTTTATTGATTCAATTAAAGGGCCAGTAATGCCAACTTTCGATGATTTTTTCATTATTTTTCATTTTATATATAAATTGTTACTTCTTACTGTACTACTCAAAGGATGTTGAAACACCCTCTATTCAGTTTGTAAACTTAGCGTCTATATGTATAAAATGCATTGTTAATGTTTACATTTGAATTCTAGTCCGGACCAGAAGCCACTTTTCAACAATAAAAATGCAGTTGCACATATGGGCTGAGTTGACAAGCTGAATACTGTGTATATAACATGCTTTGGGGAGTAGAACAAGGAATTATGGTTCACATTCAAAATAAAAATGGTGAAACTGTCATCAACGATAGCATAACCTGCCTTTTAAGCTTTAGACTTCCCCTCCCTTAAATTAACGAATTCTGCCGCGACATCTTGATTCGACAGTCCCCTGAGTTTCAAAATTGTGAACATTTACTGAGCGTCAAACATGTCGGGCTAAACATAGTCCTACAGCGGGTATGATGGGCTAGTATTTCATTCTGTGTAGGAAACAGTGACTTTGATAGTCACACGGGACAGACATAGCACGAAAGGCATGGGAGTTGAAGCATTGGCGTGCACCAACTTTCCATGAAAGTATGCATGTCAACTTTAATCGGAAGAAAAATGTTGTATTGATGTGCACACTGGAAAAAATCATGCGGAAAAAAATTATGCCTGTGTCACGTGCACCTGACTGCAATATACACCATGCAGGGAGGAGATTTCAAAGTTACGGGTGGTATGCTGTGTTAGGCCTTTGCTGTGTTTGGGTTTTCAATAGCAGTGGACTCTCTGTGTGAAAAGTAGTTTATGATTATGTACTTTTTAAATATTTTGATGAAATTCGATGTTATCACTGTTGGCGGCCAATCCTGTATCAACCATGTAAATGGACAGGGTTGAGAAATGTTCATCGCTATTA
Organism: Ptychodera flava; assembly: GCF_041260155.1. NCBI lineage: Eukaryota > Metazoa > Hemichordata > Enteropneusta > Ptychoderidae > Ptychodera > Ptychodera flava. The sequence goes on from NC_091929.1 coordinate 2,488,062, forward strand.
AAATCCTTGAATGAATTTCCAGTCATAATCATAAATACAGAAATAAAGCGCGTTGATAACTGTTTTAATGACGGTAACATTTACGTAGAATTTTAAAGATGATCGCACGCTTATTGAAGAAGATGAAAAAATGAAGTAAAACTCATCATCGGCCAAGGACTTAGCAAGCTATCAAGTCTACCAGTAATAACTGGGAAAAGGAGGGCGTACTGCAGAACACTAACATGGGTGTACTGCTGTAGATACATCTGTTATCTCATATATATATATATATATATATATATATATATATATATATATATATATATATATATATATATATATATATATATATATATATATACATGATACGACAATTATCTTTAAACGTTGAATAAATTCACTTTTATCTGAGTTGGAATTACATTTGACGGTAACTATACAAAATCAAAAAAAATACTTGTTGAAGTCAGGCATTTTACGGGTAATGCGCAATGGAATCTGTAATTAAGAGAGAAGCAAGTGGTATGTGCGATGAATTCAACGATTTAACGAAAAGACTGTGGAGGCTATTTTGCTAAATATTACGTGCATCTGATAATAAGTTGGTATTCTAATACCACGTAAAGTGTAATATTTTATAAGCATTATTTATGACAATAGATGTCATTATGCCTACTATCAGTCCTCGATTACAAATGCATAATGTTTGAATCAACGATGACGTATACACCACTCTACGTTGACTAATCATATGGAATATTTTAGATGCCCAAGAGTGTGAAGGCTTTTAAAATAATGATATTCGAAAGCTGAATGGTGAACGGCGACGGTATTTTCGAATAGACTTTTTGTGTCGACCTTTCTGTTTGTATAGCTTTAAAAATACAAGCAGTTCCTTGATTGTTTTCATACAAGCAGAGAAAAGGTGGAAATGAAAATATTGGTTCCTTTCCATACAAATAAAAATATTTTATATCAGATTTATTCAATACATGCGAGTCTTATCATCCCTCTTTGCTTAAATATTTCTCTTATACTGGATCAACATTCGATCTGTATAGGCGCACAACTCAATAAAATGGATGCATATCGTGGGACCATATCGTCATGACTCTCCCTTTATTCACACTTGTGACGTGTATTCGGAGTTCACACTGGGCTCCATATTTGCTTCCTGAGTTGCAGACTATTTTTATCGTTCTGGTTCATAAATTGTGAGGTGAGTGCTAGAGCAATGCCTAAAACAGCCAAGGGATTCAGGTATGTAAATATCGCATATGGTGTTTTGAAATCGAAACAAGAGGGATATTAAAAGCTTTCTTGATACAGCCATTCCAGACAGAAGAGCAAGTAACATTAGACAATTTTCTTTCAATAGTCTGTGGGCCAAACCCTACAAGAGGCTCAAGAAATTGATTTTTCGTCCGCAGGTGTCTGTGTATGTTGATATGACGTGAAATGACAGTTTACAACATGCTTGACAATGACGGAAATCAGAACGTTTGTCGCTCTAGAGAACATAGCCAATGACTTTTTACCTCTTTTTGCATCATCTTTGTATTTTAGAGAATTTTCAGTAGAATTTTGCTGCCCAAGCAAACTGGATTGTGAACATGGATTTTTACCGGCAAGGATTTATCATCTTCATCGATTATAAAACCCTGGCTCAACCGTGTTACATTTTTGAAACGGTAGACCACAGACTATGGAACCATGGCATTCACATGTCTTGAAGAACTTTGATAATTGCTCCATGAAATGTGACGTGCCATTACACATATTGTTGATAACAACAACAACAACAACAACAACAACAACAACAACAAATAAACGACAATGAAAAAATACTTGATGAAGATTATTTTGATGATTATGTTGAAGGGTCAGTAACATCGTCGTTGTCGTTGAACTTGATGTGATTTCTGAGAATAAAGACTAGATAGCTGTTTGCATACAAAGAAAATAGAAGCAGGGAAACTGCCTAAACAAATTGTAATGCATTTGTACATTGAATTTGTATTGAGATCCTTGCAGATGAAGAGCCATAGTTTGAGAAAGTATTGCAAAACTACATTCCTGTGTTTATTTTAAGTTTGTAGCTACATTAAAGAGTACGTTTTCCAATATTATTGAAGCGAATACGACGTGATATTCCAATATTCAAATGTGATAGTATTCACAAATGTTCAAAAAATAACATCTGTTATAAATGGGTGTGATTTCATTTATGGTAAGTACATGAATTAAACAGTTGAAAGATGTTTTGTTCCTTTGGTTTTTATCTTGTTCTGAAGTGAAATAAACGTTGAGTTATACTTTACTCTGCCGTTATCTAAACGAGCATTTTACGTCCATCTGTGATCATTGTCCGGTCTTCAAGCTAACTCGTAGAGAAAAAAAGCAGCCCTAATATTTTTTCGGAAGTCATATTTAAGTTCTGAACATTCGAAATGCCTCCATGACCTATAGAGACTCTCTCCAGAACAGGTTCCGACGGTTCTGTTAGACGGACAGAAATTTAGAGCTATCAATATGATCTGTACATGTCACTTTCGCTCTGCTGTATTTGACTTGTAAAGGGGTGATAACTACACAACCTGGAAATTTTCGTACTGTCAATTATTGGTTCTTGATGAGTTTTACAGCTGTTCTCTCTGTGCTAGTCTTTTGTAATCATTTTGTACTATTTATACAGTTTACATGAATGTTAAACTGCCAACTCAGCAATGTGTCATTTGCAGCAAAGGTCATTATTATCATAGGGAAATAAAGGCGACAAACGGGAAATTTCAACAATTCTTGAATTCAATCAAGAATTAAACACAGGCTTAGAAGGGGATAGTGCCACGACCTTATCCTATCCAACAACATCGCTTACCTGACTTCTCGCACACTGTCTTATCCTTAGTGGTGGCGTGATTCACAATGTAGACGACACCGTCATAATGTCTGTAAGAATTTTTGAAATCAGCTTATAATCCTCCACCTATCCTAATTTGAGAAGACGATGAAAGAACATTGAACGGATGGTCCTCGGTCGGTGCTTTCCTTTTGAACATAAAAATAAAACACAAATTCTGCCTCGAGGGCCGGAATACTAGACAATATCAACTTTGTTACAGACAGGAGAGCTTTTATTTTTATCTTGTATTTCAATACTTACGTCTAAAAATATCATATACCATAGAAATTTGACACATCTATTATGCTTTTATTTCAAAGACTTTAATTCAGATTATTTTAGTGCAATACGGTTTATTGACATTTGTATGAGTGACATTGATTTTTGTGATTGCTGATTGAAAAACAAATGTTTTTGTTACATACTAACACTATACTTCCTTTGCCTTGGTAAAGAGTTTTTCTTCCATGTTTTTCACACTTCCTTTATTGGCTTATTTTTCCAAAACAATTGAACAATTTTACTGCCATATTGAATGTTAATACCTGCAAATGCATTTATTCGGACTATTTTGATGAGCGAAAATGTTTGCCAATTCATGTCGAATCTTTTGATCTGTCATTGAAGTAGCACGATTCCTTTCTTTTTTTTATTTTTATTTATAAAGTCTAAACATTATATTATAAATCGATGGTCTGTAGATATTTTTCAATTTAACAGCTGAACGAAGTAGCTGCAAAAAGAATCCATCAACTTTACCATACGTTTTTAGTCCGTCGCCCGATGCAACTCGTTAAAAACGTTGGCACATACCAACTGAAAAGATATAAAACGTTTTCCTGCTTGCACACGGCAGAATGTGAAAACAGCAAATTTAAAAAGTTAAATATTTATCATTCCATTACCGTGAACCAACTTGATTCAATAGGTAAAATTTGAACCATACGTTTGGACACAATAACCGAATCCTAGATGGAAATTTTCAGCTGTATCAGTCAACATGGTACAGAGCAAATGATCGACCAAAAAGCGTCACCAAAACAGTGGAATATTTCAAAAGCATACTCCTGATTCATACAGATTAATCTAGCCTGGATAGTCGATGGCGTCCAAGAAGGTATGCGTCGTTTCTGCCTTCAATGGTATCCCTACTTTCATATATTGGGCGCAGAGTGGGTTTTACTTGTTTTGTTGGGTGGTAACATATCCTGAATATGCTTGATGTAGATAAATACTGGGTCCTGACTGTTCACAGTGACGTGACTTTCAACACCATCCTAGGGGTTCCAGTTTTACTGACTAAAGAAAGTCTTTTGGGAAAACTCGATTGTTTTGTTATAAAAATTGAGCCCACCTTTCTCCAGGTGAGCACAGAGTAGTGCGTATCAAAGGCTTTTACGCAGCCAAACATTTATACGTGTCCTTATAATAATAATCCGATTATGGAAATTAGTTATTGTAATCTGAATTGAAAATGTGACATGAAAATAAAATTTCCATGCATTTGAAGTCTAATATTTAGAGCGACCTTGTCCGGTAACATCATTACAATAACAAAGAACGCCCAGAAACATTCACTAATCTTAAATGCACGGATTGTTAACAATTGCATAGCGCTCCGTCAACGTGGATTTGATATGGTAACTTTTTCAGCATTCCTGGTGTATAGAGTCGTATTTTCGCCTTCCACTTGGCCAGGTCCGTTCCCACCAAATTACTTTGAATCAGCGTATATGAGAGAGAGAGAGAGAGAGAGAGAGAGAGAGAGAGAGAGAGAGGGAGGGAGAGGTGTCATGTTCTGGCTCCAATTTTTACAGCAGAAATACTGAGTTATTTCCAGATTCTACTCATCATTTCAGGAATCAGTTTTTTGTTTTCATCGATGTGATGTCGGTGTATGATAAAAATAAACCATGTCTTGCATTTTACTATCTGCATACAAATGGTTATTCGTCTCTCATATTTGCCCTGTCACTGCATTTTCCTATCGACGTATGTCTCTCTTGGCGTTTCAGTGATTTAAAGAAAGAAATAGATACGGTTCAAGTCGTGAATTTTTAAAAACAACCTTGTCTGCCGCCGTATCTGTGAGTTTTGCTTGATGTAGACAAATACTGTTACTCTTGCTTGCAGTATTTTGTTGAACATTCAACCTCTTTTCACAAATGTTTTCCAAATCCCTTTCTATGACTTGTTGCAAATCGTTTTCTCTTTCGCTGCCAATATTGTCGACACCACAGAATGTTGATCGAACCCGACGCTTCAGTGCCGAAATAAATAAACTTTTGGGAAACCATTAACTACCCTTAAAATTCACATATAACGTTAACTACCTGGTTATAGCATCGGGTGTTCGCATACCGTGTTAAGTTGCCAGATGTTTGTATTGAGGTCAGCACCACGGTACGCCAACAATGTAGATGACGTCAAGTTGAGATCAAAATGATATACTTCCATCACTGAAAAGTGAACCTGTAGTTTTGGTGAGATCTATTACTCTTTGTATAATTCCTGTAGTTAGCGTTGATAATGTCCCATACAGCTTTTCTTTGGCTAGAGCACTGATAAAAACAAACCCTCTCAAACATCAAACATCCTACTGATGAGTGATTGGAATGTCTTAATTATTCTGATTTATAAGTGAAATCTATAACAACTTGACATCTGATAGTTTGGAGTGAAACAGAAACCCAAAACTGCCTTGGTCTACAAAGCTGTTCATCATGATGGGCTATTGTTTCTGGTCCTTGACATTCAGAAAAAGTGATGCGGTGACGCGGTTTTCTTTTTTTACCCCCTTTCTTATTCCTAACAACAATGCTGGTTTGGCACTGTTAATGTAACAGTTGTCTTTTATCACTGTTGCATAACACCTCCGTTTTCTTTTTAGCATTTTTGGACATGCAAACAGGGATATCAAGGATAGCTGTACCGATGAATATGTAACACCCCCCCCCCCAAAAAAAAAAAGAAAAAAAAAATGATGCGCAAGTTCCGAAATGACGTTGGCAGTGACCAGAAACGATCTTTATTGGCCTGATATCTCTGCTGAAATGAAGTTACTGAAATTAACCTTACATGTTACTGAAAACAGACTGTAAGTTACTTCGTCTGATGATTAAATGGACCATGGGTAACCTCATCTGACAACCAGACAGACTATCAGTTACTTCATCTGAAGACCAAATGGACTGTCAGCTATCTCATCTGAGAACCAAACTGCATCAATTACTTTCACAGTGAACTTGTGAAGCCAAAAAATCATACACTAGTTTCTTCAAGAAATACACATGTCACAGATGCACTACACTCCAGTGTACATGATATATGGTCAGTTACCTTATTTAGGATTTGAATCAATTAAAAGCAGGCTGGTTTATATTTCAACAAGTCAATTCCATATTCAACATTCTTTGCATCCACTCAAAATTCTGAGAGATAATAAATGGCTAAGTCGTTACATTGTAAAACACAACAATTCAACACAAAATTAATTTTCTCATACAGCCTGTTGAGTTGACAAGCTTAACAGTGTGTATCTCATCTCAATATAATTTGGCAAGTTGAACAAGAAACTGTATTGATATTATAAACAAAATTGGTGGAAAAAATCATCAATACTTAGAGCTGTTAGCCCTTTAACGTCAATCAGAAGAAATGTCATTGCACAGAGTAATACTGTTGTGTACTTTTTCTATGAACATATTTCTATGCATGTTATGCTGTTATAATTGGGCTGTATTTCAAATCAATAGAAAGGTGTATCTTTAAGTTCAGCTTCAACTGAATAATGTCATATGCAATTCTAATGATCAAAAATTCCAATTAAATACATATGTTGAAGCATAAAGTTGAAGCAAAACACAGTCCGTTGTCATGCTAAAAATCTGTCCATGCCAAAATTTTGTACTTGATTTATTTTTTGTCACGCTAAAAAATTTGTAAATGCCAAAACTTTGTACTTGGTTTACATAAGCTAAGTCACTCTTAGAAAATCTATATTGTATTTGTCAAGTGTTGATGTGAGACCATTTAGTACCGTGACTGGTGATATGTAAATTTCCGGCAGGTGACTACATCACTGACATCCTCACAATTTAAAACTTCAAGCAGAGTAACAGAATTAAAGTTTGGTTGCTGATCAACATTCCTTACTAAAATACTAAACTTGAATCCAGACTTTGCTTTACAATTTACTGTTCTTGTTGACAAGAATTCTCTGCAAACCTTGGTGCATTTTATCAGGCAGCTGAACTGGACGATTGGTTTGAGTTGATACAAAAGCATGAGTGCAACTTCCAACAGCACTGGCTGTTTCTTCAAATGATCCCAAGAGGGCACTGTCAAAATGCCCTGTACAGGTGGGAAGTTCATTGTCAGTGTCAGCTCTTTGTGCAAAAACTGCCACAGAGTACTTGACACTGGATCTTCCAATGCGGGAAATGACAAGTCCTGCCAGGGCTACATCAGGATAACTTAATGGTTTCTTGAATGTGCATTCTGTGTGTACCATGTAACCTACAGTGTCTGATGTCTTCAAGTTCATGTTTAATCCACAGTGCTTGATTAGGTATTGGTTGATAATGGCATCAAAGTAGGAGTAGTATATTATGTTGTTTACATGGCCATACAAATCAGTGTCTGAAATCCTAATTTGCATTGGTAGAAAGTATTTGTAGTATCTGCGCTGAAGGGAGGCATCAGAATTCTCACTCTTAGAGTTTCCATAGCAATGACGCACTGTCAAAGCAGATGCAGTGATGTTTCTTTTTGGCACTGTCAGGCGACTGACCATCCTCTGTAGACTTGTTGCCATGGAAACTGTTGACTGTGAATAAAGAAAAATATGAAATTAAAGTTAATCACTTCAAGATACTTTCTAGTAAATATTGAATCACAAAATAATGACAAAATCTGCAAATACTCTTGTTCAAAGGGTGAGTAGACGTGACATTTGCTAAATTTTCACCATCTTTTTTAATCAGTCAACTACAGTTTATTGTGCTCAAAGGTCACTATATTATGTGTGTCTTTTAAATCCATCTTATAATCTATTAGACATTTGAAGGATTGCTGTTATGCCACACAGTATTTACAGGTAGAGACTGTAGCAAGATATCCATGGTTTACATTACAAATTGTATCATGAAGTCCAGCAGCAGTGGTATGGTAACCAACTTGATTTCAGTCAACTTGACCTCACCTAAACCTCTGGACAATATATCTTGTCTATTAAATCATACCATGTATTAATCATACTAAGACCAATTAAAAAAAATAATTGTATGGTTCGGATTACACATTTAAAAAAATAGGCAAGACAGCTGGGGAGTGGTTGTTTGTTTTGTATACTGTGATGTTATTGCAGTTGTTTAATGTAATGTAGCTGTGAATAGTTAGTTACTTCATAACACATTTTCTGAAAGGAAAGCATTGTTCAGTCTAGGTAGTAGATGAAATGACTCACTCATCTTAGATTGATCACATACATGTCAATAAAATGAACACATACGATTTGTTCTCATCGATTACAGTATTTGTCATAACATAGACCCCTGTATAAGTGCCTTCCCTACTTTTACAGAAAATCATGAGAAAGAGCCAATGCTGTACTATCTGATTTGAATACCTTGGTTGCATAAACTTACATTCTGGGTTTAGATTGTGTTATGGCAAGTATGAAGATAATGAAGCATAAATATATTTGCATACAGGTGTAATACTTGTGTCTCAGTTTAGATTCATGAATACAATTACAACTCAACATTATTGCTGAAATTTGTGGATTCTGACTTTTCAGATGGGCACTGAGAAGTAAAACAGCCATACAACTAGTGGGCTAGTCTACCTATGATACTGAAACAGACGCGCCTAGTTATGATGAGGGCTGTCTGGTGTATTAAACTGTATTGTGTGGTAAATCCTTGGGTTACGGTATACTCATAGACCCTCAAAAAATGATGGTCTGTGATTAAGTCCCTCCATCACACTGTCTTTGGTTTACATAATCACAAGGGAATGTATTATCTGTGTGTTTCTGTTAGCTGCCTCCATGCACCCAATATTAACACTTCCAAGTTGTATTAAAGTTCCAGGGAATTTTCAATTCTCAGTGATATCCTTACCCATGCATTCCCCGTCAGAAATATGAATCAAAATTTGAAAATTGTTTCCACAGCCATCAGACCACATAATTGTGTCAATTAATGCTGCTGGAAAGGCACTTGGCAGTGTCAACGTCATGCAACAGTTGCCAGCATACTGGGTCTATCCACAGGGCCTCATAAGTGCCTATTTAAGTCAATATTACAGCGTTTTTCTTTCTTTTTCAATGTTACAAATAATCCAGCTGAAGAACACAACACTTGTGTAGCTGTCTTTTGTGTAGCGTGTATTGGCATGTATAGTGCGTCCTCGTAAATGTGACCTTTAGTTCCGTGACCTCTAGGCCCAGCTCTAGCCATGCCTACTTCCTGCCCTGCCCTCGCTATGCTTACTGTACTAATGTCTGTACACGTGGCCAGAAGGCATGGCCAGAGGAATTGGCTGGAGGTCACGGAACTAAAGGTCGTATTTACATATGATCACATTCCCCATTGAGGGCGCACTATACATGCCAATACAAGCTACACAAAAGACAGCTACACAAATGTTGTGCTCTTCAGCTTTAGGGGAGAACCATTTGATTTCTGGGGGGGTATGGAGGATTTTGAGAAAAAAAATTTGTCACCAGGTGAGAGAGAAGAAAAAAAAAATTGATCCTGTCATGGCCTGAGAAAAAAAAAATTGTCATAACAGACAGAAGAGAAAAAAAAATTGTCACAATGCACCAGAAATAAGCAAAATTTGGAAACCTTATTCTCATGTATTCTTTGCCGGTGCGCCGCCATAGGCGGTGCAAATGTTTTACCACAAGCAATTCTTATGTTTCTTTTCCCAGCACTTATGATATAAGCATGCACTACATGGGTCTACTTTACACCTCAGTACACTCAATGTTTTCCTTCCATTTTCTGACCCAAGAAATCATATTTCAGGATTTCTGTTGCCATATCTCAATGGCATAGGCACTATCTAAAGGAGATTATTTGACTTCTGTAAATTGTGAAAATTTAAAACACAAGACAGGAGTCAATAAACTAGTGTTAAAACCAATATTATTTTCTCAATATGAATTTGTTAGAAAGATGTACCTTGACAATGAAAAATTGAGGAAATATGATGAAATACAATGTGTGAGCCTTGTTTTTCTGACCACAAACACTGGATCGCAAACATACCATATTCAGGCTTTTCATTAGAAGCTGGCAGCTGGAGAAATGACACAAGAAGGTCACAGATTTTCCGTTCCTGTATATTCATTTGTCTTCAGTCTCTGGCAAACAGAACTGTTTTTCACAAATTGTATTGTCATTGTTTGGTTGTTGAATATTGTGACTCAAAAACTGATCATGCAAAAAATGTAAAAAATATCAGTGTTCAATGTCATTTTCAAACAGTTTTACCGAGTGCAAAATAAACTGAAACTCCTCTCAGATTGCACCATTAAACACATCAATTTCTCAAAATTTCCAATACGAGAGGGGGAACCCCCCTCTCGTGCTCTCCCCCCTTGGGGTATTCTAATAGTTTCACTTAGTAAACAAATTAAAAAAACTCTCAGATTGCACCGGACTGCACCATTGCACAATATCTTAAAAAATTCCATGTAAGATAGGGGAAAGCCCCTGTGACACTTCCCCCTAAGCCTCTCTCATGTTCTCCCCCTGTACTTTCAAATTCTGCCCCGTCAGATATCCTAGTGAAAACCCTGTCATAATATCCATCCAAATTAAACAATATACTATATTGTTAGATACTTCGTGATCTTTTATATTTTTATTTTATTGTGACTTTGAATTTCATTTTGATGTGTTCACCTTTTTTGAACCATCATGAGATAACTGATGATTGTCTAGCAGGGTACATCAAGATTTGAAAGGTCTTTACTGTTGCTGTAATTACATGTATTGGTATTTAACTTTTCTAAGTGGGGAATGGTCAAAATTTCAGAGTTAGAGAGGGAGGTTACTCAAATTCATCATGGTTGGTGAAGGGGGAGGGTCACTCGAAATTTCGGAGTTTCAGGCCGTCAATAATGACGGCTCCCTTATATACAACACATTACAAACTTGATGACCAATAAAAAAAATTTGCACTGCTACTCCATTTGGAAAAAAAAAATTGATGCAGGTCTGACAGTAGAAAAAAAAAATTGCTGTCACTCTGACAGGAAAAAAAATTTGCTCCCATACCCTCTTCCTCCATACCCCCCCAGAAATCAAATGGTTCTCCCCTTATTTGTAACATTGAAAAAGAAAGAAAAACGCTGTAATATTGACTTAAATAGGCACTTATGAGCCCCTGTGGTCTATCCTAACTGATAATAGATACAAGCATGAATGTACTAGTAAATAAACGATACAGAGGTGATCAGCAGATGGCCCTATGTGTATGCACACAGTAGCTTGTGTTTACACGGCAGACACCAGATAGGCCGACTGCCCTGCCGTAATAATAATAATAATAATAATAATCTTTATTTATTAGAGTAGCTGAGTTTGCTGTGAAGTCACTGAAAGTTATAGCTCTGACTGCCATTTTTTGCGAAAGAAAGATACTATTGAGATGTGAGGAGTATGTTGAACCCCAAACTTCAAGACCATAAGTGATGTGTGGTAGGATGAAAGTTTTGTACAGAAGAATAAGGATATTGCGTGGTAAAAACTGTCTCAATTTGAAAAGGATGCCAACCTTTTTTCTGATAGTAGAATTAATCATTTTAATGTGCTTTGACCATTTAAGATGTCTGTCCATGTGAATACCTACAAATGATGTCACTTCAACCTCATTGATAACTGTATTATTGATGTGTAGAGTACCATTCAAGAAAATATGTTTGTTATGATTTCTGAAGACAATGTAATTTGTTTTGAGGTAGTTTACAGTAAGTTTGTTAGCCCTGCACCAGTCCACTACAGTATTGAGGTGAATGTCGACAGTATTTAAATTTATATTAACTTGGTTAGCAGGGAAAGTATGAAATAGATTGGTATCGTCAGCAAACAATCTAAAATTGAAGTATGTGGAGGAACGGGCAATGTCATTGATAAATAGTAAGAATAGGGTAGGTCCAAGGACAGATCCTTGTGGTACTCCACATGTAACATTAAGGAATGATGAGGCATTATTATTGACAGAGACTAGTTGGGATCTATTGTGTAAGTAATTTCTGAACCAAAGTAAAGGAAGACCTCGAATACCATAGTGAGAAAGTTTAGAAAGAAGAATTTCATGATTGATTGTATCAAAAGCTTTAGAGAAGTCAAGGAAAATACCGAGTGTTACTTTGCCATTATCAAGTTGTTTGATAAGATAATTGATTAGATTTACAATTGAAAGTTTTGTGCTGTATTTATGACGAAATCCATATTGATGCTCATATAAAATATTGTTTTTTTCTATGTACTGAATTAAGCATGCATTGACAATTTTTTCTAGAATCTTACTTAACAGGGGCAATACTGATATAGGTCTATAATTTCCTGGATCATCTTTTGTGCCTTTTTTAAAGATTGGTGTGACTTTGGCTATTTTTAGAGATTGGGGGAAAATTCCAGTCTGAAATGAAAGATTAAATATATATGCCAAGGGTTTTGATATTATAGCTGCCCCATCAATTATAAGTCTGGCTGGTATTTTGTCATGGCCACATGCCTTTTTTGGATTCAGGGTGCAGATGATGTTATGAACTTCAGATTGTGTAGTGGAGGACATAAAAAGGAATGTGTTTTGGGTTCAGTGAGGTAACTATTAAAGTTTTTATGAGGAGAATCGATGTTGTTGGCAAGGTCAGGTCCAATGTTGACGAAATAATTATTGAATGCATTTACTATGTCAGGTTTTGCTGACAATGTATTATGCACTCCATTTGTCAGTACTCGTAGGCTGTCTGGCAAGGTATTTTTAGCCTTTTCCTCATGACTTCCGAGGACTTGCTTGATAGTTTTCCAAATTACATTGGTATTACCCTTGTTTTCCATAAAAATGCTGTTGTAATACATTTGTTTAGCTTTCCTGAGAACAGTAGACAACACATTTCTAAATTTCTTATATCTATCAACAACAATGACATCAAAGTTTGATTTGAGCACTTTACTATACAATTGTGTTTTGTATTAATTGATATTTTAATTGCATTAGTGACCCATGGTTTCCGGTTTTTCTTTGTACTGCGAATTTGTACATTAATGGGAGCATGTCTATTGCACAACTCATCGAAAACACTCTGAAAATTATTATATGCTTCATTTGCATCCTTACAGTTATAAACTCGATCCCACGGAGCATGAGTTAGATCTTCACAGAAGCGAGTAGAATTGTAGAATTTGTAATTTCTATATGAGACTTTATACTGTTTTGAGAGATTTGTTGTCATATTTTCTATGACAATAAAAACTGGAAAATGATCAGAAATATCTGTAATTAAAGTACCGGCATGAATTGGATACTGTATAATATTAGTGTAGATATGGTCAATTAATGTTTCAGATGAGCTGGTCACTCTGGTAGGTGTAGAAATCAACTGGTGAAAACCAAGGCATTCAAGAGATGTAAAATAGGAATTAACATTAGTTGTATGTGTTCTGGCATCTATATTAAAATCTCCCATTAAAATACATTTAGTTTTATCAAGTTTGAACGTATTTAGCACATCAAGCAGACTAATCTGAAACTCAGAGATATCGGTATTTGGCTTTCTATAGATGATTCCTATTATTATTTTAGTATTATTGACTGATACCTCCAACCAAAGAGACTCTGAATGTATCACATTCTTTTTAATCAATTTATAAACTAATGATGAGTGAATGTACGCCCCAACCCCACCACCCCTACCTGATTCTCGTGAACTGACTTCTAGTGTGTAGCCTTGTATACTATATAGACTTAGATTATCTGTGTCCCAAACCTCTGAAATGCCTGTTATTGCAAATTGAGAGTGAATGATGTCTTCATACAGTAGCTTTAAGCTGTCAACATTTTTTTGTAGAGATCTGATATTGACATGGGATAAGCAGAATGACTTTTGAAATATTGAATTAAAACAATCATCAAAATCGTGTACTCATGGAGTCTAATGTACGTATCCACAAGCTACTGTGGTGAAGGCTCAGCTATTGGCTATAAGCCCTCCCCCTCCAAGCTAGTAGTAGGGAGGGGCGTGGCCGAACACTCGCGAAATACAGAGAGAGTTGGTTTACTGTCGTGTCACAATCACAGGTGCTTGTGGCATGGCTGGTAGTCTGCTCGATCGATCCCTCCTCTGCTTGGTCAATCAATTAATCGTGTTCTCGGTTTTGCATTCTCGATTGATCGATCAGAAACACTATATACCCAACGACCAGCACCCGTGGTCACTACTGCAGTACAGTAGCTCGAGGTTTTGCCTGGGTATTTGGGTCGGACGGCAAAACCAGGTTTTTGCCGTCCGACCCAAATACCCAGGCAAAACCTCGAGCTACTGTACTGCAGCACCCGTGGTCACTACTTTGCCGTTTGGCTTTGATCATTTGTGGAGGGACCGTGCTTCATAAACCTCGATCAAACGTGCAAGATTTTGCCGTAGTTGTGGATCACGAAAGACAAGAGGTCACGTTCAGATCCTCTGCAATCACTACAATTTCACACTCACTTTGTTGACTCCGCAATTGCAAACTACTAGCTGTCCTGTCCCGTTCGATGCAAGCCTTGGTCCTTGGTACCGCTTGCATGCAGCCTCAGCTGACGACCTGATTTGAACAGCTGTCCGAGGTCCATGTCCGAGGTCAGTTTTTGCGATAGTGACAGCGCCACCACAGGTAGGAATGACGCTACCAACAGTTACAGACACAAACAAGAAGATGTTTTCCATACAAACTCTGTAATTTGTAAAAAGGAATGTGAGTTTACCATGCACAAAATTTGATTTGATAGACCTACACACGCATGACGGGACTATAAATGCATGCATGATACGGGGAACACGCGTACACGCAAGGTTTGGAGAGCAGACACGGAAATTGAGAATATTTATAAGGGAAGACCATAGGGGCCTCGATCTCCGATGATGATGATGATGATGGTGATGATGATGATGATGATGATGATGATGATGATGATTAAATATTTAAAAATGAAGATATATAAAAATATATTTGGACTCAGTAAATTTGTTGTTGTTATTATTTTTGCTGTTGTTGATAGTATTTGTAGAAAAGAAGAAAGTATGGGCTGCAAAAATTCAATACAACCTATATTATACACATGCGCATGCAACAGTATTGAATTTTGCAACGCATGTGTGTAGTTAGGCCGTATTGAATTTTGCAACGCATACTTTGTTCTTTCTGCAAATACTATCAACAACAACAGCAACAGCAACTTTACTGAGTCCAAATATATTTTTATTTTTCTTCAATTTTTTAATACATGTATCTAATCATCATCATCATCATCATCATCATCATCATCATCATCGAAGATCGATGCCTCTATGGGAAAACATGGGATTTAGAGTGAATAGCGCTGTTCACGGTTACAGGTTTGTTACTAAATATAGCTGTACCCGCGCGACATCGGACACGCAGCTTGAAATGCGGACAAATTTTATCAATGTTGCATACATGGCCGTTTTTGCAGCTTGTACTCTGAGTCATGAATATGCCTTTTGGTATATATGTTACACTAGCAGTCGCCTACTAAGATGTGTTTTCGTCGTTTTTGCATGCGTAATTTTCAAAAGCGTAATCTAAAAATGCGGACAAATATTTATTTTTGCATATTAATGAGAGAACAGTGACGTAAACTGTGTGTGTGTGTGTGGGGGGGATTTAAACTTAAAACGTGTAAGACCATACCCCTATAGACCCTCGAGGGTCTATGGTAAGACCAACACTGTTTTTGGGGGGAATAAAAACGCCAAGATCAGTAGAAAAAAACACGAACGCACTGAAACAGCAAACAAGAACAAAAATCGATGAAGGTAAACTTGGGTTTCAGGAAGAAGAACGAAATGTAACAAAGGCAAACTTGGGTTTGAAGAACAACAATGCAACTTTAAGTGAAGGAAACGGGTTTGAAGAACACCAACGTAAAAGAAAACTGGGTTTTCAAAAATACTGAAGGCCTAATCTAGTAATGTTAATATCGTCTTGTATTGAAGCTACAAGTGGCAGAATATAAGTCAGGTCGTTGAAAGTTAAATTTAGATTTTGACCTAAGAAATCCTTTAAACAGACTTTAAAGTGATTCAATACAAAAAATGAGAATATATAAATGTCTGGAGAAATTTGCCCATGAGACCATATTCCCACCAAAAGTTCCAGGTGGTTTGTGAGATATGTCCGTCAACAGAGAACGGTACACAGCATGCGGAAAAAGCTATGACATTTCTAAGCCCGTCTTCGATCGAGTCCAATGGACTTGAACCGCTTTTGACTGTCAGCTTATGGTGTCCAATCCATGCCAAAATTACTACTTTGATTTTACAACACAACATGCCATTCCGAATTCTATTTACAATTCAACATGCTATTTCACAACTCAACATGCTATTTGACAACACATCATGGACTTCCAAATCCTATTTTACAACTCAACATGCTCTTCCCAATTTCATTTGACAATTCAACATGCTATTTCACAACTCAACATGCTATTTGACAACACATCATGGACTTCCAAATCCTATTTTACAACTCAACATGCTCTTCCAATTTCATTTGACAACACATCATGGACTTCCAAATCCTATTTTACAACTCAACATGCTCTTCATTTGACAATTCAACATGCTATTTCACAACTCAACATGCTATTTGACAACACATCATGGACTTCCAAATCCTATTTTACAACTCAACATGCTCTTCACAATTTCATTTGACAACACATCATGGACTTCCAAATCCTATTTTACAACTCAACATGTTCTTCCCAATTTCATTTGACAATTCAACATGCTATTTCACAACTCAACATGCTATTTGACAACACATTATGGACTTCCAAATCCTATTTCACAATTCAACATCCCATTCTAAAGCTAGCTCTGCGGAGCAGGGCATGTTACTGGCTATCGAACAAGATTCAAAATGGCGGACGCGAAATGGTCCCCTCGCACAGAGAGAGAAATGCGAACTTTGCACAAGTCTAAAAACGCAGCTTAGTACATTGTGTATCTAAACAAAATGAGCGTGCTCGAAAACTAGGATCGATCACGATTATAAATTAAAAATTGCCTGTTTTTGGAAAAAAAGAAACTGCGCGCTGCAATCAGCAGTTTTGTCTATTGTGCACCGTGCGTGGGAGGCTTATCGTGAAAGACCGAGATTTACTATATGGCGCATCTGATATGGTCCCATCGCATAGAGAGATGAAAATAGGCTTTGTCTAAGTTCAAAAGCACAGCTTAGCTCATCGTGCATCTAGACAAGTTGAGCGTGCTCAAAATAGGAGATCGATCACGATTTTTGGGTGAAAAAACCGATTGTTTTCGGTGGAGAAACTGCGTGTTGCAACCAGTGGTTGGTTTTGCCTATGGCGGTCAGCAGGGCTGTGGTGGAGGCCTTTAGCGGCAAGGGGTGGACCATTGGGGAGTGGAAAATTTTCGAAAAAAAAATTCCCCACAAATTTCAATAAAAATAATCAGCCAAAGAAACTTGAGAAAAACAGATGACGCACTTAGGTAAAAGGAAAAAAAAATCCGTCAAAATTCTGAAACATTTTTATTTTAGTCTGCATCAGATACCTACTATGATTCTTTGGCCAAGAAAGGGGGGGAAGGGGAGATCTGAAGGGTATAATCGTGGCCAGTAAATGAAGTAACTTTTGTATTTTATAACTTTTTGTTTTGTTCATCATATGTTTTTCTTTCACTGAAGTTTGGCATCGTAAAGTAATTCGAGATATAAGATAATATAAAAATCATATATGTGATATCGATTGTTAACAACTGTATTGTGGGTCTTTACACTATGATTAATTAACAAGAATTCAACAATTCAGGCAGCTTGCATCGGTACATAAAATAGGAAATATTCACCAACCATATGACAAACAATCACTTTCTTTGTATTTCACTATTCAACGAAACTGATTTCCATTGTAATGTTTAAACTTTATTTTACAATTAAACATTACAAATCCGTATTTTTCTTTTCAAAATTTCATTTGTACACTTGTCTTGACGGTTTCGCTTTTCTTTCTAATTCCACATAATATCCCTCGTCATATACACAGGCTTGCAATTGAGATATTTCATACTCAGCTTGCTGGAGATTGGTCACTACATCATCATTTATGATACCATGACCAGTGCCGTTCAGAACAACAACAAGCCGGAGCAGTGTTACCATTCTTCGGTGTAGCCCATCATACTCATGATCGGTACTTTCTAACTCTCTTTCCAATAGCTGTATTTTCTCTGTGATGGTCTGCCTGATGAAGGCTGTGTTACGTGAACGATTCAATTCAATGATTATCATAAGTAGCGAGCAGCCATGACAACTGACAACTAAGCCTCAGCAAGCGGAGATGTAAAATACGAATATGGGGCCAGACAAGGTCAAAGCTCTGTTGGAACGGACTTCGCGAGAAAGACTTGTGGATAACAACCGATAGAGGTCGCTGTAATGTCGCTATCCGTATTCTTCTGCACTATTGCATTTCACACGCACGGTATTCAACCGTCAAGACAAGTGTACAAATGAAATTTTGAAAAGAAAAATACGGATTTGTAATGTTTAATTGTAAAATAAAGTTTAAACATTACAATGGAAATCAGTTTCGTTGAATAGTGAAATACAAAGAAAGTGATTGTTTGTCATATGGTTGGTGAATATTTCCCATTTTATGTACCGATACAAGCTGCCTGAATTGTTGAATTCTTGTTAATTAATCATAGTGTAAAGACCCACAATACAGTTGTTAACAATCGATATCACAGATATGATTTTTATATTATCTTATATCTCGAATTACTTTACGATGCCAAACTTCAGTGAAAGAAAAACATATGATGAACAAAACAAAAAGTTATAAATAAAAAAGTTACTTCATTTACTGGCCACGATTATACCCTTCAGATCTCCCCTTCCCCCCCTTTCTTGGCCAAAGAATCATAGTAGGTATCTGATGCAGACTAAAATAAAAATGTTTCAGAATTTTGACGGATTTTTTTTTCCTTTTACCTAAGTGCGTCATCTGTTTTTCTCAAGTTTCTTTGGCTGATTATTTTTATTGAAATTTGTGGGGAATTTTTTTTCGAAAATTTTCCACTCCCCAATGGTCCACCCCTTGCCGGCTAAAGGCCTCCCACCACAGCCCTGCTGACCGCCATAGGCAAAACCAACCACTGGTTGCAACACGCAGTTTCTCCACCGAAAACAATCGGTTTTTTTCACCCAAAATCATGATCGATCTCCTATTTTGAGCACGCTCAACTTGTCTAGATGCACGATGAGCTAAGCTGTGCTTTTGAACTTAGACAAAGCCTATTTTCATCTCTCTATGCGATGGGACCATATCAGATGCGCCATATAGTAAATCTCGGTCTTTCACGACAAGCCTCCCACGCACGGTGCACAATAGACAAAACTGCTGATTGCAGCGCGCAGTTTCTTTTCCAAAAACAGGCAATTTTTAATTTATAATCGTGATCGATCCTAGTTTTCGAGCACGCTCATTTTGTTTAGATACACAATGTACTAAGCTGCGTTTTTAGACTTGTGCAAAGTTCGCATTTCTCTCTCTGTGCGAGGGGACCATTTCGCGTCCGCCATTTTGAATCTTGTTCGATAGCCAGTAACACTGCCCTGCTCCGCAGAGCTAGCTTTAGAATGGGATGTTGAGTTGTAAAATAGGATTTGGAAGTCCATGATGTGTTGTCAAATAGCATGTTGAGTTGTGAAATAGCATGTTGAATTGTCAATGAAGAGCATGTTGAGTTGTAAAATAGGATTTGGAAGTCCATGATGTGTTGTCAAATAGCATGTTGAGTTGTGAAATAGCATGTTGAATTGTCAAATGAAGAGCATGTTGAGTTGTAAAATAGGATTTGGAAGTCCATGATGTGTTGTCAAATGAAATTGGGAAAAGCATGTTGAGTTGTAAAATAGGATTTGGAAGTCCATGATGTGTTGTCAAATAGCATGTTGAGTTGTGAAATAGCATGTTGAATTGTCAAATGAAATTGGGAAGAGCATGTTGAGTTGTAAAATAGGATTTGGAAGTCCATGATGTGTTGTCAAATAGCATGTTGAGTTGTGAAATAGCATGTTGAATTGTAAAATAGAATTCGGAATGGCATGTTGTGTTGCAAAATCAAAGTAGTAATTTTGGCATGGATTGGACACCATAGTCAGCTGTCCTGATCCTCATGATCACACAGTCGTATCGAGGCTTGAGAACACGACAGTAGTCAAAAGCGAAACGCCTAATTGAGGGTGAAAGGTTAAAGGTTATGTATGCCGCATGCGCAGTTTGTCAATAAGCTACAAATATGGCGGATCACATGGCGGTAAATTTGGGTAAGTAATCAAGGTCTGTCTGGATATTACCGTTTTTAAGGTTTTTATGGGGTCTGGATAAAATTTGACCATTTCCCATCTAATTACAGTTTTATTTATCCTCCTAACTTTCTTACAGCTACGTTTTATTCTCTCAAGATTGAATTATTACCGTAGCTGTAACATACTCCCGAGGGTTTCGAGACGTTTCGGCACTGACGATGTTCGCTTGGTGTGCAGTGAAATTTGTTGATCGATGCTCAATGTCCATCTGTTTCTTGGCAATCGCTATTTTAGTAGTAACATGGCATGACTTTGGTTGGTTATCTAGGACCTCTGGGGTCATAGAACGGTACCGAAACGTCTTGAGTCCCGGGGCCAAACGACTTGGGGCTAAAAATACGGGACCGGACTGTAACGGTTCAGCAGCAAGGCACACTAGACCAAAATGGGGATTCTCTCCCAATCGGGAGAAAATCTCCCGATCGGGAGACTTCCTAGATATTTTACATGTATTTAGATACAGCTACTCGATGACAGTTTTTCTCAAAAATGACAGAAATCTCCCGATCGGGAGACTTTGTCCAAAATGTGTAACAGTTTCAAAATGTTAATGTAGGGATTTGACATGAAATTGATAGACAGTTACAATAATAATAAATTACATATCAAAAGAAAGCTCTCTTCAAGACCAATTGTTTGCTTTTCGTTTGATGAAAATCGGTTCAGTACATGCAGAGATATCTCCTGTTGAATTTGAAAAAAATCGGCTTCCTATTTAGAAATTATGCCATGGTAGACACCTGGAGTTATCATTACAACCAGGTGACCCCCATATTGAACATTGTTTGAAGAAACTAGAATTGCAATTTCTAGTGTTTTTTGCAATAACTCAAGCATTTCTTATTGAAAATTGATGAAAGTTTTTGTGGATATTGCCGATGAAATGTTCAATGGTTTAGAATGCTGTTTACAAGGTTACCTGGTAAACAAATAAACAATACCTGTAAACAATCAAATAATACCTGTGACATTGATCACTGTATGCATTATGTATTGTGAACATCAACAGAAATATGATAATCATATCCATCATATTTACTTTGCATATATGAAAAATGTTAAGATTTGTTTACAAGGTAAACAAATAAACAGCAATACCTGTAAACAATCAAATGATACCTGTGACGTTGATCACTGTATGCAATTTGTATTGTTAACATCAACAGAAATATGACAATCATATTCCATCATATATACTTTGCATATATGAAAAATGCTATTTAGAATTATGTTTACAAGGTAAACAAATAAACAGCAATACCTGTAAACAATCAAATGATACCTGCGATGTTGATCACTGATTCAATTTGTATTGTTAACATCAACAGAAATATGATAATCATATTCCATATTTACTTTGCATTTATGAAAAATATTAAGAATGTTTACATAGCAAACAAATAAACAACTCTTGTAAACAAATGTTTCTGTTAGTCGCCATGCCTGATCGGTTCTATACACAAGACAGTGAAACAGAAAATACACAATACTAAACATTAAACGCAAATACAGCAAAAAACAGGATGGTTGAACAGTCTCATATACACTACGTTTACTTTTTTGTACGTGGCACACAAGTTTTTTAGATAACATTGTAGATAAGAAGAACCGACTCATTTGAGTGTCTGGACTGAACACACAAGGGAATTGCTAAATTACTGAGTGTGTTGATAGTAGAGACTGAAGTTAATTAGTACAGCACTCTGGCTAAAAAACCATAAAACAATGTATTCGTACTGATGCCAATCTGTTTTTATAGACACACAAGGATAAACAGTGGAGTGGAGTGTTACATGATTAGTATTTTACTCAAATGAGTCGGTTCTTCTTATCTACAATGTTATCAACAGAACTTGTGTGGGACATTCAAAAACGTAAACGTAATGTATATGAGACTGTCCAACCATCCTGTTTTTTGCTGTATATGAACGATGTTGTGGAGTTGCTTTCCCTTTACCAGTGTTGTCCTTATATTTAAAAGTAGCCGGGTAATTTAGGAAAGTAGGCGGTGGAGCGCGAGGGAGCGAAGCGACCGAGCGGCGAGTGAGCGTAGCGAACGAGGGGGGGAGAGGCGCGAGAGGGGGGTCTCCCCCTCTCGCAAGGCGAAAAATGAAATTTTTGAGTGGAAATGGTGTTCTCTGGTGGCATCTGAGGTGACATTTAGCTGAGACTGAAACAGTGCTTTTGTTGTGTGTCTTAGACGTGGCTCACATACAACAAAACAAACAAACATGATTTTGTTTTGTTTGTATTATTTATGACACACATGGTTTTATTTGCAGTGAAGATTTAACATTTAATCGTAAATCACCTGCTGTCTACTCATTTCATTGCTCAACAAAACAAACAAACATGATTTTGTTTTGTTTGTATTATTTATGACACACATGGTTTTATTTGCAGTGAAGATTTAACATTTAATCTTAAATCACCTGCTGTCTACTCATTTCATTGCTCATTTCCCATTCTTCATAACCACATAGTAGTTTCCCCCCATAGTTGACATCACAGAGTTTAAGGGCAGCTGTCGCTTCTCGGAGTTCCATTCGGAGGGCGTCCAAGTTTGTTTGTATTGATTCAGCTGTTGCTGCAAGTGTACCCTGATCATCACTTTGACTGGCAGTCACTTTTGGTAATTTTGGTAGTTTTCTTCTACTTCTTACCATCTTCCATTCCTTCACTGCCTCTTTCATAAGGACTTCACATTCAGGAGTGTTAACACTGGGACCATTAATTGTCACATGCAGTAAGACGTTCAGCATGCTGCTGTCTAGCCTATTTCTCAATCTGGTCTTTATCCGTTTCACAGCACTTGCCCCTCTTTCTGGCCAAGCATTTGACATGGGTATAGTGATGCATATTTCCCCTATCCAACTCAGCAGTGGGTATATTTCCTGAATTTTCACCAGTTTTACGATAGCTAAGTCTGTAGCAGTTAAAGACTTTGAGGCTTTAGCTAAGGCTACACACTCGGGCTTCCAATCAAGTAGATGGTACTTAAAGCTACGCCACTCAGATAGAAGCTGACACTTCTTGGCATCTTGCTCAACTGCTTCTAATGCTTGGAAATAGTGAGATCCAATTGCATCGATGTGGTTATCACCATATGTTTTGAAGGCAGGATGTGATTGTGCTGGTATCTTTGCTGGGTCAAACACTGTAAAGCTAGTTAGAATTGGTAACGACTGCTCAAACCGGTTATCAATGTTTTCAACCAGCTTGTTCACATACTTCACCAACAATGACTCAAGCTGCTGAGTTATATGTGGGGTTAAATTCATCTCTGACATGCTTTCAACATCCCTCTCCAGTTCTTGTCTTAATTTAGTTATAGGTGTTTTAGTCTCTACGACTTGCTGAAGTTTGTCTTTGGTGTACTCGATTGTGGGCTTTATGCGTGAGAAATCCACATTTCCTCTTTGAAAGGATTTGCTCAGCATACACAGAGATGGGAGTATCTCTCTTAAAATATACAGTGCACCAAGAAACTTGCAGTTCTTGATCTTCATCAAGAGACCTTTAGCAGTTGGGTCTGCATCAAGCTTCTTCAATGCCAGTAAGATACAGACAAAATTCTCACATGCCGAATCCACAGATGCACCAAAGCTAAGCCACCTGGTTTGGCATGCTTTCTTCAAACGTTTTAACAAAACAGTCTCGGTCTTGTCTGAGAAGGTAAGTCCCTTAAGTTCTTTCTGTAAATTGAGGAATATGGACATCCTTTTTGGGGAGTTTTGAAAGAAATACCACAACTGTCGTAAACAATTCTCAACTTCCGCAATGTAGTAAATGTCCTTGACTGTACTTGTGCATGCCAGGGCTAAACGATGGCAGACACAGTGAACTGACAGCAGTACATTATTCAAATCTCTCTTCAGCCTAGTTGCTACACCATTCACTTTACCGGTCATAACACTGGCCCCATCACTTACGAATGATGTCATCTTCTCTTTATCCATTCTAGATCTTCTAACTTACTCTCTATAATGCTGGACAGTGTCTCAGCATCAGCAGAAACGCTATCCTCCAGTACATTTGCAGCAAACAGAAAACTTGTTTTCACTGTATCTGATTCTTTACTCAAATACTGTATGAAGCAAATCATTTGACTGACAACTGAAACATCTGTTGCCTCATCAGCAAGCAGGCCAAAACAGGTCCCTGCTTTATTTGCTTCAATATTTGTACTTGCAAGGTTTTCCCTAATACTAGGAACATTTCCCGTATTGACCTAGTTGAAGAATATGTGAAATATTTCAGTTTTGAAACACCCAACATTTCCACCAACTGCAAAAGGGACTTGATCTTTCTGTTTGCAATTTCTTCTTCATCAGCCAATAAATGGCAGTGAAGGCTATCACTAGTACATCATCTGAGTGCTGTTCACTCTCATCTACTTGTTTCTGGAAAGTGGAAACTCTCTGCAACAATTCTATGCTGATTGCTTCCCTATGATGTTTACTGTTACTGTGTTCTATGAGTGCTTCAAGCCGAAAGCGAGTAGAAGGATCACGATTATATACTTTGGTCTTGTTGTGCTTGTTTACCATATCATGTTTCCTACAGATATAACAGTAAACTCCATCACCTTCTACAAATATGCACCAATATTGGGATGTGGCCTCACAATAAGATGTGCTATTTCTGAAAATCCAGGCGTGTTGGAATTTACTTCTTTTATCCAGTTGTGACATCCGTTTAACTTCAGATGAGTGATACCACAGCAACCAGTTTTTGAGCAAAGATCATGGTGATGTAATATACTACCTTCTGGAAATAACTTTTTTACATCTTCTGATACATCGGTTGCATATATACTGGATTTCAACTCGATAGAAGACTCTGCAGCTGAAGATGTAGGGAGTTTTAACTGCTTATCTTTCACCATATTGCACTCAGCAGACTCAGATTGTACATTAGAGGAGAGATCAGGCTGTTTAGCGCTTGATAGAACTTCGTCATCGATATCTAATGTTTGAGAGAAATGTACAGATAACTAAATCAGAACCCCGGACTCACTCAAAAAAAGCTAAAATTAATATCAGAAAGAATACACTCTAAGTACAATCTCCATTAAAGTTAATACTAGTAAGTATTCACCTTCTGGCCCACCTATAACTTTTTATATTGTTTTCATGATGATATTAAAAAAAGACATTCAATTCAATCAGAAGAGAGGCCATGTGAAAAGACGGATGTCGGATACAAAACTTAATTCTTTAACTTTTGCCCCACTCCTTGAAACTTAATTGATGAATATTTATCAGATGTTCCCATAATTTCTTTACTGTGATGATTCCAATCATACTTATAAACGAAATCAGGATGGAAAATTCAAAATACAGACAGTATTCTAATAAAAACACATTCGCTTTTGTTAAAAAAAAATCGGTGCGATAATTCACTGTAGCAGTGTTCGCATTTACGAAAAAAATGCGTTATAGAACGTATGCGTTATAGAAAATTAGAGAAAAAATGCGTAGAGAGTCGCCGAGTGTAGTCTGAAAAATCGGCATCGTCGAGTCAGAGGCATGTTACAATGTCAGCTGTGCCTATATGAACTTAGGGGCCGTCGATAATAAAAGCTGACGCACAAGAAACGTAATTCCTTCGTTTTACTTGAAACCCCCTCCCTGCCCCCTCAAAACGAAGTTCTTATGCAAAATCAATTTCGTATTATGATGCCGTTTCTGGCAAACCCACACGTACCTCTCCGATCCGCACGCCCATGAAAAAATACCGAAAGGGCACATTAATTAATAAAACCTCCACTTTACGCGTTCCACTTTTTAAGACAGAATATTTAAATGTATTTCGCACGTATGAAATGTTTCACATACATTTTTACGTTGAAAACGCATAGAAGTTTTTTTTTTCACATTCATGTCTTTTCGTTTTCTTTTCTGTCTCCGTATTTTGTGGTCATTGTTCGCGATGAACGCGAAGGTAGTTTGCGTTCTCGCTGCAAAGTTGCACTTCGAAAACAATAGAAAATCCTTATGCGATTTTGACACACACAAAACGAAATGAGCTTTTACCTCCTCCCCCCCCCAAACGAAAGAATTACGTTAGTCGTGCGTCAGCTTTTATTATCGACGGCCCTTACTACGTTGCTAATTTTCAGGCGAGCGATATTTTCTGAAACTTATGACACAAAATGAGTGATTGACAGAAATGTTGCAACAAATTAAATGCAAACCGCGCACGATCATCGCGTCTCGCTGTCCCCAAATTTGATCAAAACGGATATCTGCATGTCGTCGAAGGAAATACTTCTATTTTCTTTCAAATCCGTGAAAAATGATACAGAGGATCAATCGAAAGACACTATCGGGCAACCCAACATGGAGAACATGGAGAGGCGCAGTAAAATTGAACCAATGCCTGAATCCACGATGTATTTGTCCTGTTGTCTTGAATAACAGGGGATCAGCACCACGGTGAAGCCGTGAACCATGACGATGATGCGCCGTTCGGCAACATACATACCCGTTACCGTGGATTCTAGTACGTAAAAATAATCGATGAAAATAAAATACCCATTCAAATAAACAGTTGTTTCTAAAAAATCAGTCCTAGCTCATTTTTTTAGACTACAAAATGCGTCGGTATTGCTCTGAGAATAACTTGATTTGTTGAGAAGATCATACTCTCAGTGACGTTGGCAGCCAGCACGGCGGCGGAAAACTAGCTGCAGTCTCATGAACTTCGAATCGTCGATCAAAATCACATCTTTTCGACGCTTTTCTCTCATAAATTCACCGAAATTGAAGTTTTTCATACATAAACTAAATGTATTTTTGGAATCAAGTATACCTTTCGAACGGGCTTTCTTCGGGAAAAAATATTCCATCGGCAAGGTGCCAGTGGCCGACGTTACATTTCTTTTTGACGCCATCTTTTAAAGTGACCTAAGATCATTAGATTACCTTCATACTAATCAACCAATCGCACTGCTCGTAACAAGGCAACACCATAGGCGCGGCCATCAGCCAATCACAATATTTAACAAATAAAAGATCGGGCGCAAAAAGCCACAATTGGGTATTTAGAAACTGTTTTATGTTTGTGCAGTTCCGTGCGGGGAAGGGGGTCGCGAAACTGCTAATCGTGCGTGTGCCGTCTGACAGCTGGCAGTGCAATCCCGAAATTACAGGTCTATAAAAATAATCTAATACGGTAAAAGTAGCCGGGAAAAAATGCAAAACAGCCGGGTTATTTACCCGGCACCCGGCTTCTAAGGACAACACTGCTTTACTGGTAAAGAACAAATTAATAATCTACGGCCTTGTTCTTCTGAGAGAACCAAAATAGTCCCCTTCTCTGGAACTAAAGATCGAAACTAAAATTTCAACAGCAGTTCAGTATAGTATCGGCAAAGTGCGGTGCACGTGCGTATGCCTACACTGCAGTGCTGGCTTAACAACTTCTCAGTGTCTAATGAAATATCACCCGGAAATCAAACTACTTCGAACAAGATAACGTTTGAAAGGGTAAAGTATAGAAATATATATCTCTAAATCCTTTCGCTTGATAAGAAATCAGACAAATCTAGCTGCAAAATTGTGAATGTCAGAACTCAGCTTAGACCTCCTGACACAGAACCTGCTCGTACCTGTTCACTAGGCGGAGCACATGCCGCGAAGCGCTGATTACTTGTATATGATTCCTGGGAGTGCCCGGATGTAAGTTTGGGTGAAACCATATTCGCTAAAAAGGGCCTTAAGCATCATTTTTCGCATCGTCAGACTCGTAATTATTGCAGAATTACACTTAATATTTATCATAAAATTAATTTTTGGGCTGAACGTCTAAGGAAATCAAGATTTTCTTTCCAAAAACACAACAAAACACAAAGTTTGATCACAGATTGATTTTTTCTCGGCCGATTTTAACGTTCGCCCCTCAAAATGAAGCCCATGATCTCTACTTTCGTACCTCCCCTAAAAATAGTGATGCCATCGGAATAAGTCATGTGGAGAGCCAAACAAAGAGCTTTATGTTCGATCTCCTTTGCGGGACATTTGAGGTCACTGCACAACACTTATAATGGATGCCAAAATCGCCGGTACGCATGAGTTTGTAGTCGTGCTGCTTTGCCATTTATCTTAGTACAAAAGTGAAAATTTCCCAAAATGAAATTAAAATAATAATCTTCATCACTACGGTTTCATTTTCTCTGATTATTTGGTCTATTTAAGAATTAACACGAAAGTTCGGACTGGACCTGCATCGAACACGTACGTTAAACACAAATGTCACGTGACCTGAAATCCCTAGTTAATGAATGAATTCCGGGACGGGACTTCGACGTTAAAAAGTACAAATGGAGTTGATCAACACTTCAGAAATACATTTTTCATATAAATTGACAATTTGCTTTATGCCTTTTTTACAGAGGATATCACTATTATTGAAAAAATGTGAAAATATACATAGAAAGCAATAGTGCACTTTTTCAGACCAATGGTAAACATAGCTGCAAAATTGTAGCTCTACAGTGAGGCGGTCGGTGAGTTTTGGTTTTTGCGACCTCGCTCACCAGTAGCGCTACAATGCGGAAGGCCCTGTAGCGTTCAAATAAGCGTGTTGCACATGACGCTGCATTTTGATGTGAATCCCACATATTTACTGAATTTGGTCGCACTGATTTATCACTACTGAAGACGAAACACTATACTACACTAACCTTGTCGTTTATGAGGTTTTATATTTGTTCAAACACATCGATCGTATTCCAAAAACATTGAGCGTGTTTCTGTGAGCTGCCATAACCAGAAGTTGGCGGCTCCCAGAAATGTTTTTGGAATGCGATCGATGTATTTGAACAAATACCAAACCCCACAAATGACAAGGTTAGTGTAGTATAGTGTTCAGTCTTCAGTCTTGATAAATAGGTATGACCAAATGCTGTAAATATGTGGGATATCACATCAAAATGCCGCACCATGTGTGGTGCACTTATTCTGAACTCTACAGAGCCTTCAGCATTGTAGCTCTACTGGTGAACGAGGTCGCAAAACAAAACTCACTGACCGCCTCACTGTAGAGCTACCAGTTTACAGCTGATCCCGAAGGTACAAGCGAGATGCCTACATGGTATACCATATATTTTGATAGGTTGGATTCTCCAACTTTTTGAGCCCATGTAACTGGCCGACTTCTCTTGTATTCCTTTTAAAGTATATTTCCTCTTGTAGTTCATGATACACAATTTTCTCCAGGTTGCTCTCACAGTGGGGAATGCTCCATCTGCTTGAAAATTTTGTTTGGGGTTTGGTTCAGATATATGATGGAAATGACTGGTTATGGCAGCTACTTTCGTAGAACACTGGTACTCTTTGACGGCTTAAATGTTTCGTTCGTTCCAGAAGACGCTAACTTTGTCTTTTAGGCCCTGTTCTTCAATACTTTGTGAAACCCCTGTCAATATCTAAAGAATTCATGGAGGGGAACATGATGTTTGTTTGTTTTTATGGGTTGATTTTGTTTTGAGGAATGTTCATGCAATTGTGTGATCTGGATGAAACACTGTGCTATTAATGAATGGTATCAGGAAAACTGAATTGCTTATTGTTCTCTGTACTTTTGCTTTACATTAGTGGTGGAGCTGATATTGTCAAATACACTGTGCACTGATTGTGTGGTGTCCTGTGGATTTTTTTCTGCCAAGTAGCCAGAGGTCACACACAAAACACGGATGTTGATTTGTTAAAAGCGTTCTCTGTACGTTATGTAGAATGCACAGATGGTACACGCCAGGTCACTTGGCCATTGTGCTCTTGGCAATATACATGTATGAATTGAATTGAATGATTGAATTACTTGTACACATATACTGGTACGCACTGGTCGTTGAGTGATCTGTGACTAAACAAGAACTTCAGTTAAACACCATGTCATGGTAATTTTTAGAGTATATACCAGTACGTGTACTTAGAAAATGATTTCAGTTTGTGCACTCTTATTCTAGAATGATTGCCATTCAATATTACGACAGCTAAACCTGTTGACAGTTTAATTATACATGTATTATCATTTTACTCTGTTTTGTGTGTAATTTTAAACATTTACTGTTCGATGTATTGTGAACATTGTGTATTTTCCTATTCATTAGTCTCATGTACATTGTACTGAAATGTATGTGTATTGCATTTCAAACACATAATAAAAAGATAATGTCAGTAATGCTTGATCATTATTGTTGATACCAAGTTTTGAAGATATTTACTGGTCTATTATCATTTAGCATCAATATTTGATGTCCAAGATACACAAACATACATGTGACTGCTATGTAACACTTCACTATCATACATGTGTTGACTTTTGCAGCGTCAAGCCTATGGAGAAATTACAAAGACCTAAGGCATACTGTAGAAGCAGCTATTGATCGTAAGGATGTAGATGCATTCCAAGATTTGGAAGTTGCGCTGAAGAAATACAAACCTGACTTTATTTCATTGCTGAGAAATCCAGTAAGTGGATTTTTATTGTAATATATTTCAGTTGTATTTACTGGTAAGTGTATGCAGTGTTTGTATTTTGATTTGAGTGTGTCAAAACTCAAAAAAATATTTTTAATGTTACCAACTTAAAACCTATTTATCATAAAAATATGATCGGGAATTCATCCTTATCTCCACATGAAGTCATCACTCTATGCGTACACTATTGACTATTTTGCAGGAAAGATTGATGCAAATGTTCTGACTAAAGGAGTGAATTCTCCAAGATCAAGCATTTGCTCATTGCTGGATGTATTTTGTAGAAAAGGAATATTGAAATTCAGGTTTTTTTCCATTGTGTTGTTAATTACATGCATGTGACATTCACAGAACAGTAATGCAATGGTTACTTGTACAAAAGATAAAATAATGGTTGGTAAAATTCATGGCAATGGTGCTACTCTTGAAATTATTTTAGTTTTCAATATGGTAGACTGTCATTAGTTTGCCGAGTGACTGCAGGGGTAGCTAAATTCTCATCTGTTGACTAATGTTTTTATTGTGCTAATTTGTTTATTTTGCCAGGCTAAAAATGCACAACACAGAGATGAAATTCGCAAAGGATCCAGCAAGGTGTCAACGTTGAAGGGCAGACATTACCACAGATCATACCGACTAGCATTATTGAGGAAACATTGATCTTCAGTGATTTATTTGACATCAATGAATATTCAGCCCTGGAATATTTACTGACAGGTCAGTGACACTTCTCTGTCTTCACAAAGTCTGTGGACTTGATATCTAGAGTTGATCACTGTGTTAGGTAGCTGATGCTGAAACAAAGACAAGATAATGACAGGCTGTGAATTTAAAGGCAGAGCCTCCTTTAAAAGGACGTGAAGCTATGGCGGTGTTCACTGTGTAAGTGGACACCAAACAGGCAACACGCGGGCACACGCTCCAGAAAATGCCCCTTTTTAGTTTTCCCCAGCTGCAAAAACACAGACAGACTGCCAAGCGGTCAGCGCGAAGTTGCTCTGTGGTTATATTGAAAGTCTAATGTGACTGGAAGACAATATTTTATGAAATTCGAGCGTTGTGGTGGGGAATCAATGACCGTTGGTATTTGAACCGACCGTCAATCAAAACCTTGTATGAACTCTGTTTGCAGGATTAGCAAAATGAGACAAAAGGTTGAGATCAGTTTGTGTAATCAATGTTATAGAAATCAAACATCTTACTGGCAAATGTTTGACTTGGTGGAGAACTCCACTAATGCGAGAACCTGGGATTGAAAAGTGCGGCTTTAAAGGGCTACTAACTGTAACTTTTTATAATTTTTTACACTATTTATGTTTTGTATGTCAACTGCAGTTTCTTGTTCTACTCCCAAAGCACATTGAGATGCACAGTCCATGTGTAGACTGCGTTGTTATTGTTGACAACTGACAACAGACTTCAATTTAAATGTAAATAATAGCACCGCATTTTACACATATAGAGACTGTGTTGACAAGCTAAATAGCTGGCATTTCACCATTCTTTTGGGAGTAGAACAAGAACTTGCAATTGACATGCAAAACAAAAGTGGTGAAAATAACCATCAAAATTACAACTTCTTGCCTTTATACATGTATTGTAACTCAAGTGATATCTTATTTGATGCAAGTTAAAATAGTCATAGATATGCAAGTATATCGTACAAATTGGCATTTTAATTACAGAAACATGAATATGTATAAATTAGTAATAGGGCTGAATTCACAAAAATAAATTGGTACCCACTAAGATATATGGTTGACCAAGCCATGAAAACACCATATCTGAAGTTTGCTGCTACCATACTGCATGGGTGTTTCAAATTCAAAACAGCACACGTGTATTGCTGTGTACATGTATTGGAAGTAGAGATTTCAAAACCAGTTACATTAATCTTGTTTGGAGATACAATTTTTGCTATGGAAATGCAAGTTTGAACTGAGCACAATAGGTGCCAAATGTCAGTCTGATTTTTGTGGTCATGTGTTGTACAGCCTGTTTGGTGTAATTGTACATACACAAGCCAGATGAAACACAAACAAATTCAGAAATTCTAATGAATAACAAAATCCTTGCATGAATTGGGAGCCAAAGCTTATGTACAATTTTGTCCCAACGAGAATTTTGAAAAAAAATGCCTAGTCTAGCAGGAGATGTTTTATTCTGAATAGTTTAATATGCAAAGAAAATGTGTATTGATCTAAACAGTTCAAAGTTCTAGTTTTGATGTCCATTGTCTACGTTGTACTATTTTCAACAGGAGAACAACAACAAGCAAATTTTCCAGGTTTACCACGAGGGCTGGTTGCCATATTGTTGTACTATGACACTAGAAGTAGTATGGTCCAGTCATTGAGAACTCTGATCCAATCAAGGGAAGGCAAAACATGGACCCTGGGATTGCCAGAAGATCTTGTGGCCATGACAACCAAGTTTTCAGACCAGCTGATGGAGGAGGGTTTGATGAATAAAATCTTAGCGTTGTTGGATGAATTTGAGGAAACCAAAGAGATGGAAAAACTACAGAGAGAACGGGCAATAGGAAATGCTAAACACAGAAAACAGGTATGAGTAACCATTCCAGCTTTTGCCCATACAAATTTTGACATGGTAGCTATCCGGTTCAGGCCCAGAGAACTGGATTGCCACCAAGTCTATGAATATTCACTGTGAACGAGGGCGATAAAACTACAAAGAATGCATCGGATCAGGCTGGCAGGAACACAAATAAATTATCTCCACTTACTCCCAAATTCTACACTTGGCTCTTCTAAGTATTTCTGTGCACTCCCACCTGGTCAGTCCACAACGACTGGATTTTCGGTAGTTGAGTTAAAATAGATACTAGCAGACTATTAATAGTGCACGTTATGTTGTAAAATACCCAAGTCACCAATTTTGGTTGAAAATGAAAAGAAATGCGTTGCGACACATGATAATTTCGAGTATTTAAGCCCCACAGTCCCTCAAACCACAGCCATACATGAACGTGCTCATGTTTGTCCATACGCTCTAAGCATACATTGTTATGCACCATGGTATGCCGACAAGTGTTATGCTTGCGATTGTGTTCATCAGTGTGATGGTACAACCGAACAGAAACGACGCTTTAAACAGTGTTTTTGACATAATGTTGAACCACAGACAACACCAACAACGCAGTGACAGCGTCCCCAATACAAGCTTCAGCAAGACAAAACATAAACACTCTAACAACACTGTTAGAAGAGCTAGCATAGCAATCAAACATGAACCTAGATCCACATAAAGTCAGGCGACTGATGGCCAACATATCTTGATCAAAAACACAAATTCTAAAATTGCAAAACTTAATCAATGAGAAGAAACAACTACATTAAACATTCATTAGTGAAGGCAATACTTCATAAACAAACAAATACCAAAGACACGATGACAGCGTCTTCAACACAAGCATCAACAAATTGAGACAAAGATATTCAAGTCAAAACACTCTGACAACACTGTTAGAAGAGCATAGCAATCAAACATGAACCTAGATCCACATAAAGTCAGGTGACTGATGGCCAACATATCCTGATCAAAAACACAAATTCTTAAATTGCAAAACTTAATCAATGAGAAGAAACAACAAC
This sequence comes from Ptychodera flava, assembly GCF_041260155.1. NCBI lineage: Eukaryota > Metazoa > Hemichordata > Enteropneusta > Ptychoderidae > Ptychodera > Ptychodera flava. The sequence goes on from NC_091929.1 coordinate 2,522,698, forward strand.
ATAAAACATACATTAGTGAAGACAAGACTTCACAAACAAACAAATGAACACCAAGGATTTGATGACAGCGTCTTCAACACAAGCAACAACAAATTGAGATAAAGACATTCTAACAATACTGTTAGAATGTAAACAATCAAACAATCAAAAGTACATCAACTCAAGCAACTAATGAAGGAACATCTTGAGGTTCCGAAAGGAAAACATCAAAGGATCACTATGTCTCAGACATAACTGATCTGGCTTCATCTCACCATGGCACACTCCCTACATTACTTGCCAAAACACCATATACAAGAGAACACAATCAAACAAACAATTGTTCAACATAAAAAATGGCAAAGAAAACTATACAAGCCAAACGCTCAACAATTAACAAAACACTGTAAAATAGACACAATCAAGTAGTTGATGTGTGTAGCCACTTTCCCTTTATTTACATATCAAGTACTTCAATTCTGCTGTTCACTCCAATGTCAATGACATCCATCTCAATCGCAATTCATTAAACCATATGCTTTGTCTAGAAAACTTAGGTGATTGTGCTCAGCTCATGTCTGACGTTGTACTAAAAATAGCATTGAGGACCCGATAAACAAAACGTCATACTTAGTCGGGGTGTTCATAATAAGTGGAACAGCGTTTCTGACCAATCACTGACCATGCTTGGTTTATGCGTCAAATTTAAAATCCATTGTTATCAGTGCGTACATATTGACACACACACCCACTGACTCATTAAGCTGGCATAAGCTCTTGCAAAAATTTGTATGGGGAGAAAGCTGTCATGACAGATGTGCCAATCATAAAATGTATGACTATCAGATGTGTAAGTCCTAATATCAAAAGTAATCTAGTTTCATGTACAGGGTCACCATGGAAATTTAGTGAAATGGAAACTAGATCTTCACAAAATTAAGATGGTGAAAACTTTATTTACTCAGAGAGATTCAAATGAGTCCCTTACAAGCGATAGGTCAGAAAGGTATTGTGAAATTTGAGAGTCTGAATATCTATGTGTCCCTGAGGCGCATTCTATCTCACTACGTGCCTTGAAAGTGAAAGAGTTCAAATATTGCTCAAACTTTCCTTAATGAAACTTGTAATCATTCTCTTACCAAATCAACAATAAAATTCAGGTCACCATGCAAAGTTTGGGTACTACAGAACAAATTACCAAACATTTACTGATATTTGAAATTCAAAATGGCTGCCATCCCTGTGTTAATTCTATGGGGGAAAAAAATAAAATTCCAATTTTCGAAAACCTAAGATGGTGAAAGTTTTTCTTATTCCTGGAGCTTTAAAATAATCACAATCATACCAATCCATAATCCATAACATTAGGTCAAAATTCGTAATACACTAGTTATAAACATAGACACAAAATAGCACAGAACAGACAGCAAATCACCGGTACACACAACAAAGTCAAAGTCATGAAAAAAAGATATATGGACCTCTGGCCGGAAGACCAAGAAGTGATGTCAGGTGTTTCGAAAATAGTAAGTGCATCCTGCCCCACAAATGAGCCCCCACAAAATGAGTCCCCACAAAATGAGCCCCCACAAGCGGTAGATCAGAAAAGAATGGTAAAACTTTGAGAGTCCAAATATCTGTCCTGGAGATGCATTCTTTTAAGTTAATATTCATTCAAAATAACTTGCAATATCTCTGTTTTACTGTTTGTGGTACATAGGTATCTGATCTGATCAAGGACATACGACATTCTCTAGCTGACTGTCTATTCTGTATGGCATGTCAATCCAGACTCAATAAAGCAGACACAATACAGTTACTGTCCTACTTGAAACGATCCAATCCAGAGAAAGCTGATGGCTCCATGGACTCAGTACATCTGGCTTTGTTGATGACATTTATGTATGCCATGGATGTCAGTGTACTTGAACATGCAGTGGAGGATAAAGAAGGTGAGTAACAAACAAACAAATCAGCAACACAAATGGCATGTAACGTAATTTAGCCTGTATCCTGCCAGGTCTGTCTCTTATCCATCTGTCAATTCAGTAAAAACAGTATTGAGCCAAAATCTATACATATTTTCACCTACTTAGCATTGTATCATATAGCAGGTTTAAGTGAATAAAAATCGTACAGTATCTAGGCTTTCAGGGCTTTCAAATGTTCAAGTCTTCATTGAAATGCAGTGTCTTGGACATGTTTCATCTCACTGGTTCTAACCAACTTGACCTGATAGTGGTAGATGAACTTGGCAGGATCCAAAAGACATGTAACCATGATGTTACTTACTTAACCTAACTGTGATAGTGTGTGTCTGAGTGGAGCTAATACTTTGATGTTAAATTTTCTTACCCCCCAGACATTGCCAATCAGTTGCCTATCCTATCAGATGATACATACGTACCAGATGTTCATAGATTTCTCATGTCAGAAGATAACTGGACAACGCCAGGACTGAAAGCTGCTGTACAGTTTGTCTGGGGTGTTACACTCAGAAATCTTGCCCAACAACCTGGATCTAATGGTTTGTACCCAAGTTTTCATCACAGTCTCAGACCTTATGTTTTGAGGCGAGCGATCGCTCCACTGGCCTACCGCTCGCGCAAATCAAATTCCGCGAGAGCGATTAGTTTGCGGCTGGGACCCAAGTTTTTTAGACCAAAGGCACACGTTGTATCCAAAAGGTAACATACTCTAATCTCCTCCGATCAACACGCGAAGCACAGTGTAGCGAATAAAATTATGCTTTCAATTTTCAGTTCACTTCACTTCAGTATAAAGTACGTTCTCAGCAAGCAGATTCTAGCAATGGAATTTAGGTGCAACTGTGTGGTACAGTATTACAATAGTACTCGTCTAGTGATAGCGTATCGGCGGCCGGCCTAACACTTCAATGTAGCACCTCTACTGTTCGGAATTTACATGTACACAAATGTACAAAGTACAGCCCTTCATTCTCACATTTTCAAACCAACTCCGTTTTCTTGGCTGCTATATTCTTTCAAAGTGTTCAAAACACAAACAGTTTATCCTGCTGCAGCAAGATTTCATAGGAAAAATATGCGTGATAAACAAGGATCATATTGCTTACGCATCTTTTCTAAGGTCTCCTCTCCGGGCAGCTGGATGCTTTCCATGGTTAGTGGAAGACTCCTGTCTGGCTAACGAGCCATGCGAGCGGATGTTGATTGCTTACGCTATCGAGATCAAATGTGGAGAAAATGTCTACGACATATTGAAAGGCACTACACATCGCAACTCGCAGAAACAAATGCATAATCTCTGATTAAACAGTTTGGCCTGAGGGACTGTTAGGTCTTTTGGTCCTTTGAAAGCTTTAAATAATTAAATTTGACTCTGAAAAGTTGGATAGATACCCGATACTTCTGAAAAAAGACAGCGAAACGATCATGAGTTCATTCTACCATAAAACTTTGAAAGACGTAAATTTTTGCAACATTTTGGCGTACAGCATAGGAGTTCTGTGTGAATGTTGTAAAATAGTACCAGTTGAAACAATAGGCAGCCCTCGGCCCTCTTTGCCTTCGAGTGTACACACCATGGATCGTGTGGCTGTTATGATAAATTCGTTTCGTTTTGTGAAATGTAAACTTGTGATCACTTTGATATATCGTGGTAGCAATCGGCCAAGTTAACTTTGGGTGAAGACTAAGGAGCATGCATGATGTTTCAGCGGGCCGAAAACGTAAACAAATGAAACGTAACTTGACTGTGGACTGCTGGTAGCACGATTCAGTGTAAAATCTAGTTCTGTGTACTCTGCGTAATTCAAACTATGGAGGTAAAAAAATACCTCCATGTTCAAAACCAAACATGTTTGATGACAGCACTGTTGTCTTGGTAGGTTTTTGTCTTAATGCCAATATATCTAATGTGCATACCATGTAGTACATTTTTAAAAGGCTTGTATGAAAAAAATCATGAAAAAGTTACATGTCCTTTTAAAAAGTATAACTTCATCTATTTGTCCATGAATGCAACAGAGGCCACATTTCTGCATATTTATTGTTCGAAAAATGTTGAAAGTTAGCCAATATGCTATGAACATTTGGGTGGGAGAACACTGCTTATCCTGTTCCATCTATCAAAATACATAACCCGTATTTTCTCCCTTCTCTATTACATAACAATAAGAAAGACAGCTAGTGCATATTGTTTTCGTAATAAATTTTATTCATGCACTCTCCATACTGTTTTCAGGGGACCTGTTCAGTCACTCTCCTAAAGTCAGCAGTGCCATATTCAAATCACAAGAGATGACACAATTTTTTTTTCACTCGCCTGACTATTTTCAGAGGAGCTGCTAAGTCACTCGCCTACCACTCGCCTGGATAGTTTCAGGAGAGTGAATTTTAGCTCTCCTGCCATTTTCAAAAAATAAGCCCTGCAGTCTGTCAATATGACAACTTTGTAATTTGTAATTTTGTAATTTTATTACTCCAAGTCAATGCATCCATAAATGGATTTTCATGCATTGAATAAAATACATGCAAATATACAGAATAAAAATAAATGAATAATTCAATAAAAGACCAGAAAGGATAAGCATAAAAAGTTGGTGATCACCATACATTCAATTAAAACAAGCAGGAAGTTGACATGCAGATCGGACAAGAAATGGCTCAGAAAAGAATAAACAGACACAGTAAAGTAGTTTAAATTATAGTATCGGCAATGGTGGATGAACGATATTTGAATGAGTGACTGTTGGCTTTAGAAACATGATAACCTTTGATAATATTTGGGGGGAAATAATGTAACATATATAGTTACCAGTGCTTTATGCAGGACTACATGTTACTACATTGTCTATTAGTCTATTTTATATTTGACAGTCTATGATCTGTGTCAAGCTACTACCACTGGTCTCTTACTCTGCACACTGATTAGATTCATTCAATTCCTCAACTATTCAAGAGATATGTAGATAGCACTTTCCACAGCACCAAGTAAAAATACAGTAGTATTAGACCTCAGAATTCTATATTTGTTCAACTGTGTACACGTTATCTTTTGAGTTTGAAGTGAAAATTACCAAGATGATTTGATGAGAGAATTATATTTAATGACAAGCCAACAGTCATCTATCTTGTAAATACGACATGTGAATACTTGGTTGAAAAGTTCTGGTAGAAATCTGTTATTTTGACATTCTGATATTCATTTGTTACACATAAAACAGAAAATAGTCAGCAGCCCAGCAACTGGTTTGTAACACACTATAAACCAGTCATTTCTCATCTGTAGACAAAAAATACCAAGTTAATGACTTTGTTTCTGTAATGTGTGCAGACATTTATAAAGTATTTCATTATTATCTGTTTGTTTGTTTGTTATCATAGATATCCAAGATCTCATTGAAGAAGATGAAAGTGTTGTTGACACTGCATTATTTATTGGTGCTTTTTCATTTTTAAGAAATTCTGTCTTGGCATCCAAAACATTTCATCAAGAAGTGAGTTAACAATTGTTTCTTTAAGCAGTGATAGTCTTTGTAGTTTAGATCATTGCAGATACCCACAGCATGAACAAAAGTATTATATTTAGTCAGTGTATAGTTCACTTGATATTTTTGTAGAATTGACCATGAGACAGTTTAAATAGAACAGAGTATTTTATCATAATATGAACCTATCATGTCCGTGAGTTTAGTCCCATTCAGTATATCCTGGATTAGACCTATTGATGAGGAACTATTGTCTAACAGCCAAGATTCAGTGTCTATTTTAACGATTAATAAAGAGCAGTGTTAATCGTAACATAGTGGATACATGAAATAAACTTTAATACGTTTCTCTTTATGTACAGGAGTTCTATGTGAGAAGATTCCACATGCTAGTCACAGACTTTATCATTCAGATGCCCCTGAAGGTAAGTGTCTTGTCTGTCTTCATGAGACTGTGTGTATGAGTGTTATGAGTGTGTGTATATGTATGTGTGTGTCTGTCTGTCTGTCTGTCTGTGTCTGTGTGTCTGTGTCTGTGTCTGTTGAAGTCAGCATTGTGCATATTTTTTTATCACAATTTCTGATTTCAGCCATGAGTGAATATTTTGTCATTTTGTTCAAAAAGGAATTTTCAATTAAGTGTCATAGTGTACATGAGGGGTTAAATTAGCGCAAGACTCAGGCCTTAGACCAGCAATATTTCTTCCCAAGTTATTAATTTACACTTGATATCATTTCATAGGCTATATGCAGTAAATCAAGATATTCTGCCTTCAAATGGAAAAAACTTTTTCTTCATGCTATTTTTATACTGATCACTATGAATGCATACTTTAAACATTGATGAGAATACTAATTGATTCGTTATTAATTTAAATATGAATATATACGTATGACTACCTAAGTCAGTATAATTATGGCACTGTGATGTAAATCCTTGCTACCACTATTGACAAATCTCAAGATTACATTATGGAATGTTGAAGTGTACATCATTAATCATACAACTTACATGTATTTCATCAATTATAAATTCTGTATATTGTAGACAAGATTTTGTATGAAATGTAAGAATAATGTCCTTGATGGCATTAAGTATTTAGTACGTATTTGTTGAATTACAGATTAAAGAACTTCGTAACCGTGGTGATGAGGCAGCTCGCATCCTGATGGTGCATGCCATGGAGGGACTTGATGCACCTGCTAATTTGAGAAGAGATTTTGAACATTTTATGCTGCTTGTAAGTAACCATGTATGGTTTACAAATTAAGTATTGCACTGTGTAATGTCAAAACAGTCATATTGTTGCTAGTTGACATTCCCTGCCCTTTGCAATTTCTTGAATTGTATATTCCAGAGCCCAATCCACTTTTCTGATTTAGAATTAGGAAAGTAATACATGTTATAGCTTTGATACACTGTTCTAGTATCAGTAGCAAATTTCAACATGCAGTTTCTTTACTTCAGTTAGGCAAAGGTGAACAGTTACAAAAACTGCAGCATTTCTGCTTTGTGCTGTTTATGACAGAATTGACATACAAAGGAAAAACTCAGTAAAATTACCTGGCAGTACCGTACATGTTAACAAACTTTCCAACGTTAGTGAATATACTGTCATTTAGCTGAAAAACTAAGATATTTCCATAAATTGTAAATCAGATAAAGATGTAGTCACTGCGTGAAAGGATTTGTTATCAATGACAGTAATGATTTGAACAACTCTTATCTGACTCAACATGAACAAACGATGCAAAGTTGACAAAATTAGATGAACTTTGTCTTAATTTCTTTCTCTTGGTATAGTTATATCAGTGACCAACACACCAACTATGATCAATTGTAGAGTGTTAGAGATAGACCTGCAGTAGGGACACACTTGTTGCTTTCACTAAATCTTTGAGAACGTATCACAATGACAGAGAATTCAACTGATTGATTATGACATCATCGTTGTTTCATCCTAGATTGGAGATTTGTATAAGAAAGATCCTCTGAAACTACAGCTTGCATTAGAGTATTGGTGTCCAATGGAACCATCAGTTAGTCCAACAAGTGGTGGCTTTGCTGGTACATATCACCACAGACCACCACAGAGACAGGTAGGCTGAACTTTGACCCCTTGCCCCATGATAATGTATGCTACTCTGTAGCATTACTACACTGTTGTGGATATCCTGACTGGAGTGCCAAATTGAACTAGTAACTCAGAAAATATTCCCTTGAATCGACACATATGCAGCATGATAACTAGAGCACTGTGTCTTAGTCTGTTTGTCATTGAAATCCCTGGAATTTTACCCTACTTCCGGAAAGTCCTTGTTGATTGAATTTAAACAAGGAAAAGACTGTGACATAATGAAAGAAATGACAATGTATCAAAATGAGTAAATGATTTTGTGGTAGATTGCAAAGTTATCTAATTGAATTCTTTTTGGAGCTTCTAACTTACATCAGTAATATAACCTTCAGCAATCTACATTATAACACACCTCATCTGAAGTCTGTATTCTAATTCACCAATTGATAATCATGTTTGATGCGTTCTTCTTGTGCTGATCCATGTACATTGTAAATGACGTCATCAGGTATCATTTGTTGGAACTGTTGCCTGCCAGGCATCAGTTCCGAAAAATGATGCCCGCTGACATCAAAATGACATTGACGCATGCGCAAAGTGGAATGTAGACATAGATGTTGTCTGCGGCTGATCGAAACGTTCTTATGCATGACTGCGGATGAGGTGTGTTATAAAACACGTATTGACTGCCTATGATGGCAACAGCATACGTCTTTAACCCCTTGGGCCTGTGAGTCACCCAAAAAAACAAACAGTCTGGTTTTTGGGGATGACTCACAGTCCATCGGGGTACAGACGTTTGCTGTAGCCTTCATGGCAGTCAATACGTGTACAGTGATTTATTTAGTGAAATCTTAGATTTAGATGAGCATAACCAATGATGGACTGAAATCTAACACAAAATGTTGTACATTATTTCAGGTGACACTGTTCAAGTTTGTTCGTCTAGCAGGTGATCTGTTGCCTCCATCATTGTACATCCCATACATTGAAATGTTGACAGGCTTAGCAAATGGACCACAGTGTGCATTCTATTGCTTCAATTTACTCAAATCAAATGGAAAAGGCGCTGGTAAGAAACTCAGAGATTTGAATTTCATTTTTCCTGTTGTACTTCCGTTAAATTCTGTTCTTGTTTATCTTTTCCATGGTATGTCTTTCATTCACTTTGCTCCTGTTAACATTGCCTTGAAGTAAGAGTGACAATGCAGTTTGCCAATATTACATACAGTTGGGAGAACAGTGTCTGCGCATTGTGTTTATTTAGCTGATGTTCCTATCTGACACATCCAAATTATGAATCCTATCAGACCGGGCCAAAGGTTGTTTAACATATCAGTCCTTGTGACGAACTGGAATTTGGAATAAATGATGAAACTTTCTCCGTCAAGACCTGTAACAGGTTCCTATGCAGACGATTACTATGAATCTGACAGGGGTGAGCAAATCCACTTGCAGGTTTTACCACCCGGCAATTAATTTTTGGTGTTTACTAGTCAGACAGGCTATCGTAAATTAAGAGGGTATCAACGCCAATCGGCATCATATGACATAGAGAACTGAATTGCCTAAAGGCAAAGCAAACACAACTTTCGCAGCCAGGTTCAACTTGAACGTACACAATTCTTGAATAAAGAAAAACGTAGTTCTGACAAATTACAGCATGAATTTAATCTTGAAAAGGAAGACAATAATTATGAATGAAAACGTCCACAAAAGTGACTACGTGGATCAAGTACACGTGTTATGCACTGTGACTAAGCCTTTGCAGCATGCAAAATCACAGACCTTCCAAAGATCAAAATAAAAACAATATGGCCATAAAACTCGTTGAGTCACTAGTGAAATTCTTCTTATAAAAAAATTCATTTGGACCGTGGTGTCAGAGATGAAATCATTCATGTCAAGAGAGTTGAGTTAGCTAGACTGGCATTGCACATATGGCGGATGTGACATCAAAAGGACTCTTCTATTAGGGGATAGGGACCAAGGATTAAAAATACATGTACTGCAAAGAAGTTTGGCTGTATTTGCAGTTCAGTCACTTGAACTTGCGTTCTACATTATTTTGTTATTCTTTATTGCTTTCTTTCATCAATACAGCAGTCTTGTCAAACGTAATGAGTTAGTAAACCTTCCTGATATTTGCTCACCCCTTTCGACAGATAGTCTCCTCATCTTAGCCTGCCATACTTTCATACAACACATTGAAATCGAAAGTCAACATAGCATCGGACATCGCCATTGATTCCACTTGAAAGCATGTGCATGCAATGCTATTTTGTGTGTTTTTGTTGTAATTTCATTTATTTCCTCAATTATAACATGGTATCAAGGAACAGAATGCTTCTTATGCATAGGGTCATTGAGGTCACCAAGATATTCAGATCTAGGTAGTAGGGAATCACCAAAGTATCACAGACACAGTACAGTCATATCATTCATGCTCAAAGAATGGTCATGCACTATGCTAAAAAGAACTGATTGGCACCTTGCTATATTTTTTGGTTCACAACTTTCGTTAATTTAGGACAAAATCTTCATGTCAAATGCAAATTTTTCTGTACATTTTGCAACAGTCCCTCTACACATGGAGGAACTGTGATTTGCAGTTGGTGAGCAGGCTGTGAAACCATGAACTCCACAAAACTTAGCAAGTCACTGGTGCCAGCTAGTGGGGACTGATGCTGGGCTAGTAAATGTTTTGGCTACTAGCCCAGGTGCTAGTGATTCAAAAAATGATTTGCCCACCCCTGGTCTGTTTCTATGAATCATGTGATTCAGACTTCATTGACAGTGAGGAAGATGAGGGCTGTGATCTTTTTGAGATTGCAGATACATGTAATGTACCGGTACATGTAGGTGCATGATTCATCATCATTCACTGACACTATCTGCAATCTATGTAAACAGTATTCCTTTGGAGTGAATACTTGCTGATTCTATTGATAAAAGGACATGAACAATTAAAGGGAAACCTAAGTCCAGCGATTTTGACCGTTTATCCCTTACAAAATCACCCTTGAGTAAAATGCAGCTCAAATTTGCAACATAATTGCACGCGCTGACGACTACGGCGCGACGAAAAGAGAAGTTCAAGTAGACGACATTTATGGAAATGAGCCCGGAATTCCATGGGCGCGAAAGGGCTCATGGGAGAAGCGTGCGTGACGTCATCGGCGATACAGACGATTGTAGCTTTCAGCTGGAGGAGTACTGTGTACAGTTCAGCGCGTTCTTAAGACGACTATGGAGAGTTCGGACAGCAAAATTTCTGACATCGAGTATTACTTTTCCCTGACTGAAATCAAACCATACTAATTTGAACCAATGTAATAATTAGAAAGCATCTCAAAACATCGTTCATATCTTCGTTGTTTGCGTTTTGTGTCTGATTCAGCGGAGGGAGTCACTGTGCTTTGTACAGACCCCGAACTCGATTGGAGAGACTGAGTGACCCTGCGATCCTTCAACGCTACCTTTTCTTAAACAGAGTTTTCTGTATCAGTCGCTTAAAATTAATTTTTGGTTCGTGAATGATACGGAATGATTGACTGATTGCATGTGTTACCGTGTAAGTCGAGCTTGGCCAGATCTTTAAGGTTGCGAAATATCCGATATGTATCGGAAAATATTTATTCGCGATTTGACAATCTATTAGCCTATAGTGTCGTCTATTTTTCGAAGCTGGTGTCGAACTTAGGAAATCGGGCTTACTCAGATCTACAAAGTGATGAAATCGCCGATATAATGAATATTTGCCCGCTATTTAAAAAAATAGTATCGTCTTAAAGCTTGTTGTAAGGAATGTGTTTCATACAAGACCAGCCCAAACTCCCGATGATTTCCGATATGTCCTCTGTTCAAGTCCCGATCGCCAAGTAAAAATGTTTACATGTAAAGAATGTAATTTGTGCAAGGGCCTCCCGAGTCCCGATGATATCCGATCGGCCCTCTCGACGAAGTCCCGTGTGGACATTTAATGAAAAAAATGCTTTACATGTAAAAAATGTATTTCGTGCATTAATAAAACTTATAATGTAAAACATACAGTATTCTTGACTACCGGCCATGGATGCTATTTTTGAACTAAGAGTCGGACAGAGGTATTCGGGTGGTCAGATCTGTTAGGTGGTGAAATCTCTGATATACATCGGATATTAACCCACGATTTGACAAAGTATCGTCTAGTATCAGAGTTAAAGTCCTAAGTCGCCGATATTTATCGGATAAATATTCGTGATTTCGTAGACCCGGCGTGCCAACATCACACAGTGCAAGTAAATCTAGGATCGTCTGGTATCGATATTAGCCTAGGAGTTCCGGCGTAATTGATATTTATCGGGTAAATATAATATCGGCGATTTCTCAGACCCGGCGTGCCGAGACACAGTAGGCAAAAAGTCATTCCAGTATCTTGTAATATCAATATTACCAGGTATAGTCCCGAAATTGCCTATATTTATTGGTTATATATCGGAGATTTGGCAGACCCGGGATGTCAAGATAAGAGACGCTTTGAGTAGTTTCGTCTTCGGATTGTAGAGTCCCGAAATCGCCAATATTAATATTTATCTGGTTAAAACCAACGATAGTAGGCTCACTCAGCATGTCGAGATACGAACCGCATTGTGTAGTATCGTCTTGTATCGGTATCAGAGTCCCAAAATCCCTTATAAAACAATCATCCTGAAAGAATTAGAACATAACGTTGTATCTTTTACAGATTTTTAAACTCGCCCGACTTTCTTTAGCCACTGTCTTCGAAAAAGCTGTTCTGTAGGAAGACGGTAAAAGCTGACTCCGTTTGTTCTTCCTTGAGTGAATTTTGCACTCAACTGAACAACAGTAAATTATTTTTTATGGTACTGAGCATTAAAGAGTCGTAACTTGCAGAACTGCACTCCTGCAGTCATAGACTCCAATGCTTTGGTAGGCTGTCACACACGTTCGTGTATCGCCGATGACGTCACGCACGCTCCTCCCATGAGCCCTTTCGCGCCCATGGGATTCCGAGCTCATTTCCATAAATGTCGTCTACTTCAACGTCTCTTTTCGTCGCTCCGTAGTCGTCGGCGCGTGCAATTATGTCGCAAATTTGAGCTGCATTTTATTCAAGGGTGATTTTGGAAGGGATAAACGGTCAAAGTCCCTGGACTTAGGTTTCCCTTTAAAGGGACTTAAGCTGTAACTTGTGGCAAGTTTTTCAGTATTCTGCTTCTGTATATCAACTACTGTGTCTGACCCTAATCCATTTGTCATGCTGAAATTTCGAGTATTCTTTTTGTGAACCCAGCTTGTATGTGTGTAGTGATCATTGTTTATTGATTACAAATTAATTCTAGTCCGGACTTGAATACAATTTTCAACAATAACAGTGTAGATTATATTCATATAGGTTGTGTTGATATGCTAAATATTTGGCATTAAATTACAGTTTAGGGGTTCAATGCAGAAAGTTTAGGGAAACCACAAAACAAAACTTATAAAAAAATAACCAAAACATACAGCTTATGGAGCTTTAAAGATTAGTTGCAATCTTTTTTACTGCTGTATGTTGAAAAGAATTATATACTTTCATTCAACATTCAAAAGCATAGTATTAAGGGAGAGAGTGTTGACTTTAATAGTATTACAGGTCGTTAACAACTGCATTGAGAAGGACCGGCAGTTTTCTGTAAGGACCTGAATTTTGACTTGGTGCAGGTTCTCATGACCTGACGCTATTTTCTCTATTTTTCACACACTAACCATTGATAACAATGGGTTTGGGTCAAACCATAGTGATTTTAGGGTTAAACAATGGTTCTACTCCGGAATAAAACGAGCGCGATGCGTTCTACAGACTCAGTACGCCCAAGAGATCACGTGATCGCGGTACAAACAAACCCATATGTGCACTAACGCGTATATAGAAATACACATTCGTCTATGCGCGTTTTACACACGTGGGTCTGTTTGTACCGTGGTTCCATTGGAATTCCGGGTTTGACCAATTTGTGTTGATATTTTTCATCAGGTAATTGTAGTTCAGTATCCTGGGATCATTTCTTCATATCAATTAATCAGTACTACTCATCATTACGACAAGAAATGCCTGGATTACATGACACACACATTTACCGCCATGGTTCATCACGTGGAATCACATCTCAAGAAATGGAAGGCCTGCTGGTTGTGTTGAGACTTACACAACAAATTGCAAAACAGGTATGAAGTAAATTTACTGTTTTATCACCCATACATAATGATGCACTCACAATCAGCTGTTGTGTGAATGTTCACAATGGTGTTACCTGTTATATCAGAAAACATTTGCTAATATAAAGAAAATGTGATTGACTATCCAAAGTAAAAAGAAGATCTGAGACATGTTTGATAGTATTCTGGTATATTGCCCTTTATTCACAAAGGACCTGTGGCATATTAGACAAGCTGTCGGCAAATTTTGCAATGCACACGACCCAAGCCTAATTTGTTCAAGTTACTACAGAAATCATCAGAGCTCATCTTCAAGATGGCTGAGATGTCTTAAAATGTACTTGACATTGCTAAAAGTTTTAATTCATGAAGTGCAACAATTATAAGTTACTTCATAAAAAATTTAAAACACGCCTTGCAACCATTGTCAATTGACTCTGCACTCCTACACTCACAAAAGGTTTCAGATCAAGTACGCATTTGAAAAATACCAACTTAATCATATTGAACCCACAATTAATATACAGTGCATGTTAACCCTACTGTGGAGGCTGTTTCATGGTAACTGCAAGTCTAAGTCCAGCTTGAAGTCACCAACAGTGGTAACAATATCAAATAAACTTTCAGCAATTTCAGGCAATTTGAGGCAGCAGTTCTCCTTGTATAGTTAGGCTTTACCAACATATTTTGTTCTTTGTAGTTTGAAATTGTAACTTTGAATTGTGACCTTCTTTGTATATTTCCAGGATGACACTGCTAGAATCACTTTGTGTGAGAATCAAACATGGCTGCCGATACAACTATTGTTTGGGTTTTTAGGATGCAGTATACCACCAGTGTTGAAAGGAGAAATACTACGCACACTGTCTGCTTTTGGGAAGTCCCCTGAGATTGCTGCTACATTGTGGCAGTCTTTAGAGGCATCACAGGTATGTAGAGTACGCCCTCTACAGGCCATCTCAGGTGCAAGTTGCAAGCTAGAAAAGATAAAAAGGGGTTGAAAGCATGATGTGATTAGCATATAGGGATAATGTGACAAAGTGATCATTGGTAATTTGACAGGTAATGTTCAAAGTTCTGCTGTCTCTGATAATTGTCTTCTCTGAAGAGAAACCACCTGGGTACCAGTTCTGAAATATGGATGTCATGAAATTAATCAGTAATTTATGTGTTTTGATTTCCCGCTTTACAGCTTCTGCCAACAGTACAAACGTCTAAGGCCAGTGGTATCCAGATTGAACTTGAAGAAGTTGAAGCCAGAAGTGAAGAATTTCCTATGGTTCTTGGATTTCTAGATTTCATAGACACACTGACAGATATTCCTGTGCCAGTTTCCCTGGGTGTTGGTTTCCGAGCTCCAGGATTTGATCCATACCTAGAGTTTTTGAGAGATATGGTTTTTCTGAAATTCAACACCAGAGCATATCGGAACCCATCGGAGAAGGTAAGTGTATTGTAGTAAAGAGAGAGAGAGAGAGAGAGAGAGAGAGAGAGAGAGAGAGAGAGCCTGCCTTAATATGCCTTTAATATTTGTGTGCAATATGTGTGTCACTAATCATAAAACATTTTCGTTGAGTTTGTTTTTTCTTCAAGTAACTGCAAGGAGTATCAAAATTCAAAATGAGAAAGTATGCTTCCTACAAAATCAAAACAAACTTTCATGTTGACTTGCAGTGGCAAGTTTCTGCAGCAGTTTTGGAAATTTTGTACAAGATGTTAAGAGACTACACACCACAGAGTGAAGATTTCATTGAACAACAAGTTGAAATGCAAGGTGGTGGTATGGTAGCAGCTAATAAACCACCTGGATATAACCTGTTAGTACATCTGCTGAATGACAGTCCAATGTTAAAACTGGTAGGTCTGATAATGATGTCTACATTTTGTATCAAAATTGTAGACAAAGATGTATCATTTTGTATGCATTAATGTAACAACTACTTCTTTGTCAAAATACCTTATATGACCAGGTGTCAAAAGTTTATAAATCTCTTGAAAAAAGTATACAAAATATAAGAATTTTTTTTTAACAAAGTGTGTGACATGCATTCACAAGCTGTTTGTCCTAGGAATTGTATTTAAAGATGAGCTGTCTTTGATGTGTTCAGTGTGATAGGAATCATTTTAGTTCATTCCATGTGTCCTGTACTGTCATCAAAGATTTTGTCTTGCTGTTGTCCGAGAATTTTGATTCAACTTAATGCTTAATTATCAGTTGGCAAAAATGTTAAAATGGAGTTTCTGCAATATCTGATAATATTTTATGAGGTAACATAATATTTTCTTTTCCAGATATTGAATATTGTGCTTGAAGCCACTGGTTTGTTGGATCAGTATTCGGAATTCCCGGGAAAAGACAGTTTACAAAGAACGGCATTACTCTGCTTAAAAATGATAGAGTGTACCCTGGAAAAAGAGACAGTATTCCTGGATTTTTTAAGGGAATACAGCTCCAGTGTCATGGTTACTTCCATGGATAAGCTATTGATGGGAATAAGTCCAAAGACAGGAAAAGCTGATCACCTGGTGAATGTGACCAAGTGAGTAGTCCTAGAGTTTAAAACATATTTCCATTTGTGAAACCATCTCAAACCAAGAATGTTGAAAGACCCACTGTGTAGCAAGCCAACACAGTATCTATACATGTAAAAGAATTCAGAATTCACTTGTCAACAATAACAATGCAGTCTACACATGTACAGGCTGAGTTGGCAATCCGGTGTTTTCAATAGGGTTCAGAATACTGTGTATCTCAACAGGCTTTAAGGAAAAGAACAAGAAACTGTAGTTGACATTAAAAACAAACATAGCAAACAAAATCATCAAATGTTACAGCTACTAGCATTTTAATCAGCAAGATCAGATACCTGTATATAATTCTTTTCCTGCTGTACATTGATACAGTGTTAGAACATGACAATACAGTGTGTACACCATGCTTTGCCTGTATACATGTATACTTGTATCTTGGTGTACATAGACTGCCAGACCTATGTGCACAGTGTGTATATTGACATTAACCCTTTCACCACAATGGTTTGGCCCAACACCAGAGGTCGCGGTAAAATATTTTGTTGTGCGGATTTTTTACGCGTTCAATGAAAAAAATGCGTCAAAATCATTTGACTGTGCGTCAAAAGCGTGTTTACTTCAATTAACAGAACAATGTAGCCACAAGAACGTAATAAACATTACCGGATACAACTTGAATCATTTTCCAGTCAACGATGAGCATCCCATTACATGTACACATCAATTTTGTAACAATGCGATCAAAAGAACGATGATCAAACTCAACGATAAATGTTCAATAATAAACGCCCCAAAATACAACACTGGGGTCAGACACCATTACAAAGTCATGGATTTGATGTCAGAAAAACGGTGGGTAATCAAAATCTTTCTGTTTTTTTTTTAAATTCTTTTATGGATCGATCAAGTTGCTCTGTAAAAATTCCGATTGTGTCACTGGCATTGAACCAGAGTGAACACACCAGCACTATGGCTGAACACATGCAAAATATACAGTTTACAGTTTCCGGACAATCGTCTCTCGAACGTTATTGTCATGTTGTTGTTATATAATTATTTCTTTCTGTTCTTTGCATTAAACGCTGTGACGGCACGATCTATATCAAAGTCAGGTAGCTCGGGCCCGTGTATCGAAATCAGCATCAAAGTGTCAACGTGTTTGTCCGTTAGTCGACTGCGCCGGGCTGTCTTGATTCTGTTCTGTGTACTAAAACCTCGCTCACATGGCACGCTGGACATCGGCAAAACTAATGCCAAAGTTGCCAAAACCTTGAACTCTGGAAAAATGTCCGCGTAATCTTCAATGAGGACACCACAAGCTTCTTCAAATGTACGAACGCCGTGACCCGCCAGGGAACGTTTTACCGTCACGAACTGTTCACGTAAATCATCCCCGTTTACAATAGGTGGGACCTCCACGTTGTCATCGTTGCGTCTTGGCGTACCATAGAAATCAGCCAGCACTTCCATTCAGCCATAGCGTAATCATTCAGGTTTTCAGCGGGGTATTTATGTACATTTAGAACCCTGTCTAAACAGCTGAGTATGTGAAGATCTTGGTCGGGAAATCGCTCATGGAGACTTGCTATTAGATGATCAATGAACCCACGGCGAACCCCGTTATAGGCATTGACATTGACATCTGACGCATACGTGAGGCGGTGCCCTCTGAAGTGACGATCGGTCTGTCGAAACTCCCGTTCAAATTGCTGCTCTTTCACTGTAATTCACACCAGACATACCATTACGTCGCAACTCAGCTAGACTGGCAATCATAGCACTGACCATGGGTTTCACCACCGACAAATTCACGTTCTCGCGTTGAAACACTAAATTCAGTCGTTCCATTACAGGAAGTACGTCGGACAAAGTATAGGTTAAAGCTACGAAAGAGAACTGCTTTATCTGTCATAGAATTCCATCGGCAGTTGGGTTATTGCGCGCGTCTTCGTCTAACTCCATTACCAATGCTGGCCAGTTACATTCGATGGCTTTTACTGCCCTTGACAGTGACAACCAACGTACAGAGCAAGGTTGTTTTAGACTTAAAAAGTCTGCGTTATCCAAGGCCCTGTTCAGTTCCCGTAGACGCTCATATCGGGAGGCCGAATATTCAAAGTAGTTGTAGATGGAGTTGACAGTACGCCTGTAGTTAGCTACTGGTTCAATCCCCTTGGTTGCGTCTGAAGATGCCAATGCGACTCTGTGTGCAGCGCAATGGATTTGCGTCAAAAACGGGTTCACCCGCTGCATACGAACACCAACGCCATTGTGCCGTCCAGTCATAACAGATGCTCCGTCAGAGCCAAGGCCGATGATGACCTTGGCAGTATCGATATTCATTTTCTCAAGCTGAGAAAATATCGCGGCTGTCACAGTCTCTGCATTGCCAGCGGTGATTGTGATGTTTCCTGCAAATATATTCTTTGGTTTGCCATTTTTGATGATTCTTAGAAACATGATCAGTTTCTTGTCAATGGTGATGTTCACTGTCTCATTGACTATTACAGATATTAGAGGACTGGCTTCAATTTCCTCATACAGATCTTCATTGATAACTTGGGCGATTGCCTGCTGCATTTCTTCTATGCTGCTATGATGTTTGTAGGTCGGGACATCGCAAAGGGCTTTACATTCATTTTGTTGATTAAGTTCGATCAGCGAGGAAAAACGGAGTCTGGCATTTCATTTTTCGCCATGGTATACACGCTACGCATCATTGCAGTGTGAGAGTCCACTTTCTTGCAGAGTTTTCCGATAATACGCTCTGCATGCGTGATTTCAGAGGTTTGTTTTTGACAGCAGTTCTGTGTTCTTCCGTATCTCGGTGACGCTTCAAAGCCGATATCTGGAGATCGCCGCATCCGTAAAGACTGGTGATGTGTTTTTCATTCCACCACTGTGACATACTGTACAAACATTCTGTCGACTTCGCGACCGCCTAATGACAACCTTTGCTTTTCCAACCACTGAAACTCATTATTCCATTCAGGGCGGTATTTTCTTACTGTTACGATCTTGGCTCTTTTCTTTGGGGAGTCGTTTGTTGTCAAACCCTCTCAACTTTCGGCAAGCTTATCTACGGCCGTTTCATCAGCAGTGGCACTGGCAGTATCTGGGCCTGTAAACTCATTACTTTCGACTGACCTTGTTATTTCACTCCCACCTGCTGCAGTAGCTAGCGTATCACTATTTGCATTCGTTCCAATGGCGGGTGTTCGAGTGAAGTGATAAGACAGTAAACTTGGTTGTATTTTTTTTGGCATCGTGCAATTACCGTCTCAACAAACATTGAAAATATTATGAGGCAATTTGTGTTCGGTTAACGGAAATTTTGAAATGTTGCATCTTTTTTTTTTTTCGAATCGTTCTTCGTAAAATTGATACATTTTGACTCAGCTGAGAAGACAAGCACGCTGAGCCCTCATGATTGATTTATACACCCTTCCAACGCGCGCGGTGCACTGATATGCTAATTTGTGAAAGAAAGAAAGCAACAAGCTCGACTAGCGATTGTGCTGTGCACTGTTTTTTAGGTCGCTGCTCTGTTGCGTGAGCTGACGACACAGGTTGTGGAAGCACTGAACGATATTTCCTACGCGTCATCATTACGCACGACATTTCATTTTTGCGTAAAAAAAATAATTTTTGCGTCAAATACGCATGTTTTTTGCGTAAACGCGACCTCTGAACACCCATTGTTATCAGTGGTGATTGTGGACCTGTTTACAGGAAATTGGGGGTGAACAGGTTACAGCATATATCCTTGTCTTTCCATCATCATGACTGCTTTGACTGGCAAATTTTCCTGTCTAGTAGCTGCTGACAATTACAGTGGATTTGATTGAGTGTCCGGTTTGCCTTGTAAAGCTCGACGAGTCTACATGTTGCTTGTCATTAGAAAAGTAAACATTTACAACAAAGTGAGTCTTCGTCTTTGCTTGGTGTTAGATTACAGTGCGCGGCAAACGTTTCCCATACACTGTCTCGTCGCGATCACTGCAGTCGTTTCAGCATGTCACTCACAACAAGCATAAACTGCACTACATGCACATCACCAGTTTTCTTTTAGGTGTTTACTTTAAAATTGGGAACTTTATGAAGAAACAAGTATTCTTTTTAAAAAAAAAAACTTTTCTTCTCCTCTCGATGTCAGCAATCACGACAACAGTTCCTTCAGCATGCAGTCTGTAGCATTGCCAGTGCAGTCTACTCTATCAACAAGTTTGACACGATACAACACTGAATGTTGTCAACGAGAAATGCTAAACACTCCTGCATGAAACTTTAATCCCGCTTTCTCTTTTGTCTCAGCTAAATGAAACTTTCTCAATTGACACTTCTCTGAGCTACAAAATAGACTTGAAGAAAAATGTTGATTTTGCACATGCAAGTGCAATTCAATCAACACGGTACATTTTGTGCCATTGAATAACACACCCAGTGTTTCTGGAATAATTCACTGTATTTTGGCACTTAATTTTTCGGACGGCATCATGCACGGCAACGGGTTCGCATGGAGGGGACGGTGATATCTCTCTGCCTTCAAAATATTCTTCACCGTGCTGAAGAGTATAATAACACGCCCAGAGTCAGTCCGGTTGATGTTGAGGACTTTCCCCTAGATATAGATCCGACACTCGAAAAATATGCCAGTGAGTTTTGTCTGAGTTGTATTTCCCAAATCAAAGTACACAAATAGCTGAAAGAAAACTTTGATGATGTGCTATAGCTATAGTGCGGTGTCAAGCTTGTTGTGCATGAGTGGCATGCTGAAACGACTGTCATGATTGTAGACGAGACAGTGTATGGGAAACGTTCGCCGCGCGCGCTGTATAATCTAACATCAAAGACTCAATTTGTTGCAAATGTTTACTTTTCTAATGATAAGCAACATGTAGACTTGTCGAGCTCTGCAAGGCAAAACGGACACTCGATCAAATTCCACTGTAAATTAATGACAACATAAAGTCTGTGAACCAAACACAAATGCAAGATTGTATGTTATATCACACCAGTATATTGATGGCGCAACTACAGCGATCTGATTGGTCAAGACGCGAAAAGAACCGTGGTATATTGGCGATACACAATGGCTGGAATATGTGCGAGCTCTCAGCTTGAGCAAAAGTCCGTTTTTGACGTTCCACAGCAGAATTTCAATATACTGGTATGATATAATAGCAATAAATCACACCCAGCAATGGTATACCATGAGATTTTGACCAGTTCACTCCATATATGCACTCGCTATCGCCCGTGCATACATGTTATGAACTGGTCAAAAACTCATGGTATACCATTGCTGGGTGTGCTTTATTGCTTAAATACTACATGCAGCACAGTGTATCTTTCGGTTTGATTTGTGTGTACTTCAGTATCGTTACAGTCATTGTTATTTACTTACTATTTCTTGGAGCTCATCTCAAATATATAATAAAAACTGAATGCATGCCTTGATGTGAGGCAAACAGTGTGAAGAAACAACTTTATTTATCATTAAGAAAGCATTGTTTAATTCTTATAATAGTACCTTTAACAGAATTTCAAAATTCAGTAACATGAATCTTTTTAAAATTCATCTTTCATGAGAGCTTGGTATTACTAGTAATATGAAAAAATTGTATTTGCTGATACTGTGGCTGGTATACACACATTGTATCCATGGAAACTACTCTGTGTTATCTAACACAAACAACAGAAAGTATACGGTGTCTGGTATACACACATTGTATCCATGGAAACTACTCTGTGTTATCTAACACAAACAACAGAAAGTATACGGTGTCTGGTATACACACATTGTATCCATGGAAACTACTCTGTGTTATCTAACACAAACAACAGAAAGTATATGGTGTCTGGTTTACACACATTGTATCCATGGAAACTACTCTGTGTTATCTAACATAAACAACAGAAAGTATACCATGTCTGGTATACACACATTGTATCCATGGAAACTACTCTGTGTTATCTAACACAAACAACAGAAAGTATACGGTGTCTGGTATACACACATTGTATCCATGGAAACTACTCTGTGTTATCTAACACAAATACAGAAAGTATATGGTGTCTGGTATACACACATTGTATCCATGGAAACTACTCTGTGTTATCTAACGCAAACAACAGAAAGTATATGGTGTCTGGTATACACACATTGTATCCATGGAAACTACTCTGTGTTATCTAACACAAACAACAGAAAGAATACGGTGTCTGGTATACACACATTGTATCCATGGAAACTACTCTGTGTTATCTAACACAAACAACAGAAAGTATACGGTGTCTGGTATACACACATTGTATCCATGGAAACTACTCTGTGTTATCTAACACAAATAACAGAAAGTATACGATGTCTGGTATACACACATTGTATCCATGGAAATTACTCTGTGTTATCTAACACAAATAACAGAAAGTATACTGTGTCTGGTATACACACATCGTATCCATGGAAACTACTCTGTGTTATCTAACACAAACAACAGAAAGTATACGGTGTCTGGTATACACACATTGTATCCATGGAAACTACTTTGTGTTATCTAACACAAACAACAGAAAGTATACGGTGTCTGGTATACACACATTGTATCCATGGAAACTACTCTGTGTTATCTAACACAAACAACAGAAAGTATACGGTGTCTGGTATACACACATTGTATCCATGGAAACTACTTTGTGTTATCTAACACAAACAACAGAAAGTATACGGTGTCTGGTATACACACATTGTATCCATGGAAACTACTCTGTGTTATCTAACACAAACAACAGAAAAGTATCGGTGTCTGGTATACACACATTGTATCCATGGAAACTACTCTGTGTTATCTAACACAAACAACAGAAAGTATACGGTGTCTGGTATACACACATTGTATCCATGGAAACTACTCTGTGTTATCTAACACAAACAACAGAAAGTATACGGTGTCTGGTATACACACATTGTATCCATGGAAACTACTCTGTGTTATCTAACACAAACAACAGAAAGTATACGGTGTCTGGTATACACACATTGTATCCATGAAAACTACTCTGTGTTATCTAACACTAACAACAGAAAGTATACGGTGTCTGGTATACACACATTGTATCCATGGAAACTACTCTGTGTTATCTAACACAAATAACAGAAAGTATACGGTGTGTGGTATACACACATTGTATCCATGGAAACTACTCTGTGTTATCTAACACTAACAACAGAAAGTATACGGTGTCTGGTATACACATATTGTATCCATGGAAACTACTCTGTGTTATCTAACACAAATAACAGAAAGTATACAGTGTCTGGTATACACACATTGTATCCATGGAAACTACTCTGTGTTATCTAACACAAACAACAGAAAGTATATGGTGTCTGGTATACACACATTGTATCCATGGAAACTACTCTGTGTTATCTAACACAAACAACAGAAAGTATACGGTGTCTGGTATACACACATTGTATCCATGGAAACTACTCTGTGTTATCTAACACAAACAACAGAAAGTCTCATAACAGAGATTAGGTAATTAGGCTGACAGGAATACACTTGAGTTTATAGCTTGACACTCTGTGTTGCAAGTGAATCAAATTTCAAATGATCATCACCATATACACAAATGAGATGACATCACTTTTATGAAACTTTCAGCTGTTTATGTGAGATGAAAATGAACAACATTGGTTCAATGCACACAATGTGTGTATACCAGAAAAAGTGGAATTTGCTGTATTGACACAATCATCATTAGAATAATACATTTTGTCCATCACAGGTATGTGACCTACAACTCTTTCAACTCAGAGCTTGCTCTTTCTGCTGTCAAGATATTGTTCTGGGTTACTCAATCCTCCCTAGTTCAGTCAGAATTAGTCCGCATGTTAACAGCCAATCAGGTAAGCTCCCACAGTCACATAGTATTGATATCCTGGTTCTGTTTGTTTACATTTTCAATCTCATGTGGTTTGTTTGGAAAACTACCCAATACATGAGGTATTTTAACTGTGTTACTTTTTAGAAAATTTTCTATGTTGTCCCGATACATTTCAGGGAAAGACACTAAGGGTTGTCCGATTGCCCGGGGCAAGTGAAAGTCGCGTTCGGGCAAGTGAACCTCCGATGCCACTTGCCCGACGGGACAAGTGAAAAATAATACCTAGAAATCAAATTCACAAGAGCGATTTTCCGGTGAGGGAACACGGACTTAAACAACAAAAAAATTTCATGTTATGTCATTGTGAACATTTCCATAAGATTTTTCATGAAATTGCATGAAGAGTTGATGAAAAGAATCATGTAATCGCTTTCAATAAAATGCATTTCAAACAATACCACCGGTTAAATACCGTATGCTGATTTTGCATATGAAAAAGCTGTTCAGCTGGTGTAGCGTACATGTACGTTCACCAAAGTTCATTGCATTGACTGTGAGGTTACGGTGTCTCACAATATGTTGATACGGTAAAAAAAAAGAAACACACAGCGGTTTTTGTGCTTTGTATGAACGTTTATAATGATGTAAAAATAAGTGAAAAATTACCACAAAAAAGGGAGTTTTACTAAAACGTACTCTTCAATGTTAAGTGACAGTGAGTGGCATCGTGGCAAGACCGCATTGCAATGAAAGTCATGAGTAAGCTTTGGTGTCAACGGGTCCAGCCTTTGAATTTTCAATGAACACTGACTTAATTTTCAGGTCAATAAGCTAAAAGTTACTTGTCCGTGGCGACCAACCTCTCTGTTTGTGAATTTTCCATTCTAAAATGACTGTCAAGAAGCAATTGGAGCGAGTTTGACATCGAGAAATTCATCTTTCAAGACACATAGAAAACCACCGACGCCTTAGGTTGTTGGTTTAAATTCTATTTAGTCTGCGCATGAGCATTAAAATGACCACCTAGGTTATTAGAAAAACATAGGATACTGGCATAGTGCAATGGTAATCCAAACTTCATAGGGCTTGTGTATGATGTCAGCGCAGTAAAACATGACAAAGAAGTACATGATTTTCAGAAGCTTCAAAACATTCCTTTATAGCTACAGATTTTTTTCTTTCTGTATATATAAGTTAAAACTTTTAACTGCAAAAATACTTTGAAGGTACAATTAAAATGGCTGTTATTATTTGTACATTAAGACCTGAGAAAGTAAACATACAAACATATGAACTGTTAGAATTTTTTCTATGAATATGAAAGCCCCACTAGCTGTAAATCTTGAAATTTGTTGACCTAAAAAGGCTTCCTATTTTTTCTGGTTTTCTTTAAATTCTACCCATTTACAGGATGTTGTCTTTTGCAGCTTTACAAAACATTCTTTAGTGAAAATTG